>NC_141360.1:15446265-15761265 GCF_057382095.1 Aulonocara sp. 'chitande type north' Nkhata Bay
TTTTGTTTTGTTTTTTAATTTATTGGTTGCAGGGTGTGGTTTTGCCTCAGCTAAAGGGGAGGGGTGGAACAGAGGAACAGGGGGCATTGCTAGGAGACAAAGGAAGGCACAGCTTCCAGCTATTGTCTAATTACTTCTATTCATGTAGTAGTGCACCAGAACTGAGGTGTGCAACATCCACTTGGACTGGCAGCCAGGGAAGCTGCAACAACGGATAACACTGAGTGAACTGTGCATTGTCTAAAAAAATCATTAAAGATAGTGTGTAATGTAATAAATAAAAGTATAACAAAAGTGTTGTGTCTGACTGTCTGTGTTAGGGAACCCACAGTGACACAGAAATACTGCACTGGTGCCCAACACTACCAAACAGCAGAAAAAAATATTGGACTCACAGCCTATAACAGCCATTGCAAGCACTGACACAGATGGTGGCAGAGCTGTCCACAATGCACCAGAAACAGATGACTGGAAGCAGCTGGAGGCACGGTACTGCAGGCCTAGGTCAAGCAGCACATCCAGGAAGTGGAAAACCTTGGACCTTGGTATACGCCCACCACTCTGCTTCACCTTGTTACCTTAATCAAGAAGCTGGAGATAGGTGATATACATTCTTGGAGAATGGCAAGGCATGGCTGGCCATCTCTGCTCTAATCCATCTCAAAGTTGTTCTGTTGGCTTGAGGTCAGGACTCTGTGCAGGCCAGTCAAGTTCTTCCACACCAAACTCACTTACCCAGGTCTTTATGGGCCTTGCTTTGTCCACTGGTGGGCAGTCATGTTGGAAAAGGAAGACCCCTCCCCAAACTTTTCACATACAGTTGGAAGCATGAAATCGTCCAAAATGTTTTGGTACAGTGAAAAATTACATTTCTTTTACTGAAACTAAGAAACTACGATCTAAATGTTGGAGAGCTGTGAGCTTCTACGAGATGTTATCAATTTTGCGTTCAAAGAGCATAGTCTGAGTACTCACGACTGCTGTGAGCTTCTCCAAGATGTTATCTGTGCTGCATTAGATGAGCACATTTTGAGTATGCACTGTTCTTTTGCTAATCTCAAGGCTACAGGAAGTTTGGAGGTATCTGGCAATGAACTCTGCAGAAAGTTCTTGACCTCTGTGTACTATGCACCTGAGCATTGCTGACCCTGCTCTGTGATTATAGGTGGCCTACCACTTCATGGCCGTTCCCAATTGCTTCCACTTTGTTACTGTAACACAATTGTGTTACAGACATAATACAACACACACACACACACACACACACACACACACACACACACACACACACACACACACACACACATATACACACAAGCAGAGCCGGTGTTTGCAGGGAAGTGATGGATTATTTTCAGTGTGATTACACAACAAAAATTGTTCTCCTCCATCTCAGCTCTTCCTCTGTCCCCAGTCCTGGCGTAACTGAAATAGGCAGAGCATGATTAGGGAATTGGTCCCAGCTGCTCTGCCAGACACTGCCCTCTGAACTTATTTCACCACCCCTCCCTCTGTAGCGGACCCACAGACCGCACTCCTCCACAGATATAATAACACTAACAGTTGACTGTGGAATATTTTGTAGTGAGGAAATTTCACGACTGTACTTGCTGCACAGATGGCACATTTTCTTTTTCTTCAACCAGTCTTTGACACTTATGTTTGAATGGGTGAGCAAATCCATAGAATTGAGGCTGTGATTAGCTCCTGCCTTGCACACCCTTTAAGGCAGGCCTTTGCAATATTCAACATCAAAAGAGACATTTTCTGCCAAACACATTGGTATTCTCTTTCTGGCCAGACACACGGGAGCTTCTGCAATAATTTTGTTCGTATTTAACAAAATAAAAATGCAGACATAAGTGTACACATTAGTTTTTGACTGCTAGTGAAAACTAACAAAAAAAGTATATATGTATGGTTAACTCTAATTCTAACCTGTGGCTCGTAAGCTGCATGCAGCAAAAGAACCAGATGAGCCTTGTAAGCAGTAGGTTGCCTTTGCTATAAGGGATGGACTGACCTCAGTTTAATAAGTTTGTGGAACAGTGTGGGGATCAGTCTCATGATCACACTCTATGCTTTGCTTTTAACCATGTGACGGTCAAATGTTGTACCTTGCCACAGCACAAACATTCCTCTATTTGGCAATGATTAGAGACAGACTTAATTATTGAAAAAAATCAAAAAGCTAGAAGCCTGACGCTGACTACATTTGCACATCACAATCAATATCCAATCCATTTTGCAAAACACAGTTATGTACGCCTTTGGGAATCCAGTTTCCTTACTAATGACATTTGGAGGTAGAAGGGGGAGTGTGAAATGAATAGACCCTACGCAGCCTCTGGTGACAGTTTTGTGGTGTTTATTGCCACAATATTTTTTCCTTTTTCCTGACATTAGGAATTCTTTTCAGCTGCTTCTCCAGTCCACACTCAGCTCCTCTCTCAAGCCCCAGCGTCACTGAAAAGGGAGAGTCTGATTACTGAGTGGCAGCAGCTGCCCTGCCAGCCACCCTGGCACTGCCCCTCAAGCCCACTTCACCACCCCTCCACTGTAGCAGAGCCAGAGACCCCACCTCCACCACAGTGAGCCTTTAGAAGAGTGTCTCTAAAAGTATATTTGTTCAAGTTTACTGGCTTGCCCAGTGCAGTTGTTGTAAAACTCTGCTCATCTGCCAAAAAATGGAAAAACAAGCAGAAATGTCAGTCCACTGGAAAAAGAAAGAGTCCAAACCCAAATCCAGTTCAAGAGAGAAATAAAAAATATATGTATAACCTGGAATCACGCACTGTTAGCATGGCTTATTGGTTTCACTGGTGCAATGAACTCACCAAAGATCTCCTCAGTATTCTCTGTTCTTGTGTTGGAAAGAAAAAGGTGCGAGAGCTGCTGCAGAGTTATAAAATTATGATGGGAGTTATTTTATCAATTTGTACTATCAGAAAAATGGCAGAGCAAGGTCACTAGTTGACGTGGAGCACATTTTTGTGCTACTTTTTCCTTGAGGAGAAATGTGATACTTGCACCTGACATGTTGCTTCCTACTTCATTCCATGTCTCGTTTTCATCTAACCCTCATGCTGATAATCAGTGGATTTCATTCTGCTCCTGTTCTCCATTCTGCTGCCATCCAGGCCTCCCACACAGTGTGTAGTGGTGGTGACTCAGGCACCCCAAGTCTGCCTTCATCTTCCAGCCTGAGCTGCAAGGAGAAGAATCTAACCTTGCTTTTTATTTTTTATTTTTTTAACCGTTATTTACACTTAAATTACTATGTACCATTAAAACCCCTCTCTCTCTCACACACACACAGGCTGGGACTGGCTGCTCTCAGGCAATCGAAATCGGGATTTGAGTGTTTCTCTTGACGCAATGACATCATCACTAATTGATCCTCTTTTGAGTTCTGAAAGGGGAATAATATGCTGGTGTATGGGGTTGCCATGGAAACTGGGCCACTTCATTGCAAGGGGATGTGGAGTGCTGCTGGATGTTGGGGGTAAGTCAGGATGCTGGGGTGGGAAAAATTTGGTAGCGGCTATTTCAATATGTGTAAACAGAAAGGTGGTTGTGAGTTTCCAAAGAGGAATGAAATAGTTTAGAGCAAGAGGAATGCAGCATTGTACAGTATAAAGAACTGATAAAACTCCATCACTGCAGTGTGATGTAATATAAAGAGGAGAAGGGAAGAGCTGGTTTGCTCAGAGAAACAAATCTACTTATACTCATGCTGGTGATAAAATTATGGAGACAGAGCTAGTGAGATTTGGATCAATCACAAGGCTTCCTTCAGCTGGAAGCTACTGAATTGACCTCATACCTTTCTGCAAACCCAAAGGTCACACACATCCACAAGAAGAACAAACACCCCATGTACCCATTTATTGACCTCTCTAAATTAAAAGAGCCACTATTACATCAGTAAATCAGTGCACAGTGTCACGGATCAGCCTTTTCCTTTACTTTTGGGGATGGTTGTCTCAGTGGTCAGAATGGTTTGTTTTGAGCCATAAACCAACAGCCAGCCCAAGGAAGTATGGCTTCCATGTGTCTTCTAACAAACTTATCTTGCAAAGATCATACCCCTGGCAATCCAGGCGTATGCATTTGTCATAAGTGACTTGTAAGTGAGGTACAGGGTTTCTAGATCAAGATTAGAAACTTGAAAATGGAGACCTCAGAAACTTTCCATAACTGTATTATCGAGCAAGCATCAAGACTTAAAACAGAGACCAAGTCAGAGTAATGTTGATAATATTGTATTCTTTAAGCATCGTATGGTTTCTCTGATCTGAAAAAAAGAAATAGTTGTTGTTGTTTTTTTATTACATTTTTCTTTGTGAAACCTCATTGATAACTACAGGGCCAACCTACCCCACACCTTGTGACAATGAGGGGTTGGCTGAAACAAAGGGCCAGAGTGTCTTGATGGCTAATTACCTTTTGTTACAAGTGTGACAAGTGGCAAATTCCCTTATTCTATGTATTGATCACATATTTTAATAATATCACTTTAGTAATAGTAAAATCACTTTCTCACGTAGTTATGTGCATGTAGAATAGCATCACAAATTTTGTCCTTATCTTGGGAAGGGGGTATTTGGGACATAATTCTTGACTGGTGTGTAGGGATGGGAATCAAGAACCAGTTCTTGTAGAAAACAGTTCCCACTAGTTCAATTCTTTGGTTTTGTTAGTCTGCTTGCTTATCGGTTCCACTTATTAATTCCACTTGCACTAGCACCACAATCAGCAGATTTCAGTTCAGATGTCAGAGGAGGAAAATAGTGGCACAGTCTATAGAGTGGATATGGAAATTACTTCTTTTTATTACACAAAAGGATGAGAGCAGAATGGCAAGAAGCAAACTGTATCCAGGACAGAAACAACTGCATTGTGTTGCTAACACAACAACAGTCAACTTTGTAGAATCTTGGGTGGAATTTTGTACCTTTTCATGTTTCTAAAGCAGAATCGTTGAGGTGAACACTTTGAAGCCTCTTTTGGCTGGTTGTCAACTTTGCTTTGTATTGATAAGTAAAGCCTAAAATAAAGCTATTATTTTTTGATATGTGGTATTATGAGACAATGCATTTCCGGTCAAAGTATGTAACAAGTAGGGATGGGTACCGGTGTCCGGTGCCATGATGGCACCGGTTCTGACATAAACGGTAGTAACCAGAACGAAAAGCAGCGCACATTTCGGTGCTTTATTTCGGTGCTTTTTTTTCCTGAGCTGTGATACACTTCTAGCCAATCATTTTACGTTTCCGAGGATAGTAGGCGGGTCCAGGTACGTACGTTCTTTTATGCAGAGCTACAGATTAAAAATGCCCAAGGCGAAGCGGTCAGAAGTCTGGCTGTACTTCACAGCAAAATATGCAAACTCAGCAGCCTGCAACAAGTGCTTTAAGCTGATACTGTGATACTGTCAAAGGAAGTAACACCTCGAATCCGATGAAACACCTGGCGACGCATAGCGTTTTTTTTTTTTTAAAGCTGAGAAATGCGCCGTATTGGATGGCAGCAGCAGCCGTTCTTCTCTGCGTGAGTAGCTTAATGTTGTTCGTGTGTAATTTACGTTGAGTAGGCTAACCACGTTATTACATTAATGCATGTAAGGTGAACTAGCAAACATCAAGCATGTAGCTATGACAAACATCATCATAGCTACATGCGGCTGCCTTATTGTTTGATGGCAGATGCTCCCTTCACCCTGGCCAAAAAGGCTAAAATGACCAAAGAAAAAGTGGAAAACAGCTAAACATGAGAGGTTTTTGGACAAAGTTTGTATTTTTTCCATTGTTTAAGCACTGCTTCCAGCTAAGAGTGATACCATATATGCCCCATAGCTGTCATGGTCCTGGGCCATGTGGGCCCAGTATTCTTAGTTTTCATGTATTTTTGTATTTTGTTCTTTATTTAGGCCATGCTTCCTGGGTTGATCTGTTACGTTGTTCCTTATGTGTTTTCCCGTTGTGACTCTCACCCCCTGTGTGCCCCTCTGTGTATCTGAGCCCTCGTCTCTCCTTATGTTTTATTCCATGTTTCCCCAGCCCGTTATGTCTGTGTTTTCCCCGTGCTCTCTCTCCTCCTGTCTGAACCTCTGTGCACTTCCTGTTTACTTTGTGACTCTCACGCCTGTACATGTCATGTTCAGTTCACCCCGCCCTGTCTCGTTATGATTATCAGCGTCACCTGTGTTCCCCGTGTGTTCAAACTTTCCTCGTTTACCCTCTGTGTATTTCTGTCTGCGTCTCCCTCTGTTCGGCGTCGCGTTCTCCCTCATGCCATGTGTGGTTCTCCCCGTGTCTTCCGGTATATGTTACTTTAGCTTTTCCCAGTTTAGTGTAGTTTTGCATTGCTTTTGTATCATCGTTATTGTTTATCACCTGTCAGCAATAAAGCTGCATTTTGAGTTTATCCCCCGTGTCTGTGAGTTTGCAATTTGGGTCCTCATCCTGCCTGCCACACGGCCGAATCATGACAGAAGAACGCGACCACGATATGGACCCAGCAATTCACAACCCCTCCGCTGACCTTTGGGAGGATCTGATTTATACAGTGGAGTATCACTGTCAGGAGTGGGTGGTGCTGCCCGAGGGTGAGTACCGGGAGACCGTAGCCGTCCGCCTACAGCGGATGGTGTCCGGACTCCCGTGGCTATTCGGCGCGCTCCACCCCCACATCCAGGACTTCCTCGTCTCCACTGTAGGCGTCCTCCCGGAGCGGTCGCTCCTGTACGAAGAGCCGGAGGATGTTCAGCCCGGCCCGCTGACGGATTCGCGGCCCGGCTCGTCTCCTCCCCCTTCCCGGAGAAAACGGCGTTCACGTCGTCGCCGTTCCCGAGCAGCGGAGCAGTTTTCACCCCTGGGAGAGAGTGACCGTGTGTCACACTCTCAGCCCGAGCCTTCGGATCCCGGACTTCTTAACCCGTGCACAACTGTGAGTGGCTCTGTTTTTTTAACACCGGACTCGGATAATTCTGTCCCCTTTTGTTTGGACTCCGGAGACACTGTACAGCGACGCACCACCCCACAGCCGGACACTCGGACTTCCAATTCACCTGCTGTGGTGAGTGAGGACTCTGTGTCTTTTCCAGACATAGTGACTGTTCGCTCAGGGGCTGTGTTTTGTGTGGCGGCTGTCGACGCGAGCTGCTTATCGCCGGTGCAGCCACCAGCAGCCCAGTTAGCCGCCCCGCAGACACACTCAGCTCAGTTAGCTCCCCCGCAGCTACTCCCGGCTCAGTTAGCTCCCCCGCAGCTACTCCCGGCTCAGTTAGCTCCCCCGCAGCTACTCCCGGCTCAGTTAGCTCCCTCGCAGCCACCCTCAGTTCAGTTAGCTCCCTCGCAGCCACCCTCAGTTCAGTTAGCTCCCTCGCAGCCACCCTCAGCTCAGTCTCCAGTGTCCCCCTCAGCTCAGTCTCCAGTGTCCCCCTCAGCTCAGTCTCCAGTGTCCCCCTCAGTTCAGTCTCCAGTGTCCCCCTCAGTTCAGTCTCCAGTGCCGCCTGTAGCGCAGGCCCCAGTAGCTCCAGTGCCGCCTGTAGCGCAGGCCCCAGTAGCTCCAGTGCCGCCTGTAGCGCAGGCCCCAGTAGCTCCTGTAGCCCAGTCCCCGATAGCAGTATGGTCCGCTGGTCAGCTTAACATTCAGCCAGGGGTCCCAAATCTCCCTGGCTCTGCATCAGCTCCTGCTGGGAGCCCGGATGAGCTCATACAGGACTCCGCGGCTCCCACGCCGCCATCTACCTCATCCGCTGGAGGGTCCGAGGGGCCCGTTCAGCCTCCTGTCTCCGCTGGAGGGTCCGAGGGGCCCGTTCAGCCTCCTGTCTCCGCTGGAGGGTCCGAGGGGCCCGTTCAGCCACCAGCTGCTCCACCGGCAGCCTCGTCCACGTTCGCTGCAGCTCTAGCGTCTTCATCTTCGCCTGGCCCGGCTTCATCTTCGCCTGGCCCGGCTTCATCTTCGCCTGGCCCGGCTTCAGCCTCGCCTGGTCCGGCCTCATCAGAGTCTTCAGCCTCGTCTGGTCCTGTGTCCACCGGGCCTCAGCCAGTGCGCCTGACACTGATGCGCCGCCGCTGCCTTCCGCGCGGCCGGCCCCCTGAACTGCTCCGTCGTCTCCTTCGTCGCCGCCGCTGCCTTCCGCGCGGCCGGCCCCCTGAACTGCTCCGTCGTCTCCCTCGCCGCCGCCGCTGCCTTCCGCGCGGCCGGCCTCCTGAACTGCTCCGTCGTCTCCCTCGCCGCCGCCGCTGCCTTCCGCGCGGCCGGCCTCCTGAACTGCTCCGTCGTCTCCCTCGCCGCCGCCGCTGCCTTCCGCGCGGCCGGCCTCCTGAACTGCTTCGTCGCCGCCGCTGCCTTCCGCGCGGCCGGCCTCCTGAACTGCTCCGTCGTCTCCTTCGTCGCCGCCGCCATTGCCTTCCGCACGGCCGGCCTCCGGACCAGCTCTGCCACCTGTGCCACCCGCCTGGTCGGCCCCCTGACCGTGTGACCCGTGAACTCTTGTGCCTGTGGGCTCTGGGTCGGCCCCCTGAACCTTATTTGGACTACGGTCATGTGCTCCTGTGTTTTCTGTTGTTTGTTTTGTTTCCCGTTCTGGTCCCTCCGTCCTGGTCCCCCGCCTCCCGCCCTGGGTGGGTTGTTTTCTGTTTTAGTTTTGTTTCTCGGGTTTGGGCTGTCGGGAGCCAGCCCTTTAGGGGGGGGGGGGGGGTGATGTCATGGTCCTGGGCCATGTGGGCCCAGTATTCTTCGTTTTCATGTATTTTTGTATTTTGTTCTTTATTTAGGCCATGCTTCCTGGGTTGATCTGTTACGTTGTTCCTTATGTGTTTTCCCGTTGTGACTCTCACCCCCTGTGTGCCCCTCTGTGTATCTGAGCCCTCGTCTCTCCTTATGTTTTATTCCATGTTTCCCCAGCCCGTTATGTCTGTGTTTTCCCCGTGCTCTCTCTCCTCCTGTCTGAACCTCTGTGCACTTCCTGTTTACTTTGTGACTCTCACGCCTGTACATGTCATGTTCAGTTCACCCCGCCCTGTCTCGTTATGATTATCAGCGTCACCTGTGTTCCCCGTGTGTTCAAACTTTCCTCGTTTACCCTCTGTGTATTTCTGTCTGCGTCTCCCTCTGTTCGGCGTCGCGTTCTCCCTCATGCCGTGTGTGGTTCTCCCCGTGTCTTCCGGTATATGTTACTTTAGCTTTTCCCAGTTTAGTGTAGTTTTGTATTGCTTTTGTATCATCGTTATTGTTTATCACCTGTCAGCAATAAAGCTGCATTTTGAGTTTATCCCCCGTGTCTGTGAGTTTGCAATTTGGGTCCTCATCCTGCCTGCCACACGGCCGAATCATGACAATAGCTGCAGAAAAGGCTAACATTGTTATCTTTTTACAAAAAACCAGCTGAATATGAGAGGTTTTTGGACCAATTTTGTGTTCTCCATTCTTTAAGCACCGGTTCGAGCACCGTTTGAGCACCGGCACCGTTTCAAAAGTACCGATTTGGCACCGGTATCGGATAAAACCTAAACGATACCCATCCCTAGTAACAAGTAATGTAGCAAGTAATGTAACAAATTACTTTCTCTGGTGAATAATTAAGTAGCTTACTGTATTTTAAGAAAAGTAACGAGTAATGTGTAATTTCTTTTTTTGAGTAATTCACCAACCCCAACAGTGGTTGCCACAGTTTGTTGCAGGGCCAGTGTTTTATGAATTCATGTCTTAGAGAATAGGTTAATATTCTTTTTACCTATTCATTTCTACATCCTGCAGTGTTGATGTCTGATCTGGAATGTTGCAATTATAGAGAGAGCAGAAGAATAAATGCTGGCTGAGACATCTGCTTGTAAATGCTCGAGAATATAAATATATTGCATCTCCCGCTCCACCAGCATATCCCCCTCATCATGCTGTAGCAATAACAGCGATTGAAATCACCATAGCAACAGAGTTTCTGCCTGAAAGGGAGTCTGACGAGAAGCTCTAAGAAGAAGGAGAGAGAAATGGAACAAAAATAGAGCGTTATAATCCACCGTTATTTATGAAGGTCTGGGAAGAAATATCTCCAACATGTCCGTTTCCCACGCTGAAAAGATCAGAGGCATTTAAGGCCAGGCAGCTTTCAGCAAAATTCCTTCAGTGTCCTCGCCTGTCTCTCTGTCTCTGTTTGCTATGCTTTCATTCTCACGCTAATAAATGTATAAAATAATTATTTGACCAAGATCCTAAAGTTACTATAATATGATCCTGTGAAGAAAGGTATTTTATTACATTGGGTATATTCATTCTAGACATAATGCTTTCTTGATATCCAATCCTTTAAATAACAATGTGAATAAAAGACCTACATAAGTGAGTGCCTCTGGAGAGAGTCATTCCAGAGCAGTGTTTCCAAAACTGTTTTCTGTTGTGCCCTGTTTTTGGAAAATGGCCAGGAACCGACATTCTTACATATTTTTTTAACTAAACAATTTAGATTTCCGACCAAAAGATAACTTATCCTCTTAAGTAAAACTGGTAATCTCTGCGTACTTCATACATTTCTCCGATTGCCTCTGTTGTTTGTCTATAACTATTATTATTATTATTATTATTAGTAGTAGTAGTAGTAGTAGTAGTAGTATGTGTTCATTTTATGGCCTTCTCCCAAAAGAATTGATGCATCTCTTTAATTGTTTCCATATGGGCCATGAGAAAGCAAAATATTTGATCATTCTTCCACGTACTTCCACTTAAACTCTTAAATAGAAATGGATACAAGTGTAGGAAACAGTTAATGTAACATTGGCTTGCTATATAAAAAAGAAAACTTATACCATTAATGATGCATCATTATCATTATCACTTTTTTTTTCAAATTCTTTAGTATATTAGTAGGCCAATTATCATTAACATCATCGCTCACATGCAATATTTTCTAAAGGCATGATGCACATACTGCTATTTGTTTAGTGTGATATATGCTTAGTTTGACTTGTGATTACAAGAGCACGCATTGTTGATGCTAATACTGAGAAAAGCTTTAACTGCATCCATGCAGTTCTCTCACTGTTCTGAACCACTGATGACTTGTGATTGTTTAAGATGTCTTAAACTTTAAAGTCAATTTTATAGCCTCACAGCCACACTATTTGCAACATGCAGAAACGTGACCCAAAATAAACTTTCCACAATTTCAGTTACAGTGGTCCCTCGTTAATCAAGGGAGTTATGTTCTAAAAATAACTCACGATAGGTAAAAGCGAAGTAGCCAGCTTTATTTTTTACAATTATTATAGATGTTTTAAGGCTGTAAAACCCCTCACTACACACTTTATACACTTTTCTCAGACAGGTATGAACATTTTCACACCTTTATCTCTTGTTTAAATACCCTCAAGCCTTCATAGAAAAAAATAAGTCCAGTATTATAGAATGAAACCAAAGATCAAACCCTGTTTTCAGGTCCAGAACATGAGAATAGAGCAGCTGCCAGAGAATTAAACATTAATGGATCAATGGTATGGAAGTAGAAGAAGCAAGAAGAATGATTTGAGTAAAGTTTGACATATCTGACTGTTTTGTTTCACTTAATGAGCCTTGTAATCTGAAAAATACAGTAACTTCTACTTTCCTTTAGCATGTCCAGAAGTCCAACTTTTTGTGCAATGTTTAGCATCTTCCTCTGCCTTTTTGTTGCTACTGCAGGTGTCTTTGACGGTGCAAAACGTTTTGTCGACCTTGTTGTGTTTGTTGGGGAGAAAACTTACAAACATACAGTACAGCACTGCAGAGTCACACTGCTAGCGATCGAAGATTTATGTAAATTTGACAAAATGAACGCATTCTGTGCTGGACAGGAGACACGACAAGGAGGAGATTGATTGACAATGGTCTACAGCCAACCAGGATGCAGAACACAATGCGCTGTAAAAAACAAACAAACAAACAAAAAGCATGCAAAATTGCACAAAAAAAATCCACGAAACAGCGAGGCAACGAAAGGTGAACCATGTTATAGCGAAGGATCACTGTATTACCAATGAGAGTGGTAAAGGTAGGGTTATCAAGACAACCAGAAACTTTCAACAACACATCGGTCAGCTAGTTAGTCTGGACACATGATATTTGGTTCCGAAGTTTAACCACTGCACAGGGTGATGTTGTTCATTAGTCATTTTTGGACAGTTGAAGAGTGATCAGCAGACATCTCCAAGATGGAGCAGGCTTCTAGTTTGGATATCGTATAGATGTCCAGAATTGGTGCTGGACCAACAGATAAATATAGACATGATCTATCCAAGGTCCAGTGTTTAGTTGGGAGAAACCTTAAAAAATAAATAAATAAATAATACATTTTATTTAAAAGTGCACAAGATAAAATGAACAATACGATCACAGTGAATATGCAGACTTAAATGTTTTGAGTTGAGATTTAAACTGGGTGAGCCAGTGAAAGCCAGTGAAATTCCTGAAGGAGCGGGGTGATGTGCTGGTGGAGGGGTTACTGATAATAATGCGAGCAGCAGAGTTTTGAACCAGTTGAAGCTTACGGAGGTCATTTTTGGAGGTCATTTTTGAGGGAGACCATGCAAGAGAGAAGCACAATAGTCAATGTGAGCGGTACCGAGCCTACGAACAAGAATTGATGCAGACTGGGTGGAAAAAGAAGGATGTTGTTGCATAGATGGAAATAGGCAGAATGGGTGAGATCATTGATGTGAGATTTATAGAACAGTAAGCTGTCTAGGATGACACCAAGGCTAACAGACAGGTATTTTTAAAGGAAAAATGATATGCAGTATTGCTACAACATTGGACAGAAGTGAAAATAAAAATAAATTAATAGATGAATTCCTACCACATTTTGGTGGGATAGTGAAGTTGAACTACCTCATAGCTTCCTGTAGAAGTGTAGTTAAGCAAATATAAATACATTAGCACATGGAAAATGGGAGTTGAATTGTTCAGAATAAAAACACATAGGGTCGATGATTAGCAGAGATAAATGCTATCATGTGTCAGAAAGAAGACACCAAAAATGGAAACCAAAACCTGAGCCAAGAGAAGGTTTGAGATGACAATTTTCAACAAAATTTTCAGTTCAAATCTATTTTGTTTATGTAGCACCAAATCACACACACAGTTGTCTCAAATCACTTTATATTTTAAGCTAAAGACCCTACAATAACACTGAGAAAATCCCAACAATCCGATAAGCTCCTATGAGCAAGCACTTGGCAACAGTGGGAAGGAAAAACACTCTTTTAACTGGAAGACACATCCAGTAGAACCAGGCTCAGGGAGGGGCGGCCATCTACTGCATTGGATTTTGGGTGAGGGGAGGGAGACAGGACAAAAGACACACTGTGGAAGAGAGTCAGAGATTAATAATAGCTCATGATTGAATGAAGAGTGAAAAGAGGGAGTAGAGAAAAGACAGTGCATCATGGGAAGCTCCCAGCATCCAGTGCACATTGTATCAAGGGATGGTTTGGTTTCACCTGAAGTACAATGATTTCTTCAAAATATGACGGGGACTCATTATTCAAGACCATGAATATGATGAGAAGGATTTAAAATTCAATAACAAGAAGATGTAGAGGCTGAGACAGACAAGTGAATAGTTTTGGGAGGCTTGTGTCTATTCATGAAGCCTTACATCTTGTGATTTGATAGTCAAGTCCCTGTTAAAAATATAGCTGCTAATGATACTTTTTGTCTTTATGCATATAAACTTGTGTATGGATGGCACAAGAACACTGACCCAGTGTGTTAATAAAATGGCCCTTCGGTCTCATTAGCAGGCTCTTTCACAGTCAGGTCTTCAGTTACAAAGCTGTGATTTGAAGTGTGAATTTGAGAAAGTCATGGCTCTGTTTTCTTTAAAGAATGTTCTCCGGGCTGTGCTTATAATCTCTCACCACTCTGTGGTCTTGTTTTCTTTTTTGAGCGAGTGAGTGAATCATCCTCTCCAGCTAGTCTCGTCCAGATCAATGGAGATCTCCGCATGGGTCCTCACAAGCCTCCCCACTCTTCCTCCTCACTCCCCCAATTGCCATGGAGACTCTAATGAGCAGTCTTGCTGCATGGTGGTACTTGTCAGAAACATGCAATCCTTCCCAGTGAACAAGCATACACAGTGATTCAAAATGAAAATTAACAAATCAAATACTTTCCCCCCATTATTATTTAGTCCTTTACCCATAATTCCTTGCCTGTATCTCTTGTGTTTTGGGCTCATTGAAAAAAGTCCTAAACTTTAGTTGGCTTTCATTTTCCTCAGTGTGTGGTGGGTAACTGGCTTTGGACAAGTTTGCACAGTGCAAAGGAGGGGAAAAACAGGGTGACTGTGCCCAGCTAAACAGGAGGGGTACTGTACAATAATTATCAAACCTGACAAGACAAACTTTTTTTGTCCCCAAATGTAATAAAATACAGCCAGCAACAGGTGAACCCAACAAATATCTCCAGATTGCTCCAGTAGGCCAGTTTTAACATACAAGGTTCATCATTTTTGTAGTGGTTATACAAGACAAAAGATTATATGCACTGTTAAAAAAAACATCCTAAAACAACGGTAATATTCTGGCAGCTGGGGCGCCAAAATATGACCGTGAAATAACAGAAAATAACTGTCCCATAAAAATACGGTTATTTCCAGTAATGAAAATAGAGTTTGTTGCACTAATTTGACATGGGATTCTGCCTTTTCCAAGTGCTTTTAGACATTAAATTAGGAACATTTTTACGCGATCAAACAATGAAATTACCTATAAACAAGGTCACTGAATGTGGAAATATGAATCATAATACGTAAATGTACAGAAATATACAGTTAACAGTTGGTTTAAATAATAATTGATTGCATGCCCTAGGACAGAGGCGAGGCTGCCATATCGCACCATCGGCCCCTTTGGCCATCACTAGTAGGTGAAGAGTCTTGACCACGGACACAACGACGGAGAGTGTCCGAGCCGGGGCGCGAACCAGCAATCTTCTGATCACAAGGCGAACTGCCAACTCTTGAGCCACGATTGCCCTAACTAGCAACGATAATAATACACAGCAAATTCAAAAGTGTTAAATTTTTTGGTGTTAATAGTCTCCTTGCAAAAGTAGAGTTAATTTTACTCTAAGCAGAGTCACATTCTTTTAATGTAACTCTGAGGTGTAAAATGATAGTAGTTAAAATCGAGTGTTAAAAATGAGTGTTTCTCTGTCAAATCTGGAGGTGTTAAAATGGAAACATTAACTCTTGACCTCTTAACTCTGAACTCCTACAGGGGCTATGACACCAACAGAGTAAATTCACAGACTCCGCCCTCAGCACGGCTCCAATCGATGCTGAAGTGAAGCCGTTTCAGAACATTTTGCTCTACATATTTGAGTTGTTTGCCATGCTTGGTAAGTCATTTTTTCAAAGATTGTTTCAATTATTATTATGAGCTTTTACTTCTGTGGCTCTTTGGAGTTGAGACAAAGCTGTGTGAAAGGCATTAGCCATGTTGCTCGCTGATAGCATAATATTCTGTTTTAGCTAGCTGAAAGGTATTGTTTGCGGGCAAATACCACAGCCTTGGAAAAAAAGCTTGCATGTGAATTTTCAGTCAAACTTTTGGTCAAATACACCTAAAACAATGTCTAGAATGTGAAATGTTGGTATAATGGTGCTACTTGATGCCTGAAAACGATCGCCCATAAAAAAACAAAAACGAGCAAACAGCAGTAGCAGACGTCCTGACTGGATTCTACGTTAGCATAGATCGCTCCAGAGTTTTGTGCACACGGTTTAGGTAAAAATGAAAAAGGTTGAGGTTTTACATTTAGTTCAGTATTACCTGTTGCCCGTGTCTTTGTCTTTTGGGAAAATACTTTACACAAGTAATGGCTCAAAGAGGATTCCTTTTTTTTTTTTTTTTACTGTGCTTCAATTGTTTACTGGATTATTTGTGCCATTAATTAGTGTCAACTAATTTTTATTCGATCTCCGCACAGGATATGCTTGTGAAGATGGAATATGGGGGAGAGCAGAAGTGCGTTACAGTTCCACAAAGTGATGAATGAAGGACATGCATATTGTATTGAAGAAATAAGTGATGAGAATGCTGTTATTTGCATTTACCATGTCAGACCTTTTGATAAACAAATTTCTAATGAAAGTGAGAACATGTATACTGTTACATCTTTCAGAAAATGTTTTGAAATTGTGGTGCACAGTTCAGAATAAATGTTTTTCAAAAACCATTGCATCTTTTTAGTAAATGTTTATTTCCAAAAGAAATTTCTAGAAGTTCAGAACAGTAAAATTCCCGCTTTTTAGAATGAATTAGAAGATAACTCTTACGTAGTTAAACTAAAATACTCTTTGAGAGTTAATATATAAACTCTTAACACCAAGTGTTAAATTATCAACTCCAGACAGATTTGGTGTTTAACACTAAATCAGAGTTAACGTACCAACTCTCCAAAAAGAGTTAAATTAACACTCTCTGGTGTGGACCCATATAGACACTTTAATAGTGTTGAAATCAAATCCGACAGTGTTAATTTGGACATGCTGGATTTGCTGTGTACTTATGTGATGTAACACAAGCTTATAGGGATCATGTTATATACTTTTCCATAGCATTACATTTGAATTCAACAGTTCAATCTTTCAAATAATGGACAGATATTTGTGAAATCATGATACATTTGTGAATGTATTTTAACAATCTAAATATGCATATGTACAGACAGATACATTTAATAATCATGACAATTATGTTGTATTACATTACAGTGATTAAACGTTAATTTACATTCAAAATGTGAAGTCAAAGTCTATTTACATAACTTTAATGATATTCTAGAAGAACAGAACATTACTGTAAAATGCACAGTAAAATACCTTCATATTAGGGGTTTTTTTTACGGTTGCAGCGTTACCCGCGACCTTGTTGTTAGTTCACATTCATTGGCCGATGCTTAGCATCATGTTATTTATATTAATTGCAATTCCTACCTCTACATTTCTTTTTCAAAATATATAATTAGCACAGCGTGTCCGTGCAATGTTTTACATTGTGGCATGCAGAGAAATCTTAACAAAGAAGCTCACAGAGAGGTATTGAGCTTGTTATTTAACCCCAAGCTGGTAGGGGGAGTTCCTTATTAAAACACTTGCTGTGCTACAATGTGCCTCAAGGTTCAACAACAGCACAACAGAAGTCACTCTTGGTACAGCACTCTCTCTACAAAACAACAACTGTCAGTGACGCTGCACCACGGCGTAAACACAACATTCAAGATAACAGTTAAAAGTAACATAACCATAAACAATAAAACAAGAACATCTAAACAGCAGCACATGTCCCAAGGCATGATGGGAGCCATTTCTGGATGTATTTTTACGATCTAAATATGCATATGTACAACAAAATATATTTAACAAACAAGTAAATTGTGTTTTATTACATTTACAGTGATGCTATGTTATTTTACATTTGACGTGTCAGATCACAGTCTACTTATGTAATGATATTTTAGAAAAACAGTACACAACTATAAACTACACAGTAAAATCATTTGACATTACTATTTTTTGGAACAGTGTGCAACACATTCACAAATTTAAACCAACTAGATTGAACTCCTGATTATACCAGTCACTCAGATTAAACACAACAGCAATTTATTTATGGTAGATAGAAAGAAAATATCCTGAGAATGGCATCCGTAGTAAGAAGACACTTCCCATTTTTCATCTTCATTGTTTCATCTTTATATACTTGTTGTAAAACTCAGACTTTGCAAAGAGTTTAAAATCTTTTGAAGTTAAAATAAGATATTAACAGAATTTAAAGAAATAAGTATTGTTTCTAACACTTATTTGAATCTCTATGCACTGTGGTGAAGATATGTCAACTGAAGCTGAAGAAGGGCTGCACTATATTATTGTGTAAAACCACTTTGTAAGCACCCAAATGGTGCTTAAAGTCTTACCCCCCAAAAAATATAACAAAAAACACAAAAACCACTCTGTTGGGCAGTTTATGGAACAAGTATTGGTTGAAAGGGACAAGCTGTATAATGTATGCTTAATTCTGTTTGAATCAACCCATTGACTTCAGATGGGCAGTCTGAGATAACCTAATAGTTTGATACGGTCTGGGTATTACAATGCCCAATGTATAGGATAAGCATAGCCACTGTAAAATGAGTCACAAGATTTGGACTCAATTTTTTGAAATTTGTAGCAATTGACTCCGCAGAAAGTTAGCAACGCTGAGGTGCATTGTGCACAGAGGTTATTGAGGATGGAGTGAACTACAAATGCTACTTCAAAAACTTATCACTCACCATCAACTCAAGTTGCTAGTACATGACGATATATCCCATATGGAAAAGAAATAGTATAAACTTATATGTGATTACTCATGAAAGTGGCCACTTTCATGAGTAAATCATATAAGGCTTACATGATTTACTCATGAAAGTGGCCACTTTCCCATTACTTTCATACATTGTTTTAGTAAGTAACCAAAACATACAAGTTTCATTATATAATTTTTCGAGGGATCTTATATCTGTTTTCACTCTTATATGCTTTTCATACAAGTTTCACACAAGACAGATACAAACTTTATAAAATTTATATATATCTTTTCCATATGGGATACCTTTACTGCAACACTTTCGTGATATGTAACACAGTCAGCATTTCCATGAACGCATGATCTCACATTCACCTTCACTCAAGGATTAGAGTCTACAGGGAGTGCAGAATTATTAGGCAAGTTGTATTTTTGAGGAATATATTTTTATTATTGAACAACAACCATGTTCTCAATGAACCCAAAAAACTCAATATCAAAGCTGAATGTTTTTGGAAGTAGTTTTTAGTTTGTTTTTAGTTTTAGCTATTTTAGGGGGATATCTGTGTGTGCAGGTGACTATTACTGTGCATAATTATTAGGCAACTTAACAAAAAACAAATATATACCCATTTCAATTATTTATTTTTACCAGTGAAACCAATATAACATCTCCACATTCACAAATATACATTTCTGACATTCAAAAACAAAACAAAAACAAATCAGCGACCAATATAGCCACCTTTCTTTGCAAGGACACTCAAAAGCCTGCCATCCATGGATTCTGTCAGTGTTTGGATCTGTTCACCATCAACATTGCGTGCAGCAGCAACCACAGCCTCCCAGACACTGTTCAGAGAGGTGTACTGTTTGCCCTCCTTGTAAATCTCACATTTGATGATGGACCACAGGTTCTCAATGGGGTTCAGATCAGGTGAACAAGGTGGCCATGTCATTAGTTTTTCTTCTTTTATACCCTTTTTTGCCAGCCACGCTGCGGAAATGTGTGTGGTGGACCCAGGAGCGAACACAAGCGAGGATGCAGGAGTGGAGTAAAACAAAAGCGAGCCTTTTATTCTGGCTGATGAAAGGAACAAAACAGAGTGAGGGCAGCATAAGAGTAATAGTTCAAACAGAAACCTAAACTGGACATAAACTAAGGAAAAGCTATGGCTGGAGATCCGGAACACAGGGGGTGGTAACACAGACGACGCGACACAGACTACATGAAACACAGAGACTAAATACACAAGAGGGATGATCAGGGGAAGTGGCCACACATGGGAACACAGCTGACACAGATGAACATAACAAGACATGGCAGGAGTAAACAACACTGACGGGAGACTGTCAAAGTAAAACAGGAAGTACAGAGGTTCAAACAGGAGGAGAGAGAGCACGGGGAGAACACAGACATAACGGGCTGGGAAAACATAGAAATAAACACAAGGAGAGACGAGGGCTCACAGATACACAGGGGCACACAGGAGGTAATCAAATAAGGACCATCTTAACTAAATAATCCAAGGCATGACTAGGGAATGAAATACAAAACACACAAAACTGCGAATACTGGGCCCACATGGCCCAGGACCATGACACACGCTGTGGAGTACTTGGACGCGTGTGATGGAGCATTGTCCTGCATGAAAATCATGTTTTTCTTGAAGGATGCAGACTTCTTCCTGTACCACTGCTTGAAGAAGGTGTCTTCCAGAAACTGGCAGTAGGACTGGGAGTTGAGTTTGACTCCATCCTCAACCCGAAAAGGCCCCACGAGCTCATCTTTGATGATACCAGCCCAAACCAGTACTCCACCTCCACCTTGCTGGCGTCTGAGTCGGACTGGAGCTCTCTGCCCTTTACCAATCCAGCCACGGGCCCATCCATCTGGCCCATCAAGACTCACTCTCATGTCATCAGTCCATAAAACCTTAGAAAAATCAGTCTTGAGATATTTCTTGGCCCAGTCTTGACGTTTCAGCTTGTGTGTCTTGTTCAGTGGTGGTCGTCTTTCAGCCTTTCTTACCTTGGCCATGTCTCTGAGTATTGCACACCTTGTGCTTTTGGGCACTCCAGTGATGTTGCAGCTCTGAAATATGGCCAAACTGGTGGCAAGTGGCATCTTGGCAGCTGCACGCTTGACTTTTCTCAGTTCATGGGCAGTTATTTGGCACCTTGGTTTTTCCACACGCTTCTTGCGACCCTGTTGACTATTTTGAATAAAACGCTTGATTGTTCGATGATCACGCTTCAGAAGCTTTGCAATTTTGAGACTGCTGCATCCCTCTGCAAGATATCTCACTATTTTTGACTTTTCTGAGCCTGTCAAGTCCTTCTTTTGACCCATTTTGCCAAAGGAAAGGACGTTGCCTAATAATTATGCACACCTGATATAGGGTGTTGATGTCATTAGACCACACCCCTTCTCATTACAGAGATGCACATCACCTAATATGCTTAATTGGTAGTAGGCTTTCGAGCCTATACAGCTTGGAGTAAGACAACATGCATGAAGAGGATGATGTGGACAAAATACTCATTTCCCTAATAATTCTGCACTCCCTGTACTGGTCAAAGTCTGCCTCACTGGTATGGCCATAACTCTTAATTGCTTAGGGTGTAGATCTGGTGCATCTTCATGCTGTGACTTGAAGAAAGCCAATACACCATAATAATGGGAAACAAGCTAAAACACTGGATTAAAAGAAAAGAGAAAACCTTTCATAGACATTGTCAGAGCAAAGCGAAGTGAAGAGTTAGACATTAACAGTCCAAACAAAGAGAAGAGCATTTGGCACTTAAATAAAACAGTCAACATTTCCATTAAGAGCTGATCTCCCAGCTTGACAGGCCAGAGTGAGAAATGAGAAACGCGTGGCACCAGAGTTAATTTGTCAGTGTGTGTGTGTGTGTTTGTTTTCTCAGCTATTTAATCCCTGTGTAATTTACTATTCTTATAAACTCTAGCTTTTAAAATATGTCCATATGCAATTTGCAATGCACAGACAAATGTGTCAGCCATCACTCAGGATATATGAGACCAGAATATCATGATCTCTGTAAAAAAAAAAAAAAAAAAAAAAAAAAAGAAGAGGGGGGGAATAAGCAAAGCAAATGAGAAGCTGGGAAATTCATTTCAGCACATGTAGCTGTAATGGTAACAGTCCACCACAGATTCTTTAAAAAACAATTACTTTTACTTATATGAAAGGATGTTTCTTCTTGTTACAATTTCATCAATCTTACTGTGATAAACCACTGCAAAAAATGTAAATAGAAATCGACATTTTTGGTTGTTTCTTGTTGGTCCTGTCAAGTTTTTCATCAGAACCATCAGAGAGATGTGAAGAAAAATACAAAAAATAGTTTAAATATGTTGTGTATGTATATGAAATAACTGATAAATAAAGCACTATATCAGTGCTCAGCAACTGCCGGAGCTCTAAAGGTAAAAAAACCTCATAAATCCTTCAGCAGCTGTCATGTATTCTTGTACACAGCAAACATGGACAAGGAGAAGCAGCTATCACTGTGTTTCCCCATTTTTACTGAAAAGGGTAAAAGGCTTCAGTTTGGCTGAGATCCTTACATGAGAGGAGTGTGAAGCCTACAAGCAGAATTGTGTGAACTTTGACTGATTCCACACTCTGTGTCTCTGTGCTGAGACGTACCTTTAGATCAAGGCATCTGATGATTTTGAAACATGCTCTCTGCTCCGACACACAAAGCAGCCCTTGCCCACTGCAATGAAATTACTGCCTTTATCAGAATGTAATCACTGTTATTGTGTGTCTCCTTTGCACTGTCACACAGCAAGAGGAAATGTCGGCAAGTCAATTTTTAGGCTGCCTACAGATGGCAGCTTACAGGTTAGAACTCTCTGTTTGAATAGTCTAAACTGATCCTCAGAAACAGACAAATGAAACTATTTCACCGGCAAAATGTTGATCATTGGCTCTCTGAGGATTACATTCCCATGTTCTTAGTTAAGGATTTAGATCATTACATTCTAGAGGATAAAGCATTGTCAGATCTGCATTCCTCATGCTAGCACTGGCGTCACATCTTTTCTTTTCTGTCCTGTATGTTACGAATCAAGCCATTTTAAAGAAAAACAAGGATTTTCTTAGTTTCTCAGCATTGTCTCTTCCAGCCTTTGTCCTGCCATTGGCAAAGATCACTGTCTTCACTTTGGAGGCCGAACGCTGAAGGATAAGTTCATTTTCGGAGGCAAAGGTTCTTCTGCGAGGGACGTGGGCATGAAAAATGCATGCTGTGATCTCATTATCTCGCTCTCCTCTTGGAACGCTACATAAAATCAATCCAGAGCAGATGAGAGATGAGAACACTACAGATTCTTAACCTCTTTGTATCGGATCAGAACGATCCCACCTTGAAATGAAACCAAAAAAAAATATTGTAACTGAAATAAATGTACTGAAAAATCTTGTATTGAAACTGAAAAAAAAAATGATAGTGAAAAACAATTAATTGAAATTAATTTTGTTTTTAAGGTTGTTACTTGTATTTGAACTAAAAACTTGTGATCTGGAATTCTTTCACTGTTTTTTGACAATAGTGTGTTATTTATCATAAAGTAATTCAGAGTCATTCATACCAGAGTAACCAGAGAGCACAACATATATTTAACTTTCTACAGGACTTAAAGCTATTATATTATGTAAAAGTCCAGACCCTCTGAGGATTATCTGAGTACTTCTAACATTACACAAAACAAAGGTCTCCATCAGTGTTCATGAAATGCTGGGTTTATCCTTCTTGTGAGGGAGCTGCTGGTGAAGATCACGAGCCCTGCTTGATCCCGGCGATGAGTTTCAGTCTTCCTGGTGTTTCTGAAATGATGCCTCTCACTGTGGGTCAACAGAACATCTGGCACAGGACAGCTGTAATGAAAGAAATTGAAGAAGTTTTGAAAAAAAATCTTGGAAATGTCCTATATGTGAGAAAAAGATTTTGTATTTACTTTTCTTTTGCCAATCAAGATACCTAAAAGTATAATTTTCACCATACAATTAGTAACCTTGTCATCTCCTGCACTGTCTGTTTTGGGCTCTGGGCTTGTCCTTCCCAGCGCTCATGAGACTGCTTTGATGCACTGTGGTATGAGGTGCTAACCTGTTGACAGTGTTGGGAAGGTTACTTTTAAAATGTATTCCACCAAAGATTATAGAAGAAATGTATTCTGAATACTTTACAACTGCTGTGTGATTTATTACTATTACTGAAGGCTACTCGCCATACCAATACCAACTAGATGTTTAAATCTTAATATAAATGAGTAACAGTAGGTGGACATTAAGTAAAGCTGCACTTTTTGCAGCGATCTCGTATAGAAAACTATTCCATGCGTATATAAAACAGGTCCGCGGCTCCGAATCATAGTAAAGGGACCTCTGGCTAATACGTCGGGTCCGTGTTGGGCTGAAAACTAGCTTTACTTTGTTGTCTGGGTCAGCTTTGCTAGAGAGAGACAGAGAGAGGCGTTGAAAGGAACTTACTGTTTCGGAATAACACAGTGTACAGTCGAGTCTTAATAGCTTACTTATAGCTGGGCTCGTCAGGCACTCTTTTTGGCTGCAGTGGTTATTATTATATTTACATGCTTCCAGCTCCCCGTTTCTGCCCCGTGACAGCTCCTACTTTTCCTTTCTCTCCCTCCCTCGCTCACAGACACATAACGGGTATGGCAGTCCATTCTCCCTGCAGCATGGACTACACTGCCCATCAGGCTACATTGTTTAGGGTGATGCATGTAACACTCTGCTATTGCCTTCATATTAAATCATTTTTGTATAATAATTTTTAGAGCCTCTTATTGCGTGCATTGTTTGGGTTTCCACCGGTGTGGAATTACCAAAAATAGAGAGACCATAGCCTAACACAGTGGTTCCCAAACTTTTTTTGCTGGGCCCCCCTTTGTTTTACAAGAAAAATATTTGCCCCCCCTCCCTCGCACGTGCACACACACACGCACACATCCTCCAACCACACACACCCATATTTTGCTCCATTGCAGTTTATTTCCCACCTCAAACATTTAGTAAACAATTAAGCAAATAAAAGTAATCTGCAGGTAGTAAGAAAATAAACTACTAACTCTTTTACGCTGCGTCTGCACGTACACGGTGATTTTGAAAACGCAGCTGTTTCGTCCACATGTAAACGTCGTATGGAATCACCGAAAACGGAGATCTTTTAAAACTCATTTTTTGCCTTTATGTGTGGACAAGGAATATGGAGTTTGTCACGCAACGTCAACGATAGGTGCCTTTTTTCACGTCACGCTGTGCGCCACGTTATTGTTTACATGAGATGAATTGCAGAATGGCAGATAGTCAGATTAACAGTAACAGTGTCTCTATCTTCAGGTTTTACACGCTTACATTTACACACGCAGTTACTGTCCCTCCATTTAGAAAGGCAGAGGCGTCACAGTGTGATTATTTTACATGTAGTTGTTTTTTTTCCTGTGTAATAATATTCAACATCAATACATTGATATCAATACATTTTTCAAAAAATGCCTCTCTGTGCAAAATGGGTTTAAAAACTTAAACAGCTGTGGGATACTGTTTGTCTGTGATTTGAACCGAGGGAACAAATCGTGGCAGGATCAGCCTGCTGTTATTTGTATCCCGCTGTAACTTTACTGTATAACAAGCTAACATCTCCAAAATGTCAGGAGTAGTTAGTCATTACAACAAGTATTTGTGAACTAAAAATCAAGAATGTGGGATACTGTTTGTCCGTGATTTGGAGAGCCCAGCGCTGCTCCCGACGAAGGGACAACCAATTCTGCAGGGGAGACCTACCTCGGCACTTGTGCAGGTGAAACCAAAGGGCAGACATGCTTCACTATATTTTCTACTCTTTGGCTTAGAATGAAGTTGGTTTGGAAACATATTCAGCGATGCTTCATCTCCTGCTTTGCGTTTGTGTGGGCGCCCCGTGGTAGCAGTGTACAAGCTTTGTTTTTTGGTTTTTTTCTCTTTTCATGCCGGGCCCCCCCTGCAATGGATCTGCGCCCCCCCCCCCCCCCCCCCCCCCCAGGGGGCGGGCCCCACACTTTGGGTAGGTCTGGCCTTGCATATGAAACAGGTACCGCCATGTAATCCATTTATTTCAACAAAGTAACTGTATTCTCAATATCATCTATTGAACGGTAACTGTAACGGATACATTTACTCATATTTTGTATTTTAAATACGTAATGCCGGTGCATGTATTACGTTACTCCCCAACACTGCCTGTTGATGAGATCTTGTGCCGCTCCTAAAACAACGGCCTCCAACTCCTAAAGAGACACGGGTATCCCTAAATTTAGCAAATATTAGCTTTAGGCTAGCTTGCTACGACGAATAGGCTAATACCAGCATTTTACCACAACTTCACCAGATGTAGCTAAAAAAAACTAAACTAATGTCCAGTCCAGAGCGACAGCAAGGAAAGATGACAAAAAATGATTACTTACCTGCGGTTTAGAGGGTCAAGCTGAAATTGAAGCAGCCATTGAAAGACGGGATGAGAGAAAGATGGCAGCTTGGTCAGCACTAGTGGCCTCTATAATGTATGCAAATACATGCGGGTCGGAATCCCAGTGCGAGCCTCTTATTGCGTGTTTTGTCCCACAATATATCCCACAATTTCTTTTTTTCAGTTTCATTTCAAGGTGGCATCGTTCTGATCCCATACTTCTCACAATGGGTGAGAAGCCCTACAAGTGGGAGGAAAAGTGTGAAGTAGTGAGTGTGTGTATGCACTAAACTGATTGTTTACTTTAGTTAAATGCATGCAGAAATGTTCTGCTTTGATTTTTTTCTTAAGTGCAAAAGCTATATTGACTGTGTAGGTTTGTAGTCTTGGTCTGTTGGCTAATGTTTTGATTTTCAAAGGAGCATATCAAACTTTCTATGTTTTTTTCTCTCTTTCCTATAATGTCAGAAGCCTATGTTGTTTGTGGTAGAAGCACTAAAATATTAAGTAAACATAAAGAGGAATGTTTTACTTTTTTAATGATTCCTGTATTATGTATGGTCTCCTTCAGTCGTGTTTTTAAATTGTTATTATCTTTCATGTTCTCCTGTGTCAGCATCGTATATGTAACATAATAGTAATTAATAGCTTAAAATACACATTGACAGTTATTCAAAAATTATAATTGTATATAATTACACAATTATACAATAGTCTATATTTATAATACACTGTTGTTAATTTGTTGAGAACAAAAGAAAAAAACAAAGGAACAGTGTTAACTAAAATCATCCACTCTTTGAGGGCTGTACTCAAAATCACACCAGAAACTCAAAGTTAAAAATGTTTAAGTTGTTCCTTTAACTTTTTAGTCGTATTTTTGGGGTTATACTGGAGCACATTTTTCTAGTGCACACGCTGTCAAAGTTTATCATTCTAGGAGGTGGAACATAAACATATGCTTCTACCACTTACACTTTTATTTAAAATGCTGGGGTTTTTTTTAATCCATCAGATGTTCTTTTTAAATTGGCAGCAGGTGGAGAGCAATACTTGTATGTGTAGCCACAATTTAACCAATTACAGTAATGATGGGTGATGCCTGTGTCTCATTCCCCACTGTAATGGGCTAAAGTGAGCACACCTCACCAAACCAAACACACTGCATACCAATGGCACACCTGGAATTCCACTCAGTGTCTACATGAGTCTAGGTCTAGGTTGTGTGTTGAATTCCTGTTTATTTCAGTTATTGTTGTCATGCGAACCATCTGACAAAGGTTAAAGAATGCTATGACCTTGGTCCCCTGACATTTAATGGCCTGGTGTTTTTGATTGATGTCCCCGTAATGGTCACAACAATATAGGATAGGTACAGCTGTATTTACCATCTTCATTTAGATTGATGTGGCCTTACATCCTGAGTATCACCTCCAGCAATCTGGAATATATGCATCAGGACCTGTATGACAGAAACTCTTCAATGAAGACATTTTTTATCAGTAATATAATGTATATAAAAATGGACTTTGTCCATTGGTTATTTAAGTTTTACCTTTGAAGTCTTGAGCAGAGCAGTTTTGCCACCATCTTAGGTTCTGATTGAGAAACCAAGGAACAGGCAGTAATAAACTTATATAAAGCTGGACGTCTTTGTAACTATAGTAGTTATACCGCTGCTGGCTAATAAGACACAGGTTTAAGGTATTTCTGTGTTGCGTAGTAGTGATGGGAAGTTGACATTCAGCTTGGATGGGCTGATGCAGGTTCTGCTCTTAGCCAGATGCTGCTTCGTTTACAGGTGTCAGTCATATTTATGCGTTTTTGTGACACTCTCAAACTCTCCTCTTCACCACTGTCTACCATCTCACTCACTGACTGAGGGGTAGTGATGTGCAGAGCGATCCTGAAATATCGATGCCTCCAATACAAAATTTCATGTTGCAGGATCAATTCCCATATGAAAAGCAATCAATATTCAACTTGATTAATCTTTTTTTATTTATTTTTTTATTTTTAATCGTAAATATGATATACAGACAAAAGTAAACTCAGCAATTAGTGGGATAGTCAGCAATGCCCAGTTAATAGGAACTACAATCGCCTTCCGCCTCTCATTCATGTGCTTGCTATGGCTGCATAAGAGTGTGAGCCAATGAGAAACCCGAGGCACAAAACAGTCCTGCACTGCTAACAACAAAGGATCTAACCATTTGCCCTAAGAAGCTCATCCTCAGGTGATGCACCAGTTCTCTAAACTCTAGTCCAAACAGACTTAAGGCCAAGTAATCTTTAGAATGTCTGGATCAGTTAGTATCTCATTCAGGAAATAATGGTGCATGATGTCTACTATTCAAATATGTATGTAATTTAAAAAAAAAAACACAGCACATCACAGCTATCTATAGATAATGCCACAGTCACACTAGGGAAAACACCAAAAATCATTTTAACTGTGTGCAATGAACATGCGTTCTTGTTGCTTTTGAGATGCTCATTTTACAGATGGAGAAGTGTACAACCACGTGCAGTTAGTTGCCATCTTCAAAGCCTCTTTGGCATCAAGACATTCATAAAACAGCAATGAGATGTTAGTGTGCTGTTAGACTACGCGAGAAGGCAATTACATGCAATATGTTTGTGTTAATATTCCAATTAATTATGATTAATTGTGATTGTGAAAGTCACAAATCAGTTGCCATCTGTCTGAAACCACATTAAACAGAAATTCACAGGATGATAACTAAATTGCAAAATGACATTGGTGCTCAGCAATTTTATTTTATATATATCCATATTACAAGTTGAGTCCCCTGCTCCAAAAAGATACATCAAAAATGCTTCACACTCATCAGCACAGACAGTAGAAGACAGATTGCCTCCCATCATGTGATCTGTGCACTCCCCTTGCAATAGAATGTGGCAAAATAAAGTAAAAAAAAACAAAACTGTTGCTCACCACATCTACTTGCAATAATTTGCAAATTGCAAAACAAACATTTGTACACTCCCCAGACAATAACAGATTTTTCCTATTTATGCTTTAGTGTGACTGATCCATTAATGCAAACTTAAACTTCCTGGTACATTTCCTTCAAATCACATGCAGCACATTATGAAACACATAATCTGTCAGTCTGCTTGGTTGCAGAGGCTGCCTGCGCTGTCTTGTTTTGACTTTGTCTTTGTTCTGATCTCATTGGAATAATGGACTGTGCAGAATGCTTTCAGTCTTTCTGTCTTGTAAGTCAGTTAGGAGAGATTTGTGACCATTATCGTTATAAAATACTATCAATGAGATTAAATGTGCAAAAGCTGTAACAGGATAAACTAATACAACAAGACACTGAGCCGTGTTTAAGTAGAAACTCTTTAATGACAGGATAGAAATTGATCTCTAACACACAAAAGGTTTCTCAAGAGTCATGCTTGGTCAGAGAAAATGGATGAGCTCTCTCGCTGTGAACACTATGGCTGTAAATCCACAGCCTTTCCTTGGTCATCAAAGGCCACTTTACATGAAAGATGACACTGCTGTAACCTCCTCTCCACATGCTCTGAACCGGCCACTGGAAATGTCAGGTAGTGCATGTTGACTCGCTGGCATTTCAATAAACAACAGGTTTGAGGAGGATTGTGGCTTGTCGTGTTCCACGTCCTCAAAATAGTGTCTACAGCATGTGCCACACTTACAATATGTAAGAATTGAATCTTAAAGTGCAAAGAAATGTCTCTTTGACATGACTAATAATTATATTTAATAGTACAATAATGAGTGCGAAGCATATGTTGAAACAAAGGGTGCAATTTCTAAAATATCTACCAAAGGCTTATGATTAACTGAATGATTCATAATTACAAAGAGTCTAACTTAGAGTTTTATACGAAAAGAAATGGTCATTTTGTCTGAGTTGAGTCGGTTGTACTCAGTTTATGTTTCGATACCGTCTCCTCTCACTCAGGTACCTCTGGGCTGGGGTCATTTTCTCGTGGATTGTTTGATTAATGAAATTGGCTGTGCTGTCCGTCGGCAGGGACAGACCAAGCTCAAAGCCCCGTGGCTGAGAACATGAATTTCAGACATGACACTTAAATGTAAAGTGCCTTCAGTGAACATAGACTAGAGCGGCAAAAGAAAGCTGAGAGGTCAGGGACGAGTGCAAATTAAATTAAGGAGATGCTGCAGTGACGAGTCATTCTGGTGAAACAGAATAAAGTGGGAGAGAGATTGGTGACATGAAAGGAATCTAACTATAAACAAAGTTGCAAATGAACAGAGAGAAAATTTCAAACTAACATAATTATAATATACATTATTAATATTTAAGAATCCCAGGTGGAGAGAGAGAAGTTTTAAAAAAGCGACAGGCTAAACACATAGGTCAGGATAAAGAGTCTGATCATGTGACAGTAGCATCCAGATAATGTTTAATACACTTGTCAGGGAGGCTATCATGCAGAGTGTTTTTATTTTTCCCCATGGGATGGACGTAGAGACCTAAAATTCATTTCAGATACACAATATAACCATCCCTCCCAAACAGTGGTCACAAATCAGTCCAAATGTGTGGTAGTGGGCACATCTGCTATATTGAGATAATCCATCCCACCTCACAGGTGTGCCACATCAGGATGCTGATCTGACATCATGAGTAGTGCACAGGTGTACCTCAGACTGCCCACAACAAAAGGCCACCCTGGAATGTGCAGTTTTGTCTCACAGCAAAATGCCACAGATGCCACAAGCAATGAGGGAGCGTGCAATTGGCATGCTGACAGCAGGAATGTCAACCAGATCTGTCGCCCGTGCATTGAATGTTCATTTCTCAACCATAAGCCATCTCCACAGGCGTTTCAGAGAATATGGCAGCAAATCCAACCGGCCTCACAACCGCAGACCTCGTGTAACCACACCAGCCCAGGACCTCCACATCCAGCAGGTTCACCTCCAAGATCGTCTGAGACCAGCCACCCAGACAGCTGCTGGAACAATTGGTTTGTACAACCAAACAATTTCTGGACAAACTGTCAGAAACCGTCTCAGGGACGCTCAACTGCATGCCCGTCGTCCTCATCGGGGTCTTGACCTGACTCCAGCTCGTCGCCGTAACAGACTTGTGTGGGCAAATGCTCACATTCGATGGCGTCTGGCACGTTGGAGAGGTGTGCGCTTCACGGATGAATCATGGTTCACATTGTTCAGGGCAGATGGCAGCTGAGAATGTCCCAGTTCTTGCATGGCCAGCATACTCACCGGACATGTCACCCATTGAGCATGTTCGGGATGTGCTTGACCGGCGTATACGACAGCGTGTACCAGTTCCCACGAATATCCAACAACCTCGCACAGCCATTGAAGTGGAGTGGACCAACATTCCACAGGCCACAATTGACAATCTGATAGACTCCATGCGACGATGTGTTGCACTGCATGAGGCAAATGGTGGTCACACCAGATACTGACCGGTTCTGGGTCCCCAGACCCCCAATAGCGCAAAAAACTGCACATTCCAGGGTGGCCTTTTGTTGTGGGCAGTCTGAGGTACACCTGTGCACTACTCGTGATGTCAGATCAGCATCCTGATGCGGCACACCTGTGAGGTGGGATGGATTATCTCAATATAGCAGATGTGCCCACTACCACACATTTGGACTGATTTGTGACCACTGTTTGGGAGGGATGGTTATATTGTGTATCTGGAATGAATTTTAGGTCTCTACGTCCATCCCATGGGGAATGGGAGCAGTAACAAAGGTGTTGTGTTTATATTTTTGTTGAGTGTAGCTTTGATTTCACACCCCAGTGACGATGCTGTTCCATATGATGATGTGCCTTTCAAGCCCTGAGCTCCAGTCTAGTTGATTGCTTTACTGCTACTGTACCTACTCTCTGTGGGGCTTGTTGAAGCTGCATGGTAGACTGAAACAGCATAGACAAAGAGGCCCCACTGACACGCATTTCAATTAGAACAGAGAGAATGTTTGCTTTTCTCACTGCTACACGTTTAAAATCTGCAATACTGTGTGGTCCACATATCCCACACACAAAACCCAGTAAAATATCTAACATTGGCTAGCTATGACCATCTTCTTGAATTAATATTAATAACTGATGGTGATCAGAATATATCACAGTTTTGATTAGTCCTGATGTGATTATTATTTTTCCTCTATAGGAAACATGACTCTTGAGACTTTTTAAATTAAGTATAATTTACAAAATCTGCATGAGCACAAGAACATGGATAGATGGATGAGTCTTGATGTCCATACGTTGGGTTTTCTATAAAAAACACATTTGTCAGAGTGTGGTTAATAGAGCCAAAGGACTTGTTGTTTTATGTCTGACGGCATTTTCCACATTTTATGACAAGAAACTTAGGTGATTAATTTTTTGGTAATACTCTGTTGGTAAAAACCAAGTTGTATCATCAATAAATGGGTCTTAGCTTCATTTTAGCAAGACTTCAGAAATTTTGAACCTTTCAAAACTCTTTTTAAAACCACTTTCAGGAAGCAGTGGACAGAGGAGGCAGGAAGTCTTTTACTCAGAACTGTGGGAAGTCCATCAATTTAGACCTGTCAAGGAGGTGAAGGAGGGCTAATTGTCTGGTGCTGGATTATGAAGTTCACTTCCACTGGTCAGCTTGGAATCATAGTCTCTTCCAAGAGAGTGCAGAACCATCTGGCTTGTTAGATATCTCACCTCCGTCAAAGTTCTGGGTATGCTGAAGTCAAATGGTGAAATGTTTGCAGGAAATTTAGTGGGGGGTGCAAACAACACTTACTGTTTAAGAAATACAGGACATTAAAACATGTGGCCGGGACAATCACGAAATGACAACTAATTTCAACTAATCTCAGTGTTATTCAAACACACCAAAGACACAGACAGAGAGAGAGAGAGAGAGACAGAGAAACAAGAGCATATTTAATGTGAGCAGTTAGATGTGAGGAATATAGCATACAGTGAAAGTCTTATCAAGATGGTCAAATAGGCAGAGATCTAGATCAGGTCTGAGGGACTTTGGAATCTATTTATAAATTCAGTTTAATATTTTATCATTTGCTCTTTCACTTGACTAATGTAGGTATACTTGCCACTGTAAATACATTGAGGCAAGAATTGTGTGAATGCTCCTGTCAGCAGTGCACTCTGGTTCCTAAACACAGAGGACAATAAGGCAGAACTGAGGGCCTCTGAAAAGTATAGAACAACCACAAGTGAATAATGATGTGGTGCGCTCCATCTGAAAATGATGGAATAGGAAAATGTACAACACCTGCAGGTATGTTACAGTTTGCTTTAAGAAATGTTCTCATTTTTGTATTGCTCAACTCCAAATATGCATTTTGAAATTCATAAATGAGGCAAACACCCAGATACTTACCTCCTTAACGCTTTCCTTCTTAATCCATGCAAGTTTTTTTTTTTAATCAAAAGTGCATGGAATCCCTTGATCAATTATGTGTTCTAATTTTAAACAGTCGTTTTGTATATATAAATACACCAGCGTAATTTCAAAATAATCATATATTTTAATCCTAACTGCATCCATAACAGCCTCAAAATGACCTTACATGAACTTAACCACAATTGTAGTCTCTCGCTGCACGTCATCACCATGTATTCTTTCCATGTTACGAATTGCCAGCAAAGAAAAACTGTATTATGAATTTTACTGCAATCAGTTCACAATCTCCCAACCTATTCAGCCAGGAATCATTGAAAATATTTGTACAATACACATAGCACAGCATTTGAAAGGTTTTCTTTTTCCATTTCTAAATTGCATCTGTCATTAAGAAAAACTGAGGATTAAATTTACTAAATTGTGAACTAGTCTGTGGTTATTTATGTCAAAAGAATTTAAATGAGCTTCTTTTTTATCCTATTTTTAAGTTATATTGTGTTATTTACTACCCAGGAGCAATAATAACATATTGGCATGTTTGCTTTAAATACCTCTTAAGGTGAAATGACTGTGATAAGACCAGGTAAGAGCAGAGATAAATTAACAGCAAGCATTCAAGGTTTCATAAGCCTGGAAACCAAAAACAATTCAGACTAAGCTTTTGTTCCCATGACAGCAGCAGCAGGAGAAGGACTCGGTCTGCAGTGAAAATCTACTGATGAGTTTGATATGTACTATGTGTGCCACACAGTGCATTACATAATCTTAAGGGAGCGTGTGTATGTCGCAGTTGCAAGGACAGAATTAACTCTGTTTTTACAGCAAGCGTGTCTTGCGCAATGCATTGTTGTGATTAGAAATCCATTGACTGATGTTATCGCATTGTTTGATTTCAGGGGAGGAGTCAAGGGGAGAGAAAACAAGAAATCTTGTTCGAAGACAGACACTGATGTTGAAATTCAGATCACACACACGCCTGCAAACCATGTTGCTCACTGGGGGGGTGGGGGGTGGGGGGCAGGAATGTGACAGGGTAGACTATGAGTCTAAATGACAGAGGAAAAGCGATATACATTTAAATCACTTGCATGTAATTAGATGACTTTCAGCAAAGTCACAGGACTGAGGAGCTGTCATCGAAAGAAAAATCCATCACATAAAGTCTGTAGCATATAATCATATATTATCAGTGATTGAACTTAGATATTGCTTGTTTGTAAATATGAGGAAAAAACAAACAAGCAAAGCCTTATAGCCTCATTATTGCACAGCTATACCTAAAACCATACAATATTTACAAAAAAAAAACCCCGACTGTTGACCTGGGTCAGCTTAAGTTCAGATCAACAGGATAGCAGATAATGTTGGCTCATCAATGTTATCTCGCCAGATAAAAGTAGGCTGTGGTTCACCAGAACAGTTTTGTCTGGTCAGTCTGTCTGTGGTGTGGTAAAATCTACAACACAGATAAGCCAATGTTGATGTTGTTTCCTTACAGACAGTCTCTCACAAAGGAACAAATACTGATCATATCGTTCCAGTAAAGTAAGCCAATGAGACATTTGCTTTTGACACAACAGCTTTGATTTGATAGATAATTATGTTATGAAATTGTTTGTTTATTTGTATTAACATGTTAAAATGCATTGGACTTATATACAGTAAATCATGTTCCTGTCTCATTGTGTTTAGGGAACTTAGTTGTCCATTTTGTTGACGCTATCTTACACCTTATTTTTCAAGACATTTTTATCAGATAGCAGAGTCGAGAGGAAACAGGGTTAACTGCGCAACCATTTTAGCAACATGTATCTTGACAACAGCCTATCCTGAATTCTTTAATTGATTAATGTGCTTAAGATTCAACACAAATTTGAATGCCAAAGAGTGGTCTTAATGTTATCAGATATAGGTCATTGCACAGTCAACATTCCTGGGTCTAATGAACATGTTAGACATGAAGGATTTTCAACTCGAACTATATTGATATTAAACTTTGACTGAAATTCTCTTTTTTCTTATTTTGTTTTGTTGTTGTTGTTGTTGTTGTTGTTGTTTTTCCCTTGTGAGTTTATGTTCTTGTTGTTTTATATTGTTGACTTTTACATAAAGCAAAATCAGTATTATTATTAATATTAGAGTCAGATTCAATTGAATCTGTTTTGCTACCGATTCATAATAACACATGTCAGAATTTCATGTCAGCAATACCTGACACAAACAATTTAGTGCTCATAACTCTCTCTTCTTTGATCTTTCGTCATCACAAAACTGTCCAGCAGCAACTGTGTCAGCAATGTTTATTGTTGTCAGTTTGTGAATTTCAGTTTCAAATCTGTGAGGTTCTGGGTGGATACTGGAGTAGTTAATTGCATTTTCTGTTTCATGTGCATTTCTGTGTATGTAGATGGAAACGGATCTTGATGAACTAAAGTCACTTTGAGGACAACATGTGACTGCAATTGGTTGCAGACCTGGTCCCCATCTTCAAAGCAACCACTTCAAAAGGCATCAAGATCACTGCAAACAGTTGCAATACTTTTGGCGTGCTATGCTCTCTAATAACTGTTTTTCCCAGTGTGACTATAGCGTTAATGGTGATCTCATAGAGTGGCTCACAGAGTGATGATCAAACAATAGTAATCATCCAATTCTATAACTTTGATTTAAAACTAATTTTTAGCCAAGATTACATGTTGACACTGGGCTTTTCACCGAACAGTAGCACAGTACAAATCAGGTGTATTAGCTACGTTAATCTGCCTAAGAAGATAGGAAATAAGCACCCTGTACAACTTGCTTCTGAATTCCCCGTATCTGGTGATTATATCTAAAGTTTTTTAAAAGGTTCATTTTAAGGCTAATTCCAATAATATGGCTGTAACAGTGACCAGGCAGCCAAGCACATATTATACACCCCAACAGACAAAATAATCTCAAAAACACACAATCACAGAAATAAGCTATTTTAAGAAATAAGTAGGCCAATAAGTGCTTTTCTGGTGCCAGCAGCTTTGCCCTCAAGAAACTTCTACTGCTGGATCCTGGTTTGTCTCAGTTTTATTGGGACAGTTGTCTGTCTTTATAAAGACTCTCTTTACTTTGTAGTATCCCTGAAACAGCACTACACCACTTCACTTATCTGTGTCACGTTTGAATAATGTGGTATGGTGACAAATGTGTACACAGAATGAAGGTGGGTGCATGCAGATAGAGCCAGGTGAGAGAAAGAGAGGCAGACAGCAAGCCAGATGAAGAGCCTCATGATTCTGTAACTGCTACTCTCACTTGTTTGCACACTAAAACAGATGGATCAGTGAATTACAAACACACATGCACAGAGAGAGAGTTATTCATCACAACATAGCACAGCAGATTACAGACCTAGTGCCTGTGCTTTTCTGCCAGCTCAAATATTTAAGGGTGGAAATGTTCCCATATTGAACAGTATTGCAGTGCAGTTTTAGATTCATTCATTCAATAAATTATTACTAAACCATGACTTCCTCTGACTATCCAGAAAGCTTTGAGTTAAACTGTTCATAATGGATATCCTCACAAAATTCAACGAGTTGCTTGTATGATTTTTGTTTGGATTTTAGTTTTGAATTCAAGGCAAAGTAAAATGTATATATTTCTGTTGTTATAATGTGCTTTTTATTGTGCAGACTTTTTATATTGTGCTATATTTGACCTTTTCCTTCCCTCCTCCCCATCTAGATGATTCCACACATTAAGAGAGATGAAAAGGCGTCTTCACGCTGTGAAGAAAGGCTAAAGAGAAAGAAAATTTTTGAAGGTGTGTGCTGTAGCAGGCAGGACTCGTACACGGAATGAAAACTTAAAGTGGCAACCTTTATTGATGGATGACTTTCCATAGAAAATAAACTCTCAAAACACAAACCAAAACCTAGAACATGAAAACTAGAGACTAAACTGGAAACTAGAAAATAAGAAACCCAAACAAGGAAAACAAACCAGGGACTGAACACAAGAATTTCATCAGGAACATGAAGGGGGGGAAACACAGCACAGAGAGGGTATGACGGGACACAGGGCTTTAATGCACAAGCAAGACAACGAGGCACTGGGAACAGGTGGGAACACAGCTGGAACAAATCAGACATAACAAGACAAAGGAAGCATAGCAGAATACATTGACAAAGGACACCGACTGTCAAAGTAAAAGAGGAAGCATAACTCAGAGACACGGACTTGACACAGACATAAAAACATGACACACTGTGGAACAGTTGGAACATGAAGCACAGAGACAAAAGTAACAAGACGTGGGACACAGGGAAGACATAGAGATAGAAAACTAAGACTAGGCATATAACACACAGAGAGCAGAAACAGAACAGAAAGCTAGAAACCAGGAACTGTAAATACAGTACAAAACAAAAAAACACATAATTCAAAGAGTATAACTGAACCCCCAAAACACAAGCACTGGGTCATCAGACCCAGTGGCGTGACAAAAATCCTGTTGCCTAGTTGGGATTGTTGTTTTGCCCACTGTCCAACTTCTTTGTTTCAACCAGTCCTCCCTGCTGCTGTCAGAATGTTTGAGCGTGTTTATTCTGGGTCAGAGGAGGTCAATGAACTGGGGTCGTTTCTCTGAACCAAGCTCAATGCCCTCCATTGATCAGGAAATGAGGGAGTGAGGCACTGAAACACTTTTAGCTCCTTTTGTTGTTTGTTTGTTGTTTACTGTCCTGAAATATTTGACTTTGTGCGTGTGTGTTTGGGTCATGCATCGTTGCAGGGGCCCAGAAGAAAAACGATTTGCTATATAAACAGTTGATGGAGACAGATGGGGCAAGAGCACTAACACGTTTAGGGGGGGAAAGCAGAATAGAAGAAAGGGAAATCGTTTGTGCCATCAGTTTTGGTTGGAGAATATTTGTAATAAAAAGTGAGAGATTTGATGATTACAAGCTGAGAGGGTAATATTTGTCCTACATGTCTGGCTCTCAGTTTTCCATCAGTATTTTGATATAAATTCTAGGGTGAATTGTTCCATGTGTACTATCTAAAAAGGAATCAAGTGCAGAGAGCAGCAGATACAGATCAGTGCTGAATATCAAATTCAGAGATGTTTTCACTGCATTGGAGGTAAATGGAGCCTTTGCCACTTACCAGATGGTACCGCATTCAAAATCTGATGTTATTTTACTACATTCGTAATTTAATCAAAATCTCCAACGTCAGTTCAGTTTAATTCCTAATATAGTGTTCAGCTGCTGTAGATGGTTCTTGCGGCTTGGCAGTTCTATTTTGACCTCTACTTGTTAAGTTTCCTCAACTTTTTTAAGGACACACTCCACACCATAACAAATTATACCACATCTGGGGGTTAACAGCTGCTTTGATATCATGGTTGGGAAAAAATAGTGCTTTATTCTTGTCAAACTGTGTTGTTTTTTGGGCATTTTTCCTAAATTCAACCAACGAAATGGGAAGAATGAATTTGTTTTTGTGTTAGGTTGCTAACATGCCTAAATAGTCAGTTTATAAATATTTTTTGTTTGTTTTTGTTACACTAATACAAAACAAGTAGAAGAACAAGTGAAAGGTTTGGTGCCAGCAGACCACCACTATAAAGATACCCTGTTAGAATCATCCTTGCAGCAGAGGTGGAGGAAGAACTCAGGGAGTGCAGAATTATTAGGCAAGTTGTATTTTTGAGGAATAATTTTATTATTGAACAACAACCATGTTCTCAATGAACCCAAAAAACTCATTAATATCAAAGCTGAATGTTTTTGGAAGTAGTTTTTAGTTTGTTTTTAGTTTGAGCTATTTTAGGGGGATATCTGTGTGTGCAGGTGACTATTACTGTGCAGAATTATTAGGCAACTTAACAAAAAACAAATATATACCCATTTCAATTATTTATTTTTACCAGTGAAACCAATATAACATCTCCACATTCACAAATATACATTTCTGACATTCAAAAACAAAACAAAAACAAATCAGCGACCAATATAGCCACCTTTCTTTGCAAGGACACTCAAAAGCCTGCCATCCATGGATTCTGTCAGTGTTTTGATCTGTTCACCATCAACATTGCGTGCAGCAGCAACCACAGCCTCCCAGACACTGTTCAGAGAGGTGTACTGTTTGCCCTCCTTGTAAATCTCACATTTGATGATGGACCACAGGTTCTCAATGGGGTTCAGATCAGGTGAACAAGGAGGCCATGTCATTAGTTTTTCTTCTTTTATACCCTTTCTTGCCAGGCACGCTGTGGAGTACTTGGACGCGTGTGATGGAGCATTGTCCTGCATGGAAATCATGTTTTTCTTGAAGGATGCAGACTTCTTCCTGTACCACTGCTTGAAGAAGGTGTCTTCCAGAAACTGGCAGTAGGACTGGGAGTTGAGCTTGACTCCATCCTCAACCCGAAAAGGCCCCACAAGCTCATCTTTGATGATACCAGCCCAAACCAGTACTCCACCTCCACCTTGCTGACGTCTGAGTCGGACTGGAGCTCTCTGCCCTTTACCAATCCAGCCACGGGCCCATCCATCTGGCCCATCAAGACTCACTCTCATTTCATCAGTCCATAAAACCTTAGAAAAATCGTTCTTGAGATATTTCTTGGCCCAGTCTTGACGTTTCAGCTTGTGTGTCTTGTTCAGTGGTGGTCGTCTTTCAGCCTTTCTTACCTTGGCCATGTCTCTGAGTATTGCACACCTTGTGCTTTTGGGCACTCCAGTGATGTTGCAGCTCTGAAATATGGCCAAACTGGTGGCAAGTGGTATCTAGGCAGCTGCACGCTTGACTTTCGTCGGTTCGTGGGCAGTTATTTTGCTCCTTGGTTTTTCCACACGCTTCTTGCGACCCTGTTGACTATTTTGAATGAAACGCTTGATTGTTCGACGATCACGCTTCAGAAGCTTTGCAATTTTGAGACTGCTGCATCCCTCTGCAAGATATCTCACTATTTTTGACTTTTCTGAGCCTGTCAAGTCCTTCTTTTGACCCATTTTGCCAGAGGAAAGGACGTTGCCTAATAATTATGCACACCTGATATAGGGTGTTGATGTCATTAGACCACACCCCTTCTCATTACAGAGATGCACATCACCTAACATGCTTAATTGGTAGTAGGCTTTCAAGCCTATACAGCTTGGAGTAAGACAACATGCACGAAGAGGATGATGTGGACAAAATACTCATTTGCCTAATAATTCTGCACTCCCTGTATTGTCTTGTGTCTGGAAGATAAGTGGATGATGGGGTGGGTGCAGTTTTCTCTGTGTTGGGGTCGGGTGGCGCTGCTGAACTGGAACCCGGTCAGGATGGGCCTGGGCCCCCTTTCCCTGGTGGGTTGCAGAGTGTGGGGGTGCCTACTGGGGTCAGCGGGGGAGCTGGCCCAAGGGAGGGGCCACTTGCCACTTGCCACGCTACACGTCATCCAGAAATCCATCAGGGTGTACAACCTCACCCCTGGCGTCGTTGCCCACCTTTCAATTTTAAATACACGTAGACATGGGAGGAAGGGGGCGATCGTGGCTCAAGAGTTGGGAGTTCGCCTTGTAATCGGAAGGTTGCCGGTTCGAGCCCCGGCTTGGACAGTCTCGGTCGTTGTGTCCTTGGGCAAGACACTTCACTCGTTGCCTACTGGTGGTGGTCAGAGGGCCCGGTGGCGCCAGTGTCCGGCAGCCTCGCCTCTGTCAGTGGTGGCTGTGGCTACAATGTAGCTTACCATCACCAGTGTGTGAATGTGTGTGTGAATGGGTGGATGACTGGATATGTAAAGCGCTTTGGGGTCCTTAGGGACTAGTAAAGCGCTATATAAATACAGGCCATTTACCATTTACATTGAGGGCAAACAGGAGGGGCTATGGGCTTACCTGCTGCTCTCTGGCAGGTAGCTCCATGCCCCCCTGGGTTTTCACACATGCATCAACACTACATATGAGCGGGTGGACGGAGGTTTGGAGTCTTCACACACATCCCTGTTCTCTGCTGCCTGTTGGGGCGGGGGGGCTGGGAGGAGGAGTTGGCCATCCGACTGGGGTCTGGAGTGTGGGGCCTCCCTGCTGCTGCAGAGTCAGGGCGGTCTGCTTCTCTCCACCCCAGGGAAAAGGGTAATACTACCTGGGTCTGGGTGCGGTTTCCCCCTCCGGGGGCAAGGGTACCTAGACCTGGAGTATAGAGTACGCTTGGGGAGTGTGATCGTGTGTACAGTGTCTCTCTATGTCTGTCTCCACGTTGGGTGAGTGCTGAGTATTTGCATATGAGAGCATGAGGGTGGGAATGGATGTTTGTATCTGTGTGTGCCTGTTTTTCTTTGTGTCTATATGTCAGGTCGGGTATCAGACGGCACCTCTCTGGGGACATCTCAGGCCCTCCAAGGTATGGAGGCCTATCTCCCCCTACCACCACTTCCCCTGCCAGTGGCAGACGGCCTCAGACATCGGTGCATTGGTGGTTCTTTGTGTCCGGGGATGGGCATCCAGGTACACACCAGCTCACTCCTGGTGGCTGCTTGTCGGGGCCTGGAGCCTGGGGTTCGATCGGGCTCTTTTGGGGGTGGGGTGCCCTCGGCCTCTCGGCCTGGGTCACTCTGGCACAGCTGGCTGCCGGCGGAGCTCACGGGTACGTCACTGCAACCCCCCGGCTTCTGCTCCGCGGCTGCTGAGCGACCCCTCATTTGGGGCTCTCCTCAGCTCTTTCTGGGATAGTGGTGCAGCTGCCCCTCCGTTGGTCTTCCTTGGTCTCCTTTGCTCTTGGGGCCTCTGGATGTCTGGAGTTTTGATCTCCTCCATACCTGCTTTATGCCCTGGAGGACGGGGCTATGGCCCCCACACCCTCTAGCAGATCATTACATGAAGGAACCTTTTAAATACAAGCGCGCTCATGCTCACAGATGTACACACGGGTGCTCACACAAACAAACTACACCCTTTTTGGCTGTTACCTCAAAGCACACTGTGCGCTGTCGATCTTACGTGCTGCACAATAATATTTAATATTTACTGTTATATTCACATAGATCATCACGATGATGTTGTTTATTATATTGCTCTCTTTTTCTTTGCTTGTTTTCTCTTTTTTCTTTCTCAACAGGTGATCCAGGTGATTGATATATGTATTTTTAGTCTGTTTGTTTTGTTGCTTTAGCCCCGTCCCTCTTCCCCGCTCTTTTTCTTTCCTTCTTTCTTTCTCCCTTTTCTTTTCCCCAGTCAAGTCTGTCCCGTATTCAGCAAATGAAAATTAAATAAACAATAAAAGCAAAGGTGAATCAAATAGATCTATACAGCAAGGCTGGGATGGTCCATTTGGTAAAGTAAATCCGTTGGGCATCTTTCTTTGCCTTTAGACAACAATTCTGATGGCAAAAGAACCAAACGGGACAGGCAAAAAAAAGAAAAAAAAAAAAAAGAATCATGCTTGCATATTGTGCAGTCAATATTTTATGATTTATGAATGTATACTTTGAAAAGGCTATATAATTTTCCAAACACAGGAATCCATTGAATAACACCAGTACCGATTTAATCAGGTCAACCTCTGAACATTGTTCTACTGTCCTGTTCTATGTAAATAGCACAGGACATATATAATGTAATCATATATAATTTTGCCATTTGTTTTTGATGGCAAAATTATATATGATTACATACAAAATATGAGTTTTCCAAAAGATTTTCCAGGAGATGTGTTTACAAGAAATGGCTTGTTAAAAACTAAATTTAAAAAAATCAATAGTTTATGTCCACTGAAATGTTCATGGGCTTGAAATAGACACAGAATTCATTTTTAATAGTTATGACAGTTAATGCACTTAATATACAGTTATAGAGTCAGGTCCATCATGGCTGTTGGCTAACCCATTACATTCCTAAGGTCAGATTTTGTGTCAAGTGAAGTGTCACTCTGCTCCCCTGCCTTTTTCTCATATTTAAAAGATCATGGCTCAATCAGGAAGAAATGATGGAATGAGCCTAAACTTATTCTCTAGGCTAGAATTCAGCTCTGGATCAAAACAAAAGCTGACGACATTGTTTTGCACAGTATATCAAGACTCATTGATTAAAACTGTGACTGTTGTGTACAATATCTTTATTCATTTATTTTTTAACTATCATTATACAGGATTTGATACTGAGGGCCAGTATAAATTGTTACCATGTGGTAGATTAGTCATTACTAAAATGTAGATAGTAAGCACCTAGACAAACCTACTGCTATAGGTATTTACACGCATACATCCATTATATACCCGCTCATCCAATTCAAGTTTGTGGGAGACTGGAGCCTATCCCAGCTGCCAGAGCAAGAGTTGGGGTAGGCCATGTACAGGTCACCAGTCTGTCACTGGGCTAACAGAGACAGACTGCCACTAACTGCTATTTAGCATCACCAATAAAGTTAACCCCACTAACTCTATTTGTTAGTGTTGTGGTAGGAAGCTAGAGTATTTGGAGAGAACCCATGTAGAAATGGGAGGAACAGCCAAACTCCACAGAAAGGTGTCAGATTGTTACATAAGGCTGATATGAAAAAAAGGTTCTCTGAATGCACAGCACAAACAGTACTGTTAAATCCGACAAATCATTTTTAACTTCTGCACTCAAGACAGACAATATCTAGTATCTGGTCAATACCTGCAGAAAGCTATTGCCTCACCCATGAGCTGAACACAGTCTTAGCTCTCATGACAAGTGGAGAAAACACATTTTGACAACATGAATTTATTTTAAAAAAAAAAATCCAGATGACAGCATTGCTATTGCTTAGTAGAGCTGTCATGAGGATTTTTTTTAGCTTAAAACTGAGGACAAATGTTTTAATAAACAATCACTTAGATGCTCTATGTTCAACTTTATATACAAAACTAGATTAAAACTACAGATTAAAAATGTAATGTTTGCTACTTTCTTGGACAGACACACACAGTGTCCTCTGTAGCACCTACAGATAACTAATCACCATGGCAACCAAATAGAGCCTCATTTCCTTCTCAGCTTCACCTCATTTAAGAATAACAATCATGCTACAGCATCACTTTGTGCCCCCATGTAGTGCCATACCTAGCAGTTGATCACATATTCTGGTATTTGTCTTGCTGTGATCTGCTCTGTCTGCTATCCAGCAAGGTGTAACTGCTTACAGAGGTAATTAATGGCAACAAGCAGGACGCTTTATGACGTGCAAAGTTGCTTTTGATAGCATGCATAAATAAGCAGTAAACTGCTGCTCACCACTGAGTCTGTTTAAAACAATTAATGAATGAGCCAATGGAGGAGATTAAAAACGGCTGCAGTCTGCACTCCAACATCCGCCTAATCATTGTTCATTGATTCCTGTCCAAGACTAAAGGAGGACAATAAATGATGTGTAAAATTGTAACATTAAATGACTGTTAATGTTACAATTTTGCTGGTAGCTCTTTTGCTGCTCTGGTTCGGTCTCCACCTATTCACAAGGAAAAATATTTGAGTCTGGGTCTGGTGATGGACAGTGACACTTAAAGGGACCCGTCAAATGACGTAAATAAATTCACAGTTATTTTCAGCTGTGTTACATAAAAATCTGACTGTTTTTACCACAAAGGCATCTCTTAACATAAGGTTTAAAGTTCCAGCGTTTTTCTCATCTCAGATAGTAATAGAAGACCATTTTGTCATGTTACAGGCAAGGTGTTGTTTGCACAGGGACCCTGAGTACAAAATTAACCACCAAGAGAGAACATTCAGATTTTAGAGGACTTCAAAACCCACATGAGAAAGCTAGAAGCTATTTCCGTTTTCGTTTTCCTATTTCCATTATGTTTTGCAGCGTTTTTCTTATTGCTGGTGTTTTCTTAAGTTGCAGTCCGTTTGGCCTCTCAGGGCCACCGTAAGATAGACTGAGTACTGATTTGATTTGCTAATTTACCTAAAAACAACCTTGATCACTAGTTGATTCAACAGCTTGACATTTTGTGTTCATAAAGACAAATGTTGCTTCCAGTAATACAGTAGCTATCAGTAATGTTATTTGACATTATCCATGTCTGAAAAATAAAGGTTTTTAGACTGTATTCTTTCATTCAGTATTAGATAACAAAAAGCAACAGTGCTGCAAATTGCTCAGCTTTATTGCCCTCAGTGTATATAACTAATTTAATACAAGGAGGAATGATGGCTGTATGTCCTCCCAGTGTCTGGTCCCCTGTGAAGGATGACGACTTGATGATTCAGCCACTGTCCAGAGCATGCGAGGGAGATGGTGTGGGCGTACACAGTGTTTACTTCCGTTAATTTGGACTTTAGGCAGGTAGGCAGACAACCAGAATCACATCAGTCTGCTTAATCGGACTGAATGAAGTCCTGGTTTCTGTTTTAAGCATTTGTAACAACCACTTTCTAAGCTGTGTATATTCTACAGATCATTTCCAGTATCACATAATGTCACTATGACGCACTAAACACAACAGAAACTGAGCCCTGAGGAGGATAATTTTTCAACCACAACAGCCACAGTCTCACCCACCCACCCCCAGTCTTTTATTCACACACACACAGACACACGCATCACAGCAGCAGCAACAATAGCCTGTCTCCAGTCTCCAGGCTGGCAAAGTAAAGGAATGGAAATGTATCAAGCCTAAAACATCTCCAGGGAGACATTGTGTGAAAGAGACACTACTTCACTTAGAAGAAATGCCACACAAGCTGATGACAAACGCAGAGTGGCTACTTATAGTAATAGAAAGCTGGGTGCTGCAGACCTCTGAGGCTCTTTGCTAATTATGCAAGTCAAAGCATTAGATCAATGACTTCAGGTAGCTTCAAATTATTATGTACCTTTATTAAAGGTGTTAACAGGGGAGAAAGTACACTGGTAGTAAATGTAAATGAAAGAAAGGAACTTTGCAGTCCACATCAAGGAAAAATGATAAAATAGCATATAATAACATATATAACATAAGGAGGCTTCAAAGACGATCATAACACAATTAGAAATTTAACTGATCTGTTCTTGTTGCATAGGTTTTAAAATTACCATTTTGAATTTTGATCTTAAAAGTCACTAAAAAAAGAAAATTTTAGTGTCATTTAAGGTCAAAGATGACATTCATATTAGAGGTCACTATCTTTTTATAATCTGAATTACCAACTGAACCACCAGCACAACTCCTGAAGAATTAAAACACCAACGATTTTTAAAAACACTCCTCTTCAGTGTGTCTGCCTCTGCATCACTGTCCTCACCATCATCTGCAGATTCCCTAAATAAACCCATTCTCTTAGCATACATTGTAGCTATAGTCAAAAAATTGTATTAACTAAGTATCAGGTCATTTGAGTTCTGGTGTGGGGAGGCTGACCCACCAGAAAAATTCCAGCCCCTCAGAAAGAATTTTAGTTCTCTGCATTGCCCCATCTCCACATCCCTTTCTTTGTTCTGACAGGATTAAGTATACCTGCAGGAAATATGAACAACATGCTAACTGTCTAACCCCTGACCCCGTCCTGCTTATTCAGTGTCACTCATCCCCATATATCTTGTACCTGCCAAATCCCCCTGGAGTCTCACCAGCTGGTATCTCTTACTCTTCTAGTAAATACCTTACATCGCCTGCTGGTATTCACCAGCTTCGGCTAAAACATTAAAAGAAGATAGAGCCAGGAAATGTAGATTCTCTATTTTGCACATTACATTTTTGATGACAGGCAAATATACATACAAATAGACATTTGTAGAGTAATAAAACATGTCCCCTAAATAAAAGCATTATGTGTAATAATGTATGCAAAAAGACATGGACCAGAGCCCTCAAAGAAGGCATCCATGGCAACACTGTGTCAAGCATCGCTTCTCAGAAGCTGTGAGATGTGAACATCCATAATCTCAACATGAGCTGAAACACTTTCAAACATCTTACTGCCTTGAATAGGTGGAATTAGCTCATCACATACAGAAACAGATTTAGTGAAGATTACAAATGCTCTTCTTCTGATAGTGGACTCTTATCTGTGCTTCTCCTACTAGACCTCAGTGCAGCGTTGAGTACTGCTGACCATATTTTAATTACAGAGAATGGAGCATGTGGTAGGTAAGTAAGGTAAAGCGCTGCAGTGGTTTGAATCATATCTATGGAAAAGACTCCAATTTGTCCACATAAATTGAGAGTCCTCTTCACACAGAGGAGTTACAAAAGGAAATTTTCCTTTTCCTGAAAGGGTGTTGTTTGATTGTTTGGGTTTCCTCTCTATTTTTCTATGGTCTTTACATTATAAAATGCCTTATAATATAAAGTGCCTTGAGACAACTGTTGTTGTGATTTGGCGCTATAAAAAAACTGAACTGAAATATCACTGTGTTATCTTAAATGATGTTTAAGGGGGAAACTATATTTCATGACCCAGTGACGCGCCCACAGAAACCACAACAGAAACATATGATAATTTAAATTCATTACTAAATAAAAAGTCATTAACAGATTTTTTTCCCCCCTAACATTAGTGCAGCCTGATACTCCTGTTGATGTTTCCCGGTAATTATCTTCTTGATATTAAACCTGGTGGTATTGTACAGTGTTACACAATGGCGAGCTATAAAGAGTTAATCAGTGCAGCAGCTACTGCAGAATGGTCATGAAATGATTTTGCATAGATTGTACCATCTTTCCAACAATCTTACTGCAAGAGCTGAGTTATAGGGTCATAGAAATAAATTACATCCAAAAAGGCCAATAAAAAGTGAGTCACACAGCATCAGTACTGCTATGAAAATCTATTCCAACACAGGCTGTGAAAATAAAAATAAACACATTATCTTAACCAGTAAAGACATATATTTTATTGATAAGTATATACAGAATATGCAGTGTTGACTATCAATGTTAAGTGGACATTTTTGTGAGAAGATGTTAAAATAATGTCAGCATTCTTTTTAAAGTATGTGATTTTAAAAAAGTTTGGTTTAAAAAAAAAAATTAATCTTATATCTTATGAATGTTGCCAATCAACATGCCTGTGACTGTGTTCACACACACACATGATAAGACCACCATGCAAACCAAACACGTGCATTACATTATGTTTGGTGTTTCACATCCTCGACCCACTCATTACATGTTCACACGTTCAGGAAAATAAACAAAGGAGGGCTTTCAAGAGGTCACTTTTGTGTGTTCTCAATGCATGTGTGTGAAATGTGTCTGCTCTGTCTATTAAAGCTGGCGCCAGCGTTCACATCCGCCTCTGTAATGATGGATGATACAGGCACTAGTGATCATGAGTCTCTGAAGACTGTAGACTTGTTATCATTATCCACATTGGACTTTTCTCTCCAATAAGCCATGTGTAACTTATTCTGCAAAATATAAAAATAAACTGAGTGTGTTGAGAAAGTGCAAGGAGTACTTTAAAGAGCTAAGGAATGAAGAAAATGAAAGAGCAAGGAGGACAGACGAAGGACAGTTATTAATTCAGGAAGTGCAGAGGATCTGTAAGGAAGTGAGGGCAGATATGAAGAGGATGAAGAGAGGAAAGGCTGTTGGTCCAGATAACATACCTGTGTACAGTAGGTGTGGAGCTGTCAAGGAGAGAGGGCAGTGGACTTTTGAACCAGATTGTTTAACACAGTCTTGGAGAGTGAGAGGGTGCCTGTGGAATGAAGAAGTTTACTGGTATCAATATTCAAGAACGTGGGTGATGTGCAGAGCTGAAGTAACTACAAAGGGATAAAGCTGATGAACCATAACATGAAGCCATGGGAAGGAGTTGTTGAAGCTTTCTTAAGAAGAGAGGTGATGATCAGCGAGCAGCAGAACAGCTCGAAGCAGAGAAAGAGCACTACAGATGTGATGTTTGTTTTAAGAGCATTTTGCTAAATACTGATTGTTTCTTATATAGCACTTTCTGCTCTACCTGAACATTCAAAGTCTTTTATACAACTGGCCTTATTCACACAACCACCTTTTACTATGACAAATGAGAGCAACTTGGGGTTGGAGTAGCCAGGGTTTACAAACCTTCCAATTAGTTAGATTAGAAGGCAGTCTTCATTTTAAGGACAAACCCTTCTTTAGAGCATCATACATGCACTTACCATTTTACTGTATATATTGAAGATTTAAAATATTGGGGGATATATCTATCTATCTTCATCATTATTTTTTTAATTAGCTATCATTAGTTATTATCATAATAATAGTAATCTGTACTGTCAAACAGAGTTCAAAGAAAAGAAAAACAAATACATGTGAGACTGGAGAAATGAGGAGAATGAAAGCAAGCAGTTCATCTCATCAGATCTGTTTTGCAATCATCACAACAGCTTGTGAGCTCCTGCTGTAACTCCTTGCGGAACGAACACACCTCCACTTCGAGCAGATTTAGTTTGGGCCTGCATGCTCACTCTTGTCACCTTCTGTTATTATATTGCGTTTACAGTCAGGTGCATCAGATGTGCTGCACTGTATGTGTGTTACTAGTATCATGTCTGCAGTGGAAATGCAGGCAGGCAGGCTGAACAGGCGGCAGATGGCCAAACAAACAGACAATTGGTGGTGGAGATTGGATTAATACAAGGATCTAATTACATTTGAGAAACCAGAGAAAACACGTAAGGAAAAATTAAAAGTGGCATCCAAATGATGCCTGGGTTTCATAGCAACCTTGGCACAAACACAAGAAGTCTGAAGTTTACAACAAAAGCTCTTTGGTGGTTGTCACAGTAATTAGGGCTTAAACAAAAAAGACTATTTTTAGTAATCGTCTGTCAATAAAATCTCTGGAATCTCTCATAAACCAAAGGGTCTGAAGTGGCCCTCCAGGCCAACAATATTGATCTCTTTATAAAAGATTCAGTTAAGTGTAGACATGTATTAATTAAAAAGCATTCATTAGGTAATAAATTCAGTTATTGATTCTGTGGTGCTACAGATATATCTTCTTTCCTGTTGTGAAAGTGTCAAAAAAATATATACATCTCAATAAAAAAAATAGATTTTCTCTATACAGTTAATTGTTTATCTTCAGTTGACTTTTGGTTTTTTGCATCTAAAAAGAACAGTTGTTCTAAACACTTGTATGTAATTACATGTTGAGTGTAAGCCAGGATCTTAGTATGTGGAGACTTACGCTCTGTTATATTTTCAGCCATATTGGAGGAACAGTTCGCAAACTGTAATATTTATGTTTCAGTTTGCATGCATAAGGCAAGAGGTGTATTTCTGTGTGAACTGTACATATGCGTTGTATTGGTCTTGATATTCTTCAACTCTGATCAAGAAAGACAATTAGCTTAATTCCCTAGCTCTTTTTACATGTCCACAGTTGCCACTAGTCTACAAAGCACCACACTAAGGTGAGAAACTATTTGATTAATCATTCAATTTTGGGTAAAAATGGCTTGCAGTGTATTCAGTGTAATACCATTATAAAATAGAAAACAAATGTACACTAATATCCTTCTTTTGGTTTTTAATTGTGAGATCTATGTGTGAATAGAACTAAACATGATGAATGTTTAATTTCTCACCTTGTTTTTTCTTTCCAGTAAAGCTGAAGACTGAATTTCTGTGAAGCCTCTCTGTGGTTTCCCTGGGTGATGGAGGCTAGATGGAGGCAGCAGGATTTTAGGAGGGCTGTGGGGCTTTACTTTTGAGGAATAAGCCCTCTCTCTTCTCTCCCCTGAGCAACTGGAGTGGAATAATTACATAGCATGTGCAAAACTGAACCGGGACAATAAATGGTCCTTGTGAAAGAATAGACTGGGTGGTAAGGAGAGACATGAAGCAGAGAAAAAAGAAAGATGGCTGCCAGATCATTTGGGTAACTGTGGAGACCTGCACAGCAGTCATCACATTATTTACAACTGAGAATTTAATGCATCGTTCAGTAATGAGCAGCCAGCCAATGGCCTGTGATCTGAAGCTCAGTTATTCACTCACTGGGCTGAACTCCAGGCAGAAAAAAGCTGGAGGAGTCCCTCCGGATGGAAACAAAGCCAGCTCCCATTGCTATTTTTCACTTTATTCTTTTGCAGTCAAGTGTAATTCATTATGTGTGTCTGTAAAATGCATGTGACATCAGTATTTCTCATATACTGCCCTAAGTGTGTGTGTGTGTGTGTGTGTGTGTGTGTGTGTGTGTGTGTGTGTGTGTGTGTGTGTGTGTGTGTGTGTGTACATATATATCTATACATCTCTCTCTATATATAGAGAGAGATATCTCTCTCTATATATATATATATATATATGTATATATATATAAAAAAAACACCCAGCACGCCCCTGCGGGCAGTTTATCCTTCAAGCTCGGGTCCTCTACCAGAGGCCTGGGAGCTTGAGGGTCCTTGTCCATGTTGTACGCCACATCCTCATTGAGTTCCTGATGAAGGCTCTTAGGGTCCCATTGAGTCATAGGCCTTCTTGTAATCAATCCAGGCAGTGCACAGGTTGGTCAGTCTGGTCTTGCAGTCTCGGCTGACTGTTCTGTCTACCAGTAGCTGGTGTTTTGCGCCTCTGGTATTCTTGCCAATTCCTTTCTGTGTCCCGCTCATGTATTGACCCATGTGCCTGTTCATCTTAGCCAATATGATGCCTGACAGGAGCTTCCATGTAGTACTGAGGCAGGTTATTGGTCGGTAGTTGGAGGGGACCGGTCCCTTCTTGGGGTCCTTGGGGATCAGGACCGTCCGGCCTTCGGTTAGCCATTCCGGGTGTCTCTCGTTAACTAACAGCTGGTTCATTTGTGCTGCCAGACGCTCGTGGAGTGCAGTCAGCTTCTTCAGCCAGTAGGCGTGAACCATGTCAGGCGGTAGGCGTGAACCACCTGGTGCTGTCCAACTCTTCATACTGGAGACCCTTTCTTGGATATCTGCCACTGTGATGCTTACTGGACCCTGTTCAGGGAGGTCGCTGTGGTCTGCCCTCAGATCCACTAGCCACTGAGCATTGCCGTTATGGGTTGCGTCCTTCTCCCATATGCTCTTCCAGTATTGCTCCGTCTCCAGCCTTGGTGGTGCTGTTCACTTATTGTTCCCTTGCCACTGAGAGTACACCTTTGCTGGTTCTGTGGAGAACAGCTGGTTTATTCTCCTGCCTTCTATCTCTCTGGTGTACCTCCTCAAGCGGCTGGCCAAGGCTGTGAGTCTTTGCTTGGCAGTTTCCAAGGCCTCAGATATGGACAGCTTGCTGTATTTCTTAGGCACCTTATTTGTCGCACCTTTCTGCAACTCCGTTAGTTGGCTAACCTCCCTCCGTGCTACTTTGATCTTGCCCTCTAGCCTCCTTCTCCATGGAGGGTACTGCCCCTTGTCGCTGTTCAACTTGTAGCCAAGCATCTCACTGATCACTGCTGCCGTATTGTAGATCAGCTTGTTAGTGTCGGTAATCGTGGTTGTAGGTATTGCCCGTAGTGCTGCATTAACATCATCTAGCAGACCTTCTGAGGGTACTTCACGTAATCTTGGTAACCGGCTACGCGGGATCCAGGTTTCAAGCTTGGCCATTATCCTATTTTTCAGGTCAGTTCCCCTCGCACTCAACGATCCTTCTCCTATCGCACTTGGGGCTATGTACCCAATCTCGGGTGGGGGTGATGATATCTTCCCCCTGACCTGGCGTCCTGACTCCTCCTTGCCGTAGCATTTGTGTTATACCTCGTCAATCTCTAGCTGTGAGAGCAGTCCCTTCTTTCGAATGTTGGAACACTGAGCTACTAGTTGTTTCGCCGTCATTGTGGATGTTGGGTATCGAAGAATCCATAGGTCCCTCATCCTATTCATGTAGCCCCTTCCGCCGGGGTTACTTGCATAGTAGCATTCCAATAACGCCCTGTTTTCGTCTCTTGCCCACCGATGCCTTCTTGTTCCAGTAGCCCACTTTTCGTCAGGGTGCCCTGGTTCCTCAACACCTGACGCGGACCTTGTTGATCCGGGCGACGTCCGAGTCGGCATGCCTTCATATTTATCTGTCTCGCTCATGTCTGCGGTAGGCTTGCTTAGCATAGGGGGTCTAGCCTTAGGACCCTTACTGGATACAGACGCCCCAGGCAGGAATCAAACTTGCGATCCTCTGTTCCTCTGTTCCAAAGGCGTGTAGTCTAACCACTACGCTATCCAGCTGCTGGTAGCAGAGGATGGACCGTGAGATTCTATATATATACATATATATATGTATATATATGTATATATATATATGTATATATATATATATAGAATCTCACGGTTCGGATCGGATCATGGTTTTAAGTCACGGATCGGATCAATTTTCGGATCAGCAAAAATAGAAAAAAAAAGACCAAAATTCGACTCGCCATTTACGTATTTAAGTATTTTTTGCCTATTAAAAAACATTCAACTGAAGACTCATTCCATGTACTTATTGTCACGAATCGCTGTGCGGCAGGCAGGAGTAGGACCCAAAATGCAGGACTCACAGGCACGAGGGAATGAACTCAAAACTCAGCTTTATTTGCTGGCAGAACAAATATACAAACTAAACTAAACTGGGAAACCACAAACTAAGAACTCACAGAGAGACACAGGGAGATCCACACAGCATGAGGGACGACGTCACGCTGAACAGAGGGAGACGCAGACAGAAATACACAGAGGGTTAACGAGGAAAGTGGGAACACACGGGGAACACAGGTGACACTGATAATCATAACGAGACAGGGCGGGGTGAACTGAACATGACATGTACGGGCGTGAGAGTCACAAAGTAAACAGGAAGTGCACAGAGGTTCAGACAGGAGGAGAGAGAGAGCACGGGGAAAACACAGACATAACGGGCTGGGAAAACATGAAACAACCACAAAGGGAGACGAGGGCTCATAAATACATAGAGGGCACACAGGGGGAAGAGAGAGCACGGGGAGAACTTAGACATAATGGGCAGGGGAAACATGGAATAAAACATAAGGAGAGACGAGGGCTCACAGATACACAGAGGGGCACACAGGGGGTAAAAGCCATGAAGGGAAAACACTTAGGGAACAACACAACAGGGCAACTCAGAAAACATGGCCTAAGCAAGGAACAAAATACAAACATACAAGAAAACTAAGAACACTGGGCCAACATGGCCCAGGACCATGACACTTATATAAAAACAAATTAAGGTGCAATATGGACATTATGGATCATGCTGGGCATCCTCTGCATCCTCTGCACACGGCCAAAAACAACCAGAGGAGTCTGTTCAGTGACAGGTTGCTTCTCCCAAAGTCAAGGACCAGTAGACTTAAAAAGTCCTTTGTCCCACACGCTATCAAACTGTTTAACTCCTCGCTGGAGGGGAGAGGGAAGGAAAACTGGGACAAAGGAGGGGGGAACAAGTAAGCTGTAGTGCCTTTTCACTGTGCAATAGTTTTTGTTAATATCCAACGGTGTAATAGACTCACAAAACTTGAAATGTGCCGTTCCCTTGTATTCTTATTCCTATTTATTCTATTTATCCCTTTTGTATTCTCTGTATTTATATATGTGTATATATGGTATATTTCTGCTCACATTCTGCAACTTCTGTCAGTGCTGTGCTACTGGAAACTGAATTTCCCGGAGGAACCCATCTGAGGGATAAATAAAGTTTAATGTAATCTAATGTAATCTATAGGGCAGTACAGGGCTTTGTATCTATCACTCGCTGTGATATAATGAGCGGTCACGGTCACGTGGCTTTCCGTTGCCCTGGAGGTCCACCCATTTGTAGTTAGAGCAACAGAAGACGCCTGCACCAGTTCAGCCATAACTTTAAACTTTTCCTGCTCATACATGCTTGGAACGATCTTGTCACACTGAAGTGGACGCGCAACGAGATATCATAGCATGGCTTAAGCACGTTCATCCAGAGGGTTGGTTCATCACAGTTTAAACCTCTTGTTTTACACAACGGAATACGGCCTCCCGTCTGCAGCTAAACACCCCAATAGCTTTAGCCCGGTCGGATTGGGCAGCAAAAGGCTGCTTAAATGCCGCAAACTCATTTATATATATGTATATATTTAAATATATATATATATATATATATATATATATATATATATATATATATATATATATATATATATATATATATATATATATAGATCTACAGATATCTATATCTATCTCTGTCTATCTATAGATCTATATAGATCTATGGATCTATAGATAGATGATGGAAGGTGTTGGAAGTAGTTTTAACAGTTTATGGCTCAGGTGACTGGAGTGTTTGATGATCCTCCCAGCTTTCCTCGGGCACCGCTTCCTGTAGATGTCCTGGAGGGAGGGAAGTTCACTTCCAATTATCCTTTCGGCACACCAGACCACTCTCTGGAGAGCTTTGCGGTTGTAAGCGGTGCTGTTGCTATACCTGGTGGTGATGCATCCAGTGAGGATGCTCTCAATGGCATAGCGGTAGAAGGTCCTGAGGATGCGGGGACTCATGCTGAATCTTTTCAGTCTCCTGAGAAAGAAGAGGCATTGCTGCACCTTCTTCACTGTATTGTTTATGTGTACTGACCATGTAAGATCCTCCGCCAGATGTACACCTAGAAAAGAGAAGCTGCTCACTCTCTCCACAGCACTGCTGTTGATGGTGATGGGGGTGTGTGCTTCTCTGCACCCTCAGAAGTCCACTATCAACTCTGTTGTTTTTGTGACGTTGAGGGTGAGATGGTTGTCTCGGCACCAGTATGTCAGGGTGCTGACCTCCTCCTTGTAAGACCCACCACTGTAGTGTTGTCCGCATACCTTACAATGATGTTGGAGTTGCTTGTGTCTGTGCAGTTATAGGTGTAGAGTGAGTACAGGAGAGGGCTCAGTACACACACCTGTGGGGCACCAGTGTTCATTATGACGGGATACAAGGTGATGCTGCCCAGACTGACCGCTTGGAATCTGTCAGACAGGACGTTAAGGATCCAGCTGCACAGAGAGCTCGTCAGAGCTGCCTAGATCTTGCCTTTTCCTGTCCAGCTTCGAGGGAACGATGGTATTGAATGCTGAGCTGTAATCGGCAAACAGCATTCTCACATACATGTCTCTGTTCTCCAGGTGCGAGAGGGCAGTATGCAGTGGCAGGGCTATGGTGTCATCAGTGGACCTGTTGTGGCAGTAAGCAAATTGTAGAGGGTCCAGTGAGTCGGGTAGTGCAGAGCAGATGAAGTGAATGTGAATGGCCAAAATGCAATGGTAGGTGTGTGTGGCTGGAGTTCTTTCTCTCTACCATCACCAAGAGATTGTTAATATGATAAAAGAGATCAGAAATTGTTCAGTAAATTACATTTTTTTGGCATGGCTTTAAGAATATTTGTAGACTGAAACCCTGAAAACAATCACTGAAAATTATATTCAGTCCTTAAGTCGAAAGCTTGTTACACTGTGGGATTTTGGCCTGTCTAAAAACCAAAGTTGTATCCCAGGGAAAAATTTAGAATCCCTGCAAATTTCAAACACTGACTTTGTAGATCAATGAGATCATTGCATTACTGTATCTAGGGAGCTGGAGCAAGATGGATGTACTGTATGAACAATCTGACAAAACAGGATGAAAACACATTGAAGAATTATAGTATCTTTGGTCACAGCTCCAAAACGGTGGTTCGGTGTTATGTAGTGAGAGAGGTTCAATATTGGTAATTTCACAAATTAAGAATGATCACAAAATGTGATTCCAGTTTTAACATACGCCTACTAACAAACAAGCAACAGAAATGCACAGGCTGTTCAGAAGCTTGCTTGCACGATGTGTCCTCCAGCTGTTATGATAATGGAGCCAAAGACCATGTAGAATGAAAACGGATAGCTTAGGAATCGTAGCAGTGTGTTTCAGGCTGTGATACAGTGCGTGTTATCATTGTCTTTGTGTCTTACCCAAGTTTAGTCCATTTGCAACTTGGAAATAAATTTTAAGATTTCTGATATTTCCCTTTTTGTTTCCGCCTTAAAGTGGATACATGAGTTCAACTGACACTTTTCACATGTGGAGGAAAATACATTTATAACTGATATGAAGAGAGGACACTGATAATACACAGACAGATAAAACAGAGATGAAAGCACAGACCAACCACCCTCCTCCAAGTATCTGCTTATTTTGTTGCTGCTGGTCAGCAGCAGCAGCCACCAACCACCTACAGGCAAAGTAGCACATTTAAAGGAAAAGCTGACAATGACTCCTGGTGGTGACCAGGAGTCATGTTTTCAGTTTTTCTTCTAATGATGTTTTTTTGGATTGAATTTAGAAAATATATTTGGTTTTTATAGTTATCTTGAACAAAACAGAAATCATCACATTGTTTGGAGCAATTTTCCCAAAAAGATTTTTATGAAAACACACATGGAGAAAATAAAAACATTAAAAAGTATAATTTAACAAATAAACACTTGGGTCAGTGACTGAAAAGTAATGATAAAGTTTAAGATGTTACTATTTCAAAATAAAATCTCCACCACAATCAAACATTACAGTGAAGTGAATACATTTGAAGAAAGACTGAAGTAGCTGTAACCTGTGACACAAAGGTGTACATTTGATAGTATGCAAGAAATCAAAACCTTTGCCTGTTATACTAAAAGTACAAAATGTAATTGTGAATAAAGAAAAAATGTTCCCAGATCATTTTCACTTCACTAAAATGTTTCAGCTTAAATGAACTTCTGCATTTGCTGTGTATATGATTGAGTTACAGACCACTGGGCACAAACGTTTGATGGGTCCTAGCTCCTTACATGACTACTGCTTTCTTACACTGTCAATCCAAATACTGACGTCATTACTCTGGTCCAATCATCTTCTCGCTTGCCTTCTTTGAGCCAATTAGCCTCTGCTTTGCATGGTTTAAATTGGTGCTCTCCACCATTCTTCCTTTCAGACTCCTCCCCATTGCTATCTCAGACACAGAGGAGTTCTGTCCTACCTCAATGAAAATACAAACTTCCTCGATCTAAATGACACAAAGTAAAGTTTGGGAGGGTTTAGGCTCCCAGTGAGCAGAGGGTAATTCAATATAAATCCATCTACTTACCAAGTTTACACTGGGACATGTGTCTTTTTTTATTCTGTTTTTTGTAACAGTGGTGATTTGAGTGTAAAAAAATATGAATTAATGAAATTTAGTTTAAGGTGGGACACAAAGATCATGTAGTGACTTAGCCATTCATGGAGATGCAACAATGTACAGTGTTGTGAAAAAGTACTTGTCCCCTTCTTTTCCTCATTTTTTGTGATTTTGTCACAAAAATGACACGAGTAAGTACAAAATGTAGTTTTTTATGTTGATGGTTGATGATGATTTAATTTATTAAGGGAAAAAAGCTATCCAAACCTAACTGGCCATGTGTGAAAAAGTAATTGCCAGTGCCATCCTTGGCATAAAGAACTGCAATTAAGTGTGATAACCAGTAATGAGTCTTTCACATGGCTGTGGAGGAATTTTGGCCCACTCATTGAAGAATTGTTTTAATTTAACCACAATGGAGTGTTTTTGAGCATGAATGTCCTGTTTAAGGTCATGCCAAATCCTCTCAATCAGATTCAAGTCCAGATTGTGACTAGACCACTCCAAGACCTTTGTTTTGTTGTTTTAGCTATTCAGTGGGAAGTTTGCTGTTGTGTTTTGGATCATTGACCTGCTTCCTAAGCTGTGTGTACTTGAGCTTCAGAGCACGAATTGTTGGCCACACAGTCCTTCAGGATTTTCTGGTATAGAGCAAAATTCATGGTGTGGCACTGTTTTTTACTTCAAGTCATGTTTCTCTATTGCTATTGCTTTATGCTATTATGCGTTTTAAACTAAACTACAGTGTAGTTTAACTAAACTAAACTACACTGTAGTTTAGTTTAGTTAAGGTTAAACTAAACTAAACTTTAGCCCATCCTGGAAGACGGCAACAACCAGTTTACTGCCAACACTTACTTATCACTCATGCTTTCGCTTATGTCCAGATCTGTCCTGCTTCCACGGCATCTCCACACCAGACTAGCAGCTATTTATAAACACAATATTCTCAAAACATTTTGGGAATTTTTACTTTTACACAAAGTGATCACTAAAAATCTTAGTGTTTTAATTACCAACAGTTTAACTTCAGTGTAATCAACCAAAATCAGTTACTGCAGAGTGGTGGGGCTGCTTTCAAGGGCTCCCTTAATCACACGGATTTGCCACATATTTGTTTTGGATTTTTTTTTAACATTTATTTTTATCCCAAATGCCCCACTGACACAGCCCTCAAGAGATCTGTGGTTCCTCCCGGGACTGCGTCAGGGGGCTTTTGCTTGTTAGGGAAAGGTGTGAAAGGGAGAGTGGCTAAACTGCTGGTGCAGAGTATCAGTGCATAATCTGGTTAAAATGACAGATTAAGGTTTAAAGAGATCTCTATCTATACAGTAGTATTCACAGTTGATTTTATGTACAGTAACTACATTATTGGTTACATTGTGCTGCAAAGGAAGCAACAGCATTATTATTAAAAGGTGTTTCCTTCATTCTGTTGTTGACATTTTTATCAGGCAAGTTTTTCCAGCAGGCGATGGTGGAAAGAACGAAGGCGTGCCAAGATCTCCTCCAGAGTGGAAGGAGGAGTCAAAATACACAGCCTGAGAGAGAAGGAAAAAGAAACACACCAACACAACATTAACATATACTACCTTGAAAAAGAACAGTCACATGAAAACTACTTACATTTTTAATGTGTTTAGATCACCAAGCATTTGACCTTTGGAATAGTGCCTGCATTTGCTCGATTTTACCAATTTTAAATATATACAACGAAACTAAATAGAGCCCTACATTTCATAAAGTTACAAATAAAGGATCCAGATTGTGTGCTAATTATTAGAACCTAATTATTAGTATCTGATTAACTAGTACTTATATAGCATTTCTTGCACTTGCTCTAACTGAGCACTAGAAGCACTTTATTACAAGACATGTTTCCCTATTCACACACATTCATATAATGCTTTAATCTGTACTAAAGTGTTAGCCAGTAAGCGTGGCTTCACAGAAAGATCTGTGAAACTGGTTTATTTTATTATATGTCTTTGTGTTGTTTCTGTGCTGCTAACCAACCAGGCTAGCAATAGCTGACAACTCTGTAATATGGCCACTTCTGGCTTTAAAAAACAACAACAACACAGTTAGGGACTTGAATGTTAACATTGAGGCTTCAGAAACCAAAGAGTGACAGTTCGTGGGTTAACTTAATCTTTTACATACAGTTTGCTATTTAAGATTTTTCAAAAACCTCTTTAAATAATGCGGTAGGAATGAGAATGCAATTCCAATAAAATTAAGCAATTAGCAATCAAAAAAGACCCAAGTAAAAATGTTAATGAGATAATGGTCAGCACAACAGCATCAGCAAACTGTTTATTTTGTCTACAAATCATTCTCTACATTTTTTTCACAAAATCACACATTTAGGGGACTAAGGGCTAATTAAAGATCTGACTAGAAACATAAAATAAAATTTTACCTGATGTGATAGTTTTTATCTTCCTGTCCATTCTCACAACCTGCCCCCACACAAATACCCTCTTCTCTCAGCAACCTCTGACAGTAAAGCACATCCGCCTTCACTTCCAGCCTCTGAAATTAAAGACAGTAAAACATTGTATCAATTTATGATTTTCACTGTTACATAAAAATGCAAGCAATTAAATGCTGGATTTTTAATGTTAACAATTTTTTTTACTCATATATACTGCTCAAAAAATGAAGGGAACACTTGAAAAATCCTAACTTTTCCTGACTGAAATCCTTACTTTTGGTAAGATTATAAATCTCGCTCATCCAAGTTGTGGGAGACGAAAAAATGCTTCTCCCGCTAAATTGATTCTTTCATTCACCCAAGTGACAGAAGAAGTGACTTGGGTGAGATCCAAGTGAAGAGAGACCTTTTTTTCTTCAGGGTGCATTTATGTTCCCAAACTGGGAAGTCTAATGTGATGTGGGGCAGTTTATAAGTTAATATAAACTGCAGTGGGCTTTTATTTTGACATTATTTTAATCTTAAAAGCAAAGCTGTAAAAACATACTGGATTAAATTTTACCCCTGAAATTTAAAAAAGTAGGAATGTAAAGTTCCCTGAAATCGAATTAAAAAAAAAACAGGCACACAATCAGAATAACATCCATATTTTTATCTTTGAAATCTCACCTTAGCCTCCTCTACGATGTGAGGTGGCAAGTGTACCCGGGGATAAAGAAAGAGTCCTGCCATTGATGTCTGACAGCTCATCCCTTCTACTCTATTCAGAAACTCACACGCCCGTTTAGCATTCTGGGAAAGAGTATCCTCAATATGATGAATCTCCTTTAAGAATAAAATAAATATTACTGTAGGCTGGGGAGCTCCTTGAAAAACACTCATTTACTCAACTGCAGTTTTATTCAACATATTGTATCTCATATCCTCTTGGATGCTATGGCTCACTGGGTCATGCTGACGCTGCACCAATGCTGTAAATATTCACAAGACTTTGGATTCACCTAACAGAGTATATCAGGGAAAGGAACAATCCCCCTGCCAGTTTAACAGTTCAAGTGTTATGATAATGGTAAATGGCCTGCATTTGTATAGCGCTTTTCTAGTCCATAGGACCCCAAAGCGCTTTACACTACATTCGGTCATCCACCCATTCACACACACATTCACACACTGGCGATAGCAAGCTACATTGTAGCCACAGTTGCCCTGGGGCGCACTGACAGAGGCGAGGCTGCCGCACACTGGCGCCACCGGGCCCTCTGACCACCACCAGTAGGCAAACACGGGGTTAGTATCTTGCCCAAGGATATTTGGCATGCAGCCAGGGTGCAGCCTGGGATCGAACTACCGACCTTCTGATTAGTGGCTGACCTGCTCTGCCACCTGAGCTACAGCCACCCTCAAACACCCTTATTGGGATGTTTACATGCCTACATGCATTGAGTTGCTGCTGTGTGATTGGCTGATTAGATATTTGCATTAATAGCTGAGTCGGTGTACCTTATAAAGCATCTGCTAAATGTACCATGACAACATGTAATGTGGATGCTGCGGCTTATGATGATAAACCAACAGCAAATCTAATTTCTCTGCAGTTTCCTTTAGTTTTGTGAATGTGTTTATCCTTGTTAAGCTCCTTATTGCATTTTTCCTACAGCATAACTGTTTTGTCTCCATGATTACACTTTAATACAATGCATTTACCAGAGATCCTTTTTGATTAAATAAAGACGTTACCATAGGACAGTCCCCTTACCTGTGTGTATGAGTTATAGGAAGAATCTTCAGGTCTAGGTGGATTAACACTAAGTTCCAGTGCCAGCTGTGGTAACACTGAAGCGCTGGAAATGACAGTTAAGTACTTTTTCACTGCTGGGTCAATGTTGATTACCTCCATATACCCTCCTCTCAGACCACCCCTAAACAAAGCAAATGCAGAGTTTAATAAACAGCATTGATTAACACTGATGAATGCTCTATCATTCAGGAAAGGAAATTCCAAAAGGTTAATTGTATTGATCTGGACATTGTATTTTCAGAGGCAGAGAAAACGCTTCTCGAACTCATTCCAGTGACTCCTTCAGTCACTCAAACCAGTGACTGACTAGGATGAGTGACAGAATCAACTTTGTAGGGTGTTCTTATATTCCCATCAGCAGTCGATTTGTATATTAAAAATGGACCCTATCGAGATGCCAACCACTTTTATGCTCTGAAGCTTTAAGAAAAAGTCAATTTTAGAGTTATTATATTTGAAGGCAAAAGTGATCATATTTAGACATGAGTGTTCATTTATCAACTAACAGTAGCAAGCTTGGTTAGAAAGTCCATAAACTGTACAAGTACATAGATATCTGTGAAATAGAGCTAACTAATAAGGACATTGGGATAATAGGGACAATGACTAACACATGTTGAGGTTAGACATTGATCATTGAATGACACTCACTCTCCTATGTGGGCTGTGGAAATTGAATGGAAAGACACCAGCTCCATTGTCTCAGCATACATTTTACCCATCTCAGACAGCACTTTCTTGTAGGAAATAAATTCTTTGTCCTGGCCGTACACACTATCCTGGTGCACCTAGACAGTACAAGTGACCATCAAAAGAAAAAGTGAAAAGTGAAAACCTGCACAACTCCTCCAAAGGGCAAGGGCTAAACTAAAACAATGAGGTTTTATGATATTTGAATTACTACGTGCTGACCTCGAGCTGCTTTTATAATAGCCCACTGCTTTCTGACCTTGGAACTATGATCTTGAAGGATTACATACTAAAATTGTGTATTTTATTGTCTTTACCCATATGGTTGGAGAAGAATTTGCTTATGTGTGATTTTCTGAAACATTATAGCATCATTGTGGTAATAAAAACTGTTGTATAGCTCTCTCCATGCCCTTTTTAATATGACATATTACTTAACATGGTTTCTTGAAGTCAACCTTGGATGCTAACAATGAAAGTTTGAAGACAATCTATAAAAAATTGTGGGTAATATAAGTTTGTTTGTTTTTTTTTTTACATATTTTTATATTTGGTTTCACTTGATTTTCACAAACATTAAGTCAGCTCGAGCTGTTACTGGTAGCTACCATCACACAAACTTTGTACATGATATTTTGAAAACTGTGGAGGTTAGACTGCTAACAAACAGGCAGGCAAAAACAGCCAGACTGATGATGTACTCTTTCTCTTTGAGGGGAGAGTAAACGTTATGCTTGTGGTCACCTCTTCAGCCAGTATGATGAGGCCATTGGTAGCAGCAAAGTGAATCACCTTCTCAATAGTTTCTCTGTCTTGCACGTAACCTACCAGGGGAAAAGTCACATTATTGAATGAGCTTCTATGAAGTAGCTGTAAACCACAAATCCACATGTGCAGTGCAAACAGCTAGAAAGAGACTCACATTTTAGTTTTTATTTAACTCTTAGGCTTTAAGACAGTTGACCTCTTAGCATGATATAGTTTTAAAAAGAGGACGAGGATTCTCTTAACGTATACACGAATATAGAATAGATCAAAAGCTGTGCAGGATGTACCAACAATGGGCTGCTCACCTGTAGGTTTTCCTGGGTTGCTGATGTATATGGCTTTGGGCTCACAGTGGACTCTTCCAGCCTCTAAAGCTGTATGCAGCTCATCCAGGTTTACAGCCCAGCCTTGTTCTTCAAAAAGACGGTATGGAACCAGTGCCAGCCCAGTCATGTCCAGCAGCATGGGCAGAGTATGTGGACAGGGCATGGGGGTCAGCACACCTGTCTGAGTTTTGCCCTCTCCGCTGGTAAGCAGGTTCAAAAACACCTATAGTGCAAAAATTATGTTGTTTTTGTCATACTAATAATAATAATAATAATAATAATAATAATAATAATAATAATAATAATAATAGATGAAAATAGTGGGTAGTTTTGTGCATGATCAAAAGATGTGGTTGCAGCAAAGTGGTGAATTCACAGTAAGGAATGGTGTGGGACTGATACACAGTGGCGGTGGTGCTCATGGTCAGTGTTCGGTTACATCAAGCATAGCAGAGATTAATTTTAATTTAAGCTGAAGAGAGTTGATTACAGCTTAGACTCATTCACTCAAGTCCTCCTTTATGCCAGTTATATACTATGATAAAGACACTGTTAGTGTAGGAAATAGAAATCAGTCTAAATAGCTGGGGGGGTTTTTGTTTTTCATTCACTGCTTGTATCCTAGATACAGATTCAAGCTAAGTACATTTGTATTCTCGTGTGCTGATATTTTTATATTAAGATACCAGCAGGTTCAGTTACCTTTGTATAAAAATAGATGGTAGAATTGTCCTTCAAGGAGCTACCTTTTACTTTCTTACTCTGAGTACATTTCAGAGTCTGCACTTGTTCGCTTCTGCAACTTCTTAAGTGAAGAAGTTGCAGAAGTACGTTAACTTTTACTGCATTTTACTTTTCCTTTTTCTTGGCTTTGCCAAGTGGTTACATTTCTGGTGGTTACAAGTTAAAGGAATGGTTGGCCTGCGTCTCACAATCAGGATTTAAAGTGTCTGTCAGAGTCCAGAGAATAAGAATGATTTGCTAAGAAACACACCACATCACTCACAGATTACATCTGGTGGAACACCTTTCCAAGAATTGGCCAATTTTTAAGCATTTCTTAAGTAACTAATTATACAAAGCAGAAAGATATAGCTTTATTTAAAAAAGAAAACAAAAAGAAACCTTCATTAAAATGTTCAGTATAAAGTGTCACACCGACAAACTCTTCTGTAATCCAGTAGTTAAGATAATGTCTTCTGGATGAGAAGGCACGCCACCATCTCGCCTTGTGATAAATTCAGAAATGCTTTTCTGGACTTGTGGTAAACCACCGGAGGTTGTGGAGTATGAACCTGTCACAGGCAAAGTGATTAGACTGGCCAGCAGAAGCATTTATACTCACTTTGTGCATTGCTTGCAGATATAATTGTTTTTTCTCACCCACACTCCCTCCAGAACACATGTCCAGAAGCTTCTGTGCCCTTTGCCTGACATCCAGAGGAAGGCTTTTTTCTTTGAGGAGCTCAGGGTACAGACACACTGCCATAACCTAAGAAAGCAATCAGAAAGTGATGTGCTCAGGTTGACAGAGAAGTGCAGGTAAAATTCACAGATGATACATAAAACACCAACCTGGCGAATAAATGAGATAGGTGGCATTCCTGCCTTGTGTGGATCACCTGAGCTGACATCAATCACACTCTTGAAGGGTTTTTTTACACTCTGGAAAAATACATCAGTGTTTATCAATATTGACCGTTTTTTAAATTGACAGCTAAATTCTATCTATGCCAATCATGTACTTATCTCTTTAACCCTTTGACATTTGGTTTTCTCTTGGCTAATTTAAACTATATAGAGATAGAGAATGAATTCAATATTAACCATATATGACATAACCATAGCTTATACTTGTGGTTAAAAATGTACACTCATCCTCATCCATTTCCTTGACGTGGAGGTCAAGGAAATGCTGGCCTTTTTTTTTGAATAAGTAGAAGAATAAGAGAGCACAAGGGAAAAAATAGTCTGATCTGTGGCCTTAATATTTATTTGGTTTTCAGACATTTCATTTGTAGTAACTATCAAGTTACTATATATATATATGTATATATATATATATATATATATATATATACCACACCACCCAGCACTAGGTGCGGTGACTCCCAAGCTAGGCGAGTGGCTCCAGCAGATCCCGAGAACAACATCGGAAATCTCTGTCCAGAAGAGCGCAGTCCTGGGAACAGCTAAGATACTGCGCAGGACCCTCAAGCTCCCAGGCCTCTGGTAGAGGACCCGAGCTTGAAGGATAAACCGCCCGCAGGGGCGTGCTGGGTGTTTATATATAGATAGATAGATAGATAGATAGATAGATATACCACAGGTGGATATAATCCTTTGACAAAAGAGGATAAGCTGCAGATGTGTGGTTGACCAAATTGAATGACTACTATTTACTATTAAACTGCTAACAATGACTCATAATTTATACTGTCTCTCAACTTCTTTACAGCTGACTCACCTGTGCAATCTGCTCTGAGATGCATGCTGCTAGACCCTGCAGGTTCACTGGGGCTCGGATCCCACGCACCCTGGGATTCACGTCCTGCACAGTGCTCATCTCTCCTGATTCAACTGTCTAACTGATCAAGGTCCAGTGAGAGGCCTGGAAATACACTCAGGAGGCGGGTACTTTGTAATTAGAATACCCGCCTCCTGATGAGTCTGGTCTTTAAGAGAAGACGGTGTCAGATTATTCAGCACCTTTTAAATTCAGATTTAGAAAAGAGCAAATGAGGAGAAACTAATACGGAAGAAATATACTCTTTCCTTCAAAGTTGCTGCTGACTGGTACACTCCAGGCTAATCACAGTTTGCCAGTGGTAACGCAATAGTGTTATCTGATTATATCTGAAGTTTTTGTGCCTTAATTGTTAAACTGCCTTTAATATCTGAAATTGTCCATATGACTTTTTCAACTGTGACACTTTTTGTATAAATAAAGCTTAAAAATGAATTTTACATACTTGGATATCAGCATATGTTTGAATCGGAATCCTTTGTAGTTTTTCTGCAGTCTGTTCATTTTGTTCGCTTTTAAATGTTTACCAGAGAAGTCTACTATTCTTAGAACTTGAACTTGTTCGTTTAAGACTTTTCCTACTTTAAAAACAAAAGAAATGTTTTAACCTTGTGACAAGCAGCACAGTCTGGAGTTTAAATATAAAACTAACTGCTTGTTACTGACTGACATAATGGGCCTTAAGTTCAAAAGTATAATCATACAGCAAAATAAGATCTTTTATTATTCCTTGGTGTAATAACGTTTTAAAGAGTTAGTACAAGCAGATATTGTCATGCCTTTTTAAAAAACTGAGTATATTTTAATCTGGGAGTATTTCCTGTAATTATATCTATTGTCGCTCTATGAATTATGTTAACTTTGCAGCTTTCTTCTTGTTTGATGGCAGATACTCCCTTCACCCTGGCCAAAAAGCCTAAAATGACCAAAGAAAAGTGGGAAACAGCTAAACATGAGAGGTTTTTAGACAAAATTGGTGTTTTTTTTCCATTGATTAAGCACTTTTTCCAGCCAAGAGTGATACCATATATGCCCTATAGCTGCAGAAAAGGCTAACATTGTTATCTTTTTACAAAAAAACCCAGCTAAACATAAGAGGTTTTTGGACAAAGTGTGTGTTCTCCATTCTTTAAGCACCGGTTCGAGCACCAGTTCGAGCACCGTTTAAGCACCGGCACCATTTCAAAAGTACCGGTTTGTTACTGGTATTGAATAAAACCTAAACGATTCCCATCCCTAGTGCTCAGTGTGTCTGGTTTTGCTTCCCCTTGTCTCATTAGGTCTGATTCATCCCAGCTATCTTACCACCTGTTTCCATCCTCTCGTTGTCCTGCTTGTGTATTTAAGTCCCGTGTTCCTTCCTGTTAGCTGTTATGTTGTACCTTCACTATACTGTGTTTCTTCCCTCCGCATTCCCACTTAATTCCTAGTTGTCAGTTCCTCATTTATTTTGTAGTGTTTTAGTTTGAGTTTTTTAGTTTCAAGTTTTCTTTTTGTATTTGTAGTAAGTTATTTACAGCGAAATAAAAGCTGCTTCCTTTAGTTCATTCCTCTGTGTCCTGCGAGTCCTGCATTTGAATCCAATATCCTGCTTGCACACAAAACATGACATTAATCGTATGCTAATTGTTGCCTACCTACCGAGCTATGGTTAAGATAAGGTAAACACATTAGAAGAGCAAAGATGGAGGATGAGTGTTAGAAGGATGAGAAAATAAACTTTTTTCAGTAAAAGTTAATGTGGGAATCCCTGATAGGCAGAGACAAATGCAATCATATAGTAAAACAGACGCTGAAAATGGACCAGACTTCAGTCAAGACAACATCTGAGATCCATCCACAACACAAGGTTAATTAAGCTCCATTCTGTCCATGTAATCTTTCAGATATACCACGTGTTCATGTGTGTGTTTAAACATTCAACGATTACATTCCTTTTCAAGATAAATAAAGCACATAGAGACAACATGTTTCCATGCACCTCAATTTATTTAAGATTTCCACAACACATATGAATCAACGATAAGACCTAGACAGTTATAATTCATCTAAAAGCGTCACTCTTAGCTTTGTTCACATTAACTGGAAAACCAAAAAATCTGTTTTATTTGTTGTTGGATATCATCCACCTATGCTTTATTCAAATTTTTTATACAAGCCCAGATAAATGGTGTGGGTTGTATCATGAAGATCATAAAGAATGAAATTTCTGTACCACTTTGTTCGTGGCCCAGGTTAATAATGACTGACTCTAGTGTTGTAAGCTGACAGAGTGCTGGCTAACACTCTAACTTCTAAATAAAGTGCTCTGATTTGTAAAGCTGATATGATGGAGAAAAGGAAGGTTTTGCGTGTGAATGAGACCAGGAAAGAATGAGATGGACATCAATGATTTACTGTGGCACACAAAAAGGGAGCAGCTGAAAGAAGAAGAAGAAGAAGACGCTCACTACTGAGAATCATGAGCATCATGTCAAAACTTCAATATAGCCTATGTTGTTTTTGGCTAAATTCTTTACTGTTGGAACTGTTGCAAAGCAGATGTTACTATTGCAGAATGACACTGAAATCTTTCTAAAAAAAAATATTATTTTAGTTATACAGACAGTTATTTGAATTATCCTCTTGAGATACTTCACATAAATCTGACCAATCTCAAGTTTACACTTAGTTTAGGCCACCCTTCTCCACAGGGCACTATAAGCTGACTTCTTGCTTCTCTTTCTTTACACTTCTGTTGGGGTCACAGTGCCACCCATGAGACGGCAGTGAAAGGAGGTGAGGCGAGCTAGGACCTCTACCAGGGTGTAATGAGGAACAAGGATGCATAATCTGCGGGAGAGCACCACAAACAAGAGTCAACTTTTTGAAGCAATACAACATGCAGTACAAACCTCAAAAGGTTTTATGATTTCATATACTTTACCTCAAATGGAAGCTGTCAGTCATTTCCCCATGTTCACCTGCACCAGCTAATACACCCTCCTCTTCCAGTAATTTCTGACAGTACAGAACATCAGCTTTCAGCCCCAATAACTGAAAACAGAAGTGCATATAGGACAGTATGGCTTTCAACTTTTGTACCATCAGAATGATGTTTTTTTTTTTTTAATATTCACATTTTTTTCACAATCCCTCAATAGTCTGTTTTCAAGGTTAAGCCATGTAAGGAATAAAGATGGAATCAGGTTCAAGTAAGGATAATGGTTTGGCATTAATTTGTAATGGCTAAACTTAGTGGTTAGACTTGGTATTCCATTAACATTGATAATAGACTGATGGAGAAAGAAAGATGGAGGATTGTTGGAACATTTCCCACCTTGGCCTGCTCCTTAATCCCACATGGTAAGTGCAGGCGAGGAAAAACATAGATTCCTCCAAGCACTGGCTGACACCTTACCCCTGGCAGTTTATTTAGGAGCTCCTGAACCCATTGAGCATTATGGGACAGAGTAGCCAGGATGAAGAAGGTCTCCTTTGTGAACAGAACAACCAGTAATTAAAAGTAAGAGTGTAACAGAGGACAACTGTTGGCTTTTGCTGTTTCCTCACCTGCATGTATGTGTGATACGATGGGTCTCCAGATTGTGGCGGATTGACCATAAGATCCAAACCAAGCTGTCCTGTGACTGGAGTACTGATATCACAACACAATGTGTTATCAAAATAATAAATCACCTCTGGATCCATATTAACTACCTCCATGTATCCAGCCCTCAGACCACACCTAAGATGCAGACACAGATTATCTTAATTAATTTATCAATATAATGCATTTAAAATTTGAGAAATGTTTAAACTATTCATTTAAATGCATGTATGGTATAAGAAGGCATGAAAAGTGAAGCTTGAAAGTATATTTCAAAGTGTATTTAGCCTACATTAATTCTAATGATCAGTATGTGGTTGCATAAACAAGCTATGCTATAGAAGCCTAAAGCCCTTTTCACAAAGGATACGGCGCATACAGTGCTGCGCACAGAAACACATTCATTTCTATTGCTTGTGGTGCAGAATAATGGTTTACTGCTGCGTCAAGCAAAGTGCAGCGCAAGCATATCAGCAAAAGGTACTGACACATCCCGTGGTCAAAGTTCAAACCAGTTTAACTTTGACTGCTGCGCGTTGTTATGTAAATTTGTGCAACCAATAAAAAAGAAGCCCACAGTTGCACTAAGTTCTATGAGGTGCCGTAAGGGACATTATTACTGAAACGCTCTCACACACACTACTGAAACGCTCTCACACACACAACTGAAATTTTAGCTCTCACACACACAACTGAAACGCTCTCACACACACTACTGAAACGCTCTCACACACACTACTGAAACGCTCTCACACACACAACTGAAATTTTAGCTCTCACACACACAACTGAAACGCTCTCACACACACTACTGAAACGCTCTCACACACACTACTGAAATTTTAGCTCTCACACACACAACTGAAACGCTCTCACACACACAACTGAAACGCTCTCACACATACAACTGAAACGCTCTCACACACACTACTGAAACGCTCTCACACACACAACTGAAACGCTCTCACACACACTACTGAAACGCTCTCACACACACTACTGAAATTTTAGCTCTCACACACACAACTGAAACGCTCTCACACACACTACTGAAATTTTAGCTCTCACACACACAACTGAAACGCTCTCACACACACTACTGAAACGCTCTCACACACACTACTGAAATTTTAGCTCTCACACATACAACTGAAACGCTCTCACACACACTACTGAAATTTTAGCTCTCACACACACTACTGAAACGCTCTCACACACACAACTGAAACGCTCTCACACACACTACTGAAACGCTCTCACACACACAACTGAAATTTTAGCTCTCACACACACAACTGAAACGCTCTCACACACACAACTGAAACGCTCTCACACATACAACTGAAACGCTCTCACACACACTACTGAAACGCTCTCACACACACTACTGAAACGCTCTCACACACACTACTGAAATTTTAGCTCTCACACACACAACTGAAACGCTCTCACACACACTACTGAAACGCTCTCACACACACCACTGAAACCAGAGGCATTTCCGCTGAACAGGAAGTTGTTTCCTGACAAGGAAACTGATGGAAAAAGTGGTATATTTCAAAACACTACAAGGATGTCTACTCAGCAACCTGCTAGTACAGCAGTCCCCAACCTTTTTTGCGCCACGTAAACAATATAAAAATAAAAAAACGATAAATACCATGAAAACCATAAATAGAAATGTGTTCGAATTTTTGTGGAGGAATAAAACCCATTACATAGAAAGATCTCAGCTTGTGAAGGGATACAATAAAGGTGGTATCAAAACTCCAGAATTGGAATTTATGGTTGGCACCCTTAGAATTAAATGGTTAAAATCTTGTCTGTCACAGCCAGACTCTACTTAGCTCCACATCCCATGATTCTTGTTTAATAAAATAGTATACAGGATTAGAATTTATTCGAAATGTGATTTTGCGGCAAATAAAATCCCCATAAAGATATCAAACTTTATAAAACAGACGTTGCATTTTTGGGAAAATGAGATTTACCCACAACTTCTCCTCATAATTCAACCTTATGGAATAATAGGGTAATAACACTTAATCAAAAATCAATTTTCAAGAGTGACTGGTTTGAACAAAAATATTATATTCATAACAGATTTGTTGGATGATAACGGTGTCATTCTAAGTTACACAGACTTTTCAGAAAAATATTGTCTAAACTGTTCTCAAAGAGAATATAACAAATTTTGTGAACTGGTCCCACTGCCTCTGCTTCATTTGATTAAAATTTTTATGATATACAATAATTTCTCATCAGTGCTCCCAAATTTATTGCTAGGGCAATGTCAGCTGTTTGATAAAAATGCAATAAGAAATTTGTTAGTAGTTTCTTCAAAGACAAAATATTTCATAGTTACAACAGAATGGTTACATGGCATGGTTCTAATTTAGTTATTTCATATACACTGGATAAAGCATACTAAAAATTTATGAAATAGCCTATTCTACCTAAAGTTAAAGAAACACTTTAAACAAAACTAATACTGTGGCAGAATTTCTAAAAAAAGAGATTTGGCTTTGAGGTGGATCAGTGTTCTTTTTGTACTGATGAAAATGAAACCCTAGAACATCTTTTTTTTTCTATGCCCTATCAGACAATGTATTTGGTGCAACTTAAAAAATTGGATTTCCCTAAATATTAATGATGTGCCACTGTTTGAATTACATCATAATTTTTTTTATATGGATCATCTAGCATTGGATGTCTCAGACATTATTAACATCATCATACTTTTGAGTAAATATCATATCCATTGTGCTAAATGGAGGAACGCTAAGCCTTCTCTCCCTGGTTTTATTGATGATTTTAAGATATTTTTCTTTGCTAAAAAAGACAAAAAGCACATATGCCAAAAAAATAACCAGGATAATGCACGTCTCCCGCTATTCTAAATTTTGACTTATGCTGAGGCTAATATATTGTTAAGTAATGCAGCTGTCTCACTAAGGTCCAGAATCGATTTGTTCCACGATTCGATTCAATTCAATTCAATTCGATTTGATTATGGGGAATTTTGACAGTCAGAAATATTATAATTCAGATCAGTACATTTACATATTTTTGTATTTAAAAAAAGGAAGCTGACACACGCAAGACTTTATCAAAGGTGTGAGCATCACAGCAGATGCCTTTGTGTCAAAGTAGCTGAAGATAAAACACATAAAAACATGAAGGTGGTTTTCCTGGCCTGGGATTTTATAAAAAAATATTCTGCAGTACATCAAAAACGAAAGAAAACCATTAATCAACATATGAACGTTACCTCTGACGTTACAGCGGTTTTATTAGAGACACGGCTAACGTTTTGCATTTTGCATAATTTTAAAAAGTTTAAATTTATTCAGTATTGAACGGCAGAAATTAGGTTTTCTTTTCGGAAGTATGTAAAATGAAAAAAAAAAAAAACAGCGGCCGACTGCGCTGTAAACAACAGTAGACTTGTGCCTAACAAGCAAGCGAATAATGCAGAAAACAGATTTTTAAACGGAAAACTGTTCTTGAAGTACAGAGAGAGAGAAAGAGAGAGAGAGGGCTGTGCATGACGTGCGATTTTATCGTGGTGGAAGCAAAACAGTGAGGGAATTCATGACGATGTTTATGTGAAGCGCAGTTTGGATCTTCTTTTGCTGCTGGTTCAGTCAATATTGTTTGGAGAGAGATAAAACTAACAGCTTTAGAATCGGCGCAAAAACGGCGTGAAAACGAAGCGCGGACCTGCCGACAGATCAGAGTCAGCGAGCTGTCGGCTTTCAGCCCCGACCGTGTCCGTGCTGTCGGGTGAGAAAGGCGACATCTCACTGATTCTGATCCGCGGGTCCGCGCTGTGTGTTTACGTCTTTGTGCAGAAGCCGTGTACCTGCTCTGATTTACTGTCTTAGCTGTTTGGTGGTTGTTGAAATTTTGTGAGGTTTCACCAGAGATTCTGGCATTTCGGGCAAAATAAATTTATATTAAAAAATCGATTCAGGATTTTAATGAATCGATTTCACGTTATCCAAGCCAGAATTGATTTTAATCAATAAATCGATTATAAAAACCCACCCCTAACTAACAGGTTGCTGAGTAGACATCTGTGTAGTGGTTTGTTTGAAATCTAACACTTTTTCCTTCAGTTTCCTTGTCAAGAATTAACTTCCTGTTTAACTGAAATGCCTTCCTGTTCAACTGAAATGCCTTCCTGTTCAACTGAAACGCCTTCCTGTTCAACTGAAACACCTTCCTGTTCAACTGAAATGCCTTCCTGTTCAACTGAAACACCTTCCTGTTTAACTGAAATGCCTTCCTGTTCAACTGAAATGCCTTCCTGTTCAACTGAAATGACTTGGTTTTTCAGTTGTGTGTGTGAGAGCGTTTCAGTAGTGTGTGTGAGAGCGTTTCAGTAGTGTGTGTGAGAGCGTTTCAGTTGTGTGTGTGAGAGCTAAAATTTCAGTAGTGTGTGTGAGAGCGTTTCAGTTGTGTGTGTGAGAGCGTTTCAGTAGTGTGTGTGAGAGCTAAAATTTCAGTAGTGTGTGTGAGAGCGTTTCAGTAGTGTGTGTGAGAGCGTTTCAGTAGTGTGTGTAAGAGCGTTTCAGTAGTGTGTGTGAGAGCGTTTCAGTAGTGTGTGTGAGAGCTAAAATTTCAGTAGTGTGTGTGAGAGCGTTTCAGTAGTGTGTGTGAGAGCGTTTCAGTAGTGTGTGTGAGAGCGTTTCAGTAGTGTGTGTGAGAGCTAAAATTTCAGTAGTGTGTGTGAGAGCGTTTCAGTAGTGTGTGTGAGAGCGTTTCAGTTGTGTGTGTGAGAGCGTTTCAGTAATAATGTCCCTTACGGCACCTCATAAAGTTCAACCATAGGATGAAGAAAAAATTTTTGCGCATATTCGAGTTGGGTGAACTTTTTGACAGAAGTTAAGGTGCATAGTTTTTAAACTTCCAGAACTTCTTCTTTAAAGCTTTCTTCTTTGAGAGATACTTTTTTTTTCTTCACATTTGAACATAATACAACACAAACTCTCAAAGAGGACACAAAGTCACAGAGATACATGTTTTGAAATGACACGGAGCTGGGGCATCTAGTACATGTAGAACGGCCATAAACAAAACTGACATACAAGCAGAGCGCAGCGGCATTTTTAATAGATAAAAGGCAAATGGTTTGAACATGAATTAAGGCTGTAGATTGGGGAGAGCCTCAGGTGGGACTGGCGGAGGCTCTCAGGCCAGGCAGATCTCCGTGTACTAATGACAAGCTTGTATAGCAGAGTGTGTCAGATATAGATAGAGCCAAAGCAGACCCAGCAGACTTGCTGTGGTGCAAGTAGTGGTAGAATGGCCTGTTCTGGCTGGAACCAGGCTGGAACCAACTCCGGTGTTTCCTAGCATTTGCTACAATTGATTCATTTGCAACTTCAGCCAAATAGCCCAAACACTCACTAACCTAACATCTCCCAAAATTCCTTTTCAGTGGATGCCTCCACTCAAGAAGCCTTTGACACACTCTTCGGTTCAGCCTCCATCCCCATTAAGCCACATCCATCTCAGGTAAAATGCACCCATATGCCTTTTTCTCTCGCTGTCTCTTTCCCAAAAAACAATAGACAATGATGTTGGAGACATTGGCTAGAAGGAGTTGAGCACCCTTTTCTTTGCATGGACAGACCTTAGCCATGCCTTTTGCTCATCAAGCCATACAGATGCAATTTTTTCTGCACAAGTCTGGAGGCCTCCACCCGAGCCGGAGGTTTCTGCACCTGCTGGTCCCATCACCTCCGCCGGTCCACAGTGGAGCATCGCTGGACTGGCAATATCTCAATTATAAAGTATAGAAAATTGACTGAGGCCTAAAATGATATTATTACAAATATCTTTAAAAAAAACTACATTTTTGCGCCTCCAGCTTCCAGTTGAGCTCCAATGCCACCACTGTCCATGCGGCCATCCACCAGAACTTTTGTCTAGGATCCTGTTGGAAATTGTTGTTGACAAACATAAGAGACAGAACTCACTCTCTAATGCAGGTACTGGATAAAGAGTGGAAGGAGATCAGCTGCACTGTTTCTGCAAGCTCTATATCCATTTCAAACAGGACTTTCTTATAGGAAATAAACTCTCTGTCCTTCCCATACACGCTGTCCTGGTACACCTGGAGTGCAGAGGAAAGAAACTGATAGATAAAGAAAACCTGACAAATGCATAATAAAAAGCCAATCTGAAAAGACAGCTCATGGTCACCTCATCAGCTAACAGTAGGACTCTCTCAGCTGCTGCGAACTGAATCACTTCCTCTATTGACTTCCTGTCCTGCACATGGCCTAGAAAGACAAAGGTAATATAAACAGTGATGAAAGAAGACTGTATCTCCATCTAATGTACAGTACAGTGCAATAGTTACACCATTTGGCACATCCTCTACAGTGAAAATAACAAATAGCAAAGTTTTACAGATTACAGTCTAAAGTAAAATGTCAGTCATATATATTTAACCTCTTTAATATTCTGGATATTTATAATTGAGCTATTTGTATATATTAGAGCTATTTCTAATATTTTGTAACTTTTTAATATATTGTATTATTGAATTTATTTCAGTCAGTTGCTGTCCAGCAACTGTAACCACATAATTTCCTTCGGGATTAATAAGGTGTGCTGATTCGGATTCTCATTTCACTTAGCTACTGTGTTTTACTTACCTGTGGGATTTCCCGGGTTGCTGATGTAAATGGCTCTGGGCTCACAGTACCCCCGAGCAGCCTTTAAAGCTTGATGCATGTTGTCCAGGTCTACAGCCCACCCTCTCTCCTCTGTCAGCTGGTACGGTACCAAGACTACCCCAGCCTCCTCCAGCACATTGTACAGCATGTGTGGGCAGGGCCCAGGTATCAGCACGCCTGTCCGAGTATTCCCCTCACCACTGGCCAGCAGTTTCACAGCAATCTTATAACAATAATCGAAAAAGCTATATTTTTTTCCTTTAGGGAGAGCAATCTTTTCTGTCACTTTTTGCTACAGGTTATTAAAAAATCAGGAATAAATGAAATAAAATAAATGTTTGAAGCAGAAAACAAAGTAAAACTGTTTCCCCTCGCAACTCCCTTTGCAACAATGAGAGATCACTCACACATTTAAGCTTTTCTTTACAACTAACTCAATAAACTATGTTTAAAGGCTAAATTAATACAATACACCTGGTTGTTTCAAAGATTCTAAAAATATGTTACATGTAGAAGTAAAAATGTTTAAGCTGTTGTTTGAGAATATTTTGGTTATTTTGGTTGAGGTTTTTACAATGTGTAAAGACTGGACATTATTATTAATACAAATCATATTATTTTTCAGTTAAGTGCAAAGATAAAATGTGAAAGCTAAACAACTACTACAGTTTGCTATAGCAGAAGATACATAAAAAAGTCATGGAAAGGATTTCCACGTCATCAAATTGCTTTATTTCAGCATTATGCAGGTCTGTTATTCCAACTTAATGTACTTGAGTTGGCTTATTAATTAATGATGAATCAACTTATTTACTGCAGTTGAGTCCAGCTTAATTTAATTGAGTTGATCCAAGCCACGCAAATTACATTAGTCCAGCAAAAGCACTTAATGCTGATAAAAAGTCATTTATGAACAATAAATAGCAATAGCATACACGTGGTGTGTGTATAATTTCCTGCCTCTTGTGACCCTAGTGATTTTCCTGTGGTTTGTAATGATTTTGTGATATTGCTAGTCCAGGCAACTAACCAGTCTTGCTAGCTTGCATTATGTCATCTCAACAAGAATAAATTTAGCAAGTGTTATGCTGATGAATTTGATGCAGATTGTATATGTTTCAACTATGTTCACTATAGAAACATCAAATTGTTTAGTTCAAATTACAACTTAGACTCTTTAAATGAAATAACTATCCAATTTTAGTTTTTTGAGCGATGGTAAACCCTAAAGATTTGTGGGTGTGTGGTCTGAGTGATAGGTGTGTTCACTCAGATAACTGCACTTTCCAGCTGTCTGTTTTTATGCTATTGTGTCCTTTCAAAGCATTTTAAAAAAGATAAAGTGGCTGATAAAGTTGGACATTGCATCTTGCTTAAAATGTGTTTTATTGTGTGGCCTCCCTTGATGTTAGACATGTTTAATTATGTAGTGCAGGGGTCCCCAACCCCCCGGGCATCGGACCGGTTCGTGAGTCGTTTGGTATAGGCTGGGACTGATCCACTGCCCTGCGACTTATAGGAATAGGTGGCTGAGATGAATGTCATATGTGCTGTTGATATTAGTTTACTTGTTTCTAGTTTTCACGGTGCTCCATGATTGTGAGAGGAATAAAAGAATTGTGGACATCAGTATGAAGCGTGGATTCTTTCGACCAGAGTAGATACATGTAGCATTTGTGTAACTAGAAATAGTACGAATAGTGTTCAAAGTCATACCATTATAGCCCTTTGAGAGCCAGCAGAAATAAAGATGTTTTGGGCATATGAAGGAACTCCATCTCTTTTTGTGATGAACTCAGCGATGCTTTGCCTCACATGACGAAGACCAGAGGATGCAGTGTATGAACCTATCAAATTATAATTATTTAAGTATATTTCAATATACATGTGAGTTAAAATCCCAGACTCTCAAGTTTAAAATTCAGTTTGTACATGCAAATTTTTTAACCCTCACCCACACTTGCTCCGTCACAGGCCTCCAGGAGTTTCTGAGCTCTTATCTTGACATCCAGAGGAAAACATTTGTCTTCCAGCAGCTGAGGGTATATACACACTGCCAAGACCTGAGGAAGTAGGCCAGATTCAGAGAGGAGTTTGTAGACAAGACTTTTTGAACAAGGAAAGTGTTTTTAACACATTAAGAAGACAACATGGTTACAAATATAGGATATGTATGGTGCAAGAGTAATATAAAATGCAGGAATTAACAATAATCACTATACATTACATCCACTGCAGAAAGTAATGGACATAAATAAAGCACATGAAAATAAAATGGATAAATAAGATTACACTTAAAAAATCACAACTTATATGACAGATACACAAGTTTGACAGGAATGCTTACACAACACAAAAAGTTACACAACACAATTAATGAACACTAACCTGTCGAAGAAATGAAACATGTTGTAAATCAACTCTGTGGGGATCACCTGAGCTAACATCAATCACCTTCTTGAAGGGTTTCTGCGCCCCCTGCAGGACAACACATGTTTAGGACTCAATTCTCTAGACCCGAAACAGATTTTCTCATTTCTCGCAACATTTCTGAGGTTCTCAGCTCCCAAGTTAGCTAACAGTTTTAGAGAAACAACTCAGTTAAAACAATTAACTCATAAATGAAGAAGCAGTTTGAATGTTTATTACAGCTGAAAGTTTCTTTGATTTAATGAAAACCAGCCTGGTTAAAATATTTAGATTTTTAATCAAAATGGCAGTGGACCACAGAAGTGTGTTCCTCATCTTCAAATTTTCTTAACTCTTTAACCCTTAAGTAACCCCTGAAGTTCCTTTCTGAAGTGAGCCATTTCTGTCATATTTAACGCTTTTGGTTTAACTCTTTCACTGAGACTTCAACTTTGCTAGCTCTTCATTCCTCAAAGATTTTATCCAAGCAGCTCCGCTATGTTTGAAATTGCTGCAAACCTGTTGTGTGTGTGCTCTGTGAATATGCTTACATATATCAGGGGCAAATATGGGTTTAATATCTTGCCCAAAGACACTCAGTTAATCAGACTTGAAGAATCAGGGACTGATATTGTGTTTAATTAAAAATATTAAGTAGGTTGAACTCAATTTTTAACAATTTGTTATTAGAACTCAATTTAAGTAAGTTACCAGTACTTTTTATGCAAAAACGCTGATCAACTCAATTTATTTGAGTTGTCTTAACTTAGAAAAACTAAGTAAGCTGGAAATGTTGCTTCTCAGTGCGGAAGGCTGAAAGACGTGTTTTGAAAGTGCCACGCCACTACTGTCCCCCTCCCTAGCATGGATGTTAATGTTAGCTATGTTATATTGCTGCCTCTGTTCGGTGGTGTCGAGCCAAACGGACTTTAACGTGTGTTTGAACGAGCTGACGGTTCACTCGTTAAGCTGAAAGAAAGATGCTTTAATCACAGGAGTCACACGTGTCCACTGAACCATCTGGGAACTCTTCTTGTTTCGTAATAACACAAATACTAAATCCTCCTTCTTTTGTGCTGTTTTGTAGCAGTGTATACACCTGAGACTGTCACCTGTCTGTCTGTGCTGCACTCTCTCTCTGTTTCTTTCTCTCTGTGTTGTGTAATAAAAGTATGAACATGTATTTATAAGTTACACTTGTGTTTGAATCCTGCAGCTTATCACACATTTGATTTCCATGTGTGACAACTGCAAGTGTCCAGAGTGATGACAGACTGAGGGACCCACTGCTGCACATCATCTGTGAGGCATTGCACTCACTGAAGGAATAACTGAAGGAACAACATTTGTCTCTTATATATGATACACCTATATATGCACTGTCAAAGATACTTGTCTTTGAGTGAAGATTTAAGGTGATAAGACATATAAATAACTGCAACTTGAATCTGTACTGAGGCTCAGTATTTGACACAGAGTTCATGTTCACTGCTGTAATAGCTAATAATGATTAATATAATAACTATAATAATATTGGGCATATTATATTTACATTACCAAAGTGATATGACTTTAGTCTCATGAACAACATTAGCTAATTGTTATTTACTAACTAATCTTGAAATAACTGTTCAGTACAGAAATGAAGCCCAAAAATCATGTTTTACTGTCCTGTGGTCTCAGCCTCAGATACTTATCAAATCACACAAAGCTCATGTAGAAACAAACAAACAAATGAACAAAATATGTTCTCCTTCATTTCTGTCAAGCAAAGTTGTATGACACATTTCCAGCGGTTAGTATCATGGTTGCTAGGCAACCTGGGAAGCGCAACGGAGACTAGACCGTCGCATACAGACAAACTTGCTGTTTAATTTGCAAATCGAGCTCAACACTGCCCCTAGCGTCCTGGAGCACTTCCGTTGTGTTTTGGAATTTGCATGTGTTTTGGAGTTTGCATGTGTTTTGCATTTTGCAAGTGTTTTGGAGTTTGCAAGTGTTTTGGAGTTTGCAAGTGTTTTGGAGTTTGTACGTGTTTTGGAGTTTGTACGTGTTTTGGAGTTTGCAAGTGTTTTGGATTTTGCAAGTGTTTTGGAGTTTGTACGTGTTTTGGAGTTTGTACGTGTTTTGGAGTTTGTGAGATTATAATATTATTTTATGCCATGTTATACCCCTAATTAAAGATTGTGAATTATTATGTAGTTTTAGTTTGCATTATTCTCCTGAATTAGAAGAAGGTGATAACTATTGCATTTGTTAAACTGATTTGCATTACATTAGATTGCTGATTTATTGTGAATGAATGATATTGTTTTATGATGCATTATACTGCTGAGTTATAAGAAATACTGTTCGCAGAAAGTCATCGCCTTATTTGTCTGATTAGAAGAGAACAGAACATACTGGAGTTTTCTGCCCCATCTCAGCAGGAGCAGATAAACAGGGAGCCAAGGTCGTAGCTTAGGCACTGTGTGAGAGAAAGCATGTGAATGTTTAGGCTTTTATGATAAGGTGGGGGCCACTAGAGGCTATAAGAGTTTGATCAATGCTCCACCATTTTGAGATCTGATGCTGTCTGCGTACGGTGTCCATCTCCCACGCGTGTGATCATTAAAATCATTGTTTGACTCAACCCGGCCGGACCAGTGTTGTTATTGTGGTTTTTCCTCTTGTGTCCATCCCCAATATTTGAATCTGTAACAAGTTTGCAAGTGTTTTGGATTTTGCAAGTGTTTTGGATTTTTCATGTGTTTTGGAGTTTGCAAGTGTTTTGGAGTTTGCAAGTGTTTTGGAGTTTGCAAGTGTTTTGGAGTTTGTACGTGTTTTGGAGTTTGCAAGTGTTTTGGAGTTTGTACGTGTTTTGGATTTTGCAAGTGTTTTGGAGTTTGTACGTGTTTTGGATTTTGCAAGTGTTTTGGAGTTCGCAAGTGTTTTGGAGTTTGTACATGTTTTGGAGTTTGCATGTGTTTTGGAGTTCGCAAGTGTTTTGGAGTTTGTACATGTTTTGGAGTTTGCATGTGTTTTGGAGTTCGCAAGTGTTTTGGAGTTTGTACATGTTTTGGAGTTTGCATGTGTTTTGGAGTTTGCAAGTGTTTTGGAGTTTGCAAGTGTTTTGGAGTTTGCAAGTGTTTTGGAGTTTGTACGTGCTTTGTCTCTAGGGGCCACCGTAAGAATGTAACCAAACTGTTTATCATTGAGAAAGTGTGATGGAACATTAACATAGTGTTAGTTTTTAACCAGCTGTTGTTATTATTTAGCCAGTTTTTGTCTGTTGGAATCTTTCTCCTACAACAGAACATAGATGTGATGCTTCATATCTTGAATATGGAGGAGCAGACATGAATTAAAATGTATCCTCACAGTATGCAAATGCCTACGGGGACTCTCTTCTCTTCTACATTTGGTATTTTACATTTGGCCCACATAAAACGTGATTAGTCTGATCAAAGAAGTCCTTCCCGACCACTGCATTCAAATAGAGTGGGACAACATTGCTGCTTCCACAAACTGCAAACCCACTGATGTGTATTTTTAATAGATTAATTATATGTTTGTTGGAAGACGTAATTACACACCAACCTCCTATATATTTCGGAGTACACTATGGTTTTTGGCTATTTAATAGTGTAAAATAAATTACTGACTTCACCTTTAAAGGTGGTGTAACACTACTGCTGTGTATGTGGAGAAGATGTAGACATTTGTTCACAACCCTGTGACAACCATTAAAAAATAAACAATTAAACAGGAATCTGTAACTCTCAATTTGTAAGACCTTCTGATTAGTAGACGGCCTGCTTCAACATCTAAGGCACAGCCGCATAGTGTAGTTGCATGTTGTCACCTTACTGAGATGCTGTATGTTACTTTAACTCCTTTAATTTAGCACTCCTCAGTAGATCTAAGAGTGTGTAGATAACTGTAAATCCTGTAAGCAAGTAGAGCTGTCTTGTCACAAGTGATTTTTGTGATTGTTTGCTATGACAGATCTGTAAATACCTTTTATGTGTAAATCAAGGAGTTTGGCAAGTGTCAACTTACCTATATTTACATCTCCAGTAGGGAAATGTATGCATTCTCATTTACACATTTGGCTACATGTTCTAAAAATAAAAAAATAAAAAAAAAAAACCACACATTGCGTTACCACTTGAAGAGAGGCTAGTCTTTCCCGATGTTTGCTACAGAGATTGCATTTACTTTATTCCACGGACACTTTTACTTAAAAGAAAGATATTTTGGATATATAAGTTTGAGCTGATTGCCAGGACTTACCAGTGAAATCTCTTTTCTGATTCGTTCAGCCAGATTCTGAAGCATAGTTTGCGGAGAGTCTCTAAGCCCTCTCACTGTGGGGTTCACATGTTGAAGAGAAGTCATCATCTCCATGAAACAGTTGAACTCAAATGTTGGAGCTGTCCATTTAAAACTATTGCAGTCCGAGGAGCTTTGCCAGACAGACACTGCTTCTTCCAAATTACTTTCTAGCACAGACTTTCCCAAAATGTGGGGCCCGCCCAAAGCCATTGCGGGGGGCGGGGGCAACGCTTGGACACTGCTAGCACAGGGCGCCACACAAACGCAAAGCAGGAGATGAAGCATCGCTGAATGTTTCCAAACCAACTTCATTCTAAGCCAAAGACTAGAAAATATGGTGAAGCATATCTTCCCTTTCAGATGTTAGCTCTTTATACAGTAAAGTTACAGTGGGATACAAATAATATCAGGCTGATTCTGCCATCCTACCACGATTTGGTCCCCCTGTCTAAACAGACAAATAGTATCCCACAGCTGTTTATGTTTTTAAACCCATTTTGCACAGAGAGGCATTTTTTGAAAAATGTATTGATAGCAATGTTGAATATTATTACACAGAATAAAAACAACTACATGTAAAATAATTACACCGTGACGCCTCTGCCGTTCTAAATAGAGACAGTAACTGCGTGTTTATATGCAAGCGTGTAAAACCTGTAAATCTGAATATCTGCCATTCTGCAATTCATCTCATGTAAACAATAACGTGACGCACAGCGTGACGTGAAAAAAGGCACATACCTTTGACGTTGCATGACGAACTCTGTATTCCTCCTCCACACGTAAACGCAAAAAAGGAGTTTTAAAATCTCAGTTTTCTGTGATTCGAAACGCCGTTTACGTGTGGACAAAACCGCTGCGTTTTCAAAAATACCCGTGTAGGTGCGGACGTAGCGTAAAAGAGTTAGTAGTTTATTTCCTTACTACCTGTAATTTATTGCAATTACTTGTATTTGCGTAACTGTTTACTAAATATTTGAGGTGTGAAACAAACCGCAATGGAGCAAAATATGGGTGTGTGTGGTTGGAGGATGTGTTTGTGCGTGAGTGTGAGTGTGCGCGCGCGGGGGGGGAGGGAAAAAAGTTTGGGAACCACCGCTTTTCTTTGCAAGCTCCTTTGACTACGATGACCTGGATGACTGAGAACCTTCACAGACATTTTGGGAACCACTGTTCTACCACAACAAATTAAAGAATAACTAACTGGTGGACCACTTCAACAGAATGAAATGGGACTGCAGGTTTAATATGTAATTCTTTGACCAGAAAGAGACCTATGTACTGGTCTAAAAGAAAATAATGTAATGTAAAACCCAAGCAAGAATATTTATATATTAACTTGTATTTTTAAATAGATCACAATATTTTAGAAATTTGTGGTTTTAATACGCAACTGTTTTTGCAGTTATTAATGACACCATTCCTTTTATAAGGCTCTTATTTAATTTACACTGGGGCTCCAGTCACATACATATCAGCATGTTCCGAATAAATAAACAAGGGTCAATAAATATTTTTATCATATGACTACCTGTTGAACAAGCTCTTTGTAATGCTTGTAATGTAATGCTTTGACAAAATCAGAATAGAAATCTACTTCATTTGCCGATCAAGGATAAAAAGCTTGGCAACAACTATTCTTCAGAAATGCAACATAGGAATAAGGATAAACACCGTACAGAGGAAAAATAATAACTAATAAAACAACATTAAAATAAAGTGGGAAATCTTTTTACAGACAACTATGACAAAGTGCAAAAGTAGAATATTTTGGGAAGTTTGGAATGAAATGGATTGTGCTAGCCCATAACTTTGAATTTTCTTTAACTGGTAGCAGCATAGCAGCATTTAAACAGTTCTTAATTTGGTTCACATAATGACTCAGTGAAAAATGTTGCTTATCAATTACTTGACACATATATAATTGTATAAGTTTAGCTTTTATACAACAGAGCAGACTTGGACTAGACCAGGGGTGCCCAATCCCGGTCCTCGAGAGCTACCGTCCTGCAGCTTTTAGATGCATCCTTGTTCCCACACACCCGAATCAAATGAATGGCTTGTTATCAGGCCTTTGCCAAACATGATGGCATGCTGAAGAGGTAATCAAACCATTTGATTCAGCTGTGTTGGAGTAGGGATGCATCTAAAAGCTGCAGGATAGTAGCTCTTGAGGACTGGGATTGGGCAGCCCTGGACTAGACGGTCCCTTTCCTGCCATGGGGTGAAATTACCTGAGACGGTTAACCAGGGCCCCACCCTGGAGCCATACCTGAGGAGGGAGCTAGGTGGAGAGCGGCTGGTTGCCGCACGTTAGGGGACAGAATTTGTTTGGATGCAATTTTTTGTAATCATTAGAAGAAAAAAAAAGAAGAAAAATATATATATATCAATAAAAATGTGATCACTCCTTTTTCTGGATTTTTGTTTTAAAATGAAAAGACACTCTGCCGATTACATGAAAGAGCTTTATTAAATGGAAACTTGCACATGATTTGCAATGCAGAATAATAATACTGGACAGTTAGCATAGGTGCAGAGAGAAAAACACAACTTGTGTCAACCGCCTAATACACAATGGCTATAGGCCAAAACGATGACCTTTGCATAGAAGTCCCTACCCAGTGCAACTGCAGTGTAGGGAGAAAGAGAGGTTTGTGTCTACGGGGACAGTTAAAGGGAGCTCCAGGTACACAATAATAATTTCTACATAAAGTTATAGTATCTTCAATCTGAAGTCCGCTAGCATCCTTGTAGCACGTTCTTTTATCTATTAAAACAGGATCTACAGCTGTCTGATAAATAAAAGAAGTTATATACAATGAGAAATCAGACAGGGGAGGAGATGAAGTAGCTACAGGGGTGGGTGGTTAAATATAAAGTCATGCAGAGGGTCCAATCAAAGCTGCTTTTGGCAAATTCAGGACCAGTTGGGCCACATCTGTTGATTAAAGTCAGATGATGGAAACTGATCTTGATCGATGGTTTAGAAACAAGGCATGAAATCAGAGCTGGCAGGTAAAAAGAATGCTTTACTAGGTTTTTTTTGTTGTTGTTTTTTTCTTTCCTTGTTTTTTTTTTTTTTTAGTGATAGCCCTTTATTTGTGGGTGTTTCCCTGTAGAGGCGAACACATCTGAGCCCCTATGCAGACACCCAGGGGAGCGTTCTCGTCTCCTCCCCCACTCACTGTTCTCACACTTCTCTGAAGGTAGTATAGATACATTTAGAGCCCTTTGAAGAAATATTAAAAAAAAACTTCTCTACGTGGTTTGGTGAGAATTTGTGCTCTCCCCGGCAGAACAAGAAAGTCTATGACAGAAGCCCCCACCACCTGGAGGCAGAGTTCAAGTGATCAACCGAGGACTTGGTCTTGATTAGGAGGAACAGACTTGCATCTTTAGATCCCTTTAAACCCTATTTCATGGGTAGTGGTCAAAAACCAAATGAGCATGTTCCTCTAGACTGTAGATCGTTTTCCCTAAAAGGGAAATTATTCCAGTTGTAAAGAGAGCTCCTGTTCTTTCTTAAATACAAGAGTAATTACACTCCAGAACAAAGGCACATACAGGATACTTCCTTTTTGCTACAAGTGCCCTCTAACCCCTTTTTCCATCCATTACGAACAGTTTAATTTTTCATTCCCCACATTTGTGTAACCTGAGTTTTCGTCTCCCTTTTTATCCTGTTTTTCTTGGTAAAGCCTGAAACAAAGTAAGTGCAAATTTCAGGGGGAGCTTTGTAGGTAAATTATTGTTTAAATTGTACAGCATTCATCTGAAAATGTCAAATGGAAATTTATATTGTGTTTGCATTTGAAAAAGTGCTAGCTGTATTTACTGCTGATTCCCACAATGACTCTTTATAATAATGGCAAATAATAATTAAAGAATAATTTCATTATTTGTTATTGTACTGATTGTTTTTCCTTTTTAAATAACTTCCAGGTCCATCAAAATAATGAATAATGTCTGTTTTTATAAATATTTCATTTTCAAACACTTTCTTTTTCTCACCAATGGTTTAAACTTCCCCAGATTCCATTTCATTGGACACTATTGCCAAAAGTATTAGAAACACGTTGTAGTTTTGTTATGCGATCTACTTTTCATGAAATCTGTCACAGAAAAACCAGTTTGCAATTAATATGTTTCAGCCTTTAGTCCACGATTGTTTTTATAGCTTAGTTTTATGTCTTTTCAGTCCATGAGATACTTATGTTTGTGTTTACTTTTTTCATTCTGCCCTCAGCACAGAACGTTGCTATACTATATGATATTTTCTCGTCAAAGAACATGTTTTCTTCACTTCTAAATGGATTGCATGTGGCTGCTGTAGAAAGCCTGCTAGAGTCTACTCCAGGAAGCAGGTTTATCTAACAACTCTTTGTTAACCCTGAGATGAGGAAAACGCCAGGTTTTCTGTTCCAGAAAGCGAGTTAACTTAAACTCAGTCACTGGGTAAACAGAACTAAACCCACTCAATGTCCTGCTGCTGCTGAATCAGCTGACTGATACTCTGATTCAGCTCCTCATTCACTATGAAAGTGCATAGCACAGGTAATTCATTTAAGGAAATTTACATTTTTAGAAAAACACAAATCCCAGTTAGACCTCAGTTAGCTGTTTTTAGATTTGAGTGCTTTTACCCTCACTCAGATCCATCTCTTCTGTGACCCTGTGGACAGCTGTGTAACTGTCAGCCTATCAACAAGTTTAGAGCACTGTAGCAATTACTGTTTATGTTAAATTGATCTGTATGAAGCGTTAGACAGACAACACACTGGTCAATGAACTTCATTTCCCGTGTTGCTATCGGTCATACTATCAGTCACAGATGTTGGAGATGAATATTTGAATGAAGATTAGGCTGAAAGGGCATTAAGAGTCTAAAAATGTATTTTAAATTGGCTTTTTAGGCAAAATGCGGTGTGTTCTGTAGATTTCATGTTGAAATGTGTTCACAGATTGATATTCAGTCATTAACTCATTAAATTAAAGTCAAACATCAGGCTGAATGGTAGAGAGTCTGAAAATCAGAATTTGAATCTGATGTTTTCGACTAAAAAAATCACCTGAATCTTTCTCATTGGATCAACTCAGACCCAGATTTGCCCACAGGTAGCCTATGATAGGCTCCACAATGGATCAAAAACTATGTTCAGGTTGGAGTCCACTTGCACAACAGAAAAGATTAAAAATGGACAAGAATCACAGATTCATACTGGATCGGGCCTGGATTGAATTCGGCTTCAGTAATTTCCCAGTTCATGCGTTTTTGGTCCGTTTTGGATGCACATCTCATGTAAAGGACTGTGAACACGATAGAAAATTTTAAATTTCATATAAAAGTTTGTAAGGTCTGTAATGATAACAGACTGGTCCAAGCAAATTAAAATGAGTCCCCCCCCCGATAAATGTCATAGTCAGCACTGGCACATGTTCACATTCCTCCATTCATTTGATTAAAATTGAGACTCTGCACTATATTCCCCTGTTGCATTGTGGTATCTGATCTTCAGTGATGAGTGTTTCCTTTCTCTACTCATGCAAGTGAGTAGAGAAAGAAAACACTTATGAGCAGTTCTGAAACTGAAAACCTTGAGCTTCTGATATCAGAGTTAATCAACTAAGAGTTTATCAGACTAACAGTTTATTGAATATGCTTCCTGGAACCGAGCCCTGTTCTATTCAGGCTGTCACCACACAACCTATGAGGCACAGTTTGTGTTGGAGTTTAGCGCTCTCGGGTGGACGGGAGGATTAGCTGCGCTTTGCTATCACCTGTTGTCTCAGCTTCTCCCTTCTCTTCTTCTCCATCAGCCTGAAAGAGCAGCAAGAAAAACAGTGACAGATTAGTGGAAGACAGACAGATAGCAGATGTAGCAGATACAGATGTAATTTGGAGATGTTAAATTAAAGCTTGCAGGAGCCACTGCTAAGGGACTAACCTGCGGTTGCGAGCCTCCACCAGCTCACTCAGCTGGTCCTGAGCGGCTCGGAGCTCCTCCAGACTTTGCTGATAGCTCAGGTCTGCGGAGCCTGACCTCTCCAGGAGAGAAACCTGGTTGGACAGCTCGCAGGTTCGATCTCGCAACCGCTGGATGGATGTGTACAAGTTCTCATCGTCTTCCTCCTTGTAGCCACAAGGTGGATAGAGAATACAACAGCTTTATTTCAGAATGTAATACTTAACAGTGGGATTTGATAAATGTGGATTTGTAATGAATCATAAATTTTGAACATTTTTAACAATTCATGAATTTGTGACTTTTAGTGCCTAGTTGAAAAAAGAGGCTGTGTGATATTTGTTTTGTGGAAATAATGATGAAGACGTGTTCAAAAAGGTTATTTCACGCTGGAATTTTCACGTTCAGATGGTGGTGTTCAGCTTCAACTAACAGCAGTGCTGCTAACTGGAAATCCAGAAATCATCAAATATGACTGTGCTTAGTGAACTTTATTTGCTGATACCATGTTATTTGTGGCTATGTATCTCACAGCGGTGAAAGTCAGGGGTTCTGTGTGTAGATTCCACATCAACAGATCTTTGAACTACAAATGGAAACCAAAAATCTTGCCTCATGCCTGCAGAGTACTATTATTCAGATGTCCTGTTTGTTGCAGAGATAAAGTAGCCCAAACCTTAGCATTGACGATTTCTATGTGAACCAGAAGGGACGCTAGCTCGAGCTCCTCACTGTAGCTGTTCTTTAGAGGTACACTCCTGTAGCCTGGTAAAACAGAAAATTAAACCAATTCAATGTAAATTAAGATTAGGAAATATTTCCAGAAACATTGCAATCTAAAAAATACAAAAATAAATAACTCATAAGTTTGTATTCTGGAGACATTTGCGCACTCACCTGTTTTGAGCAGACGGACTGGGTAGGTTGCCTGTGCCAGGAAGTTGGGATCGCTGAACATGTCCTCCTCGTAGACAGTGAAGCGCAGAAAGGCGAAGGTGGGGTTGTGGATATCAAACACAAACTGCTTCTGCACCCACACAGGATTCAGACCATTATCAGCTAGGAGGGTGGAGAAAAGCAGAGGGTTAACACTGCAGTGAGTGCACATAAACTGCTGAAATGTTGCATTTTCATTGCTGCTATGCAGCAGCTGTCTTACCTACAACATCTGTCTTGCACTTGTAGCTGTCATAGTCGGCTCCACAGATTTCCAACTCTACAAAAGGACAGACAATGCTCCGACCATTCTTAGGCAGATGGCGAGCTCCCAGCACCTGGGAAACAGAGCAAGAATAAGCAAGACAGTGGGAAAATTGGACACTTAGAATATTAAAGTGGGCCAGGAGCACTTATAGACAAAGTAAAATCGGTCTGTATTTTTTAGAAATCAGCTGAAATTGGCTCATGATCATATTGTCAGACAACTGACTTCATATGATATTTTTTTCACTCCGCTTTGAAAAAAGGGGGGAGCAAAAATACCACCTTCTGTATGAACTGATCTGCCAAAACGGTGGCTGAGTGTGACTTTGTGGCCTTTCTAACTCTAGCTATGGTCAGTTTCTTCCATTAACTTTCATTATGGTTCAAAGAACAATAAAAGTGTAGTTTTAAGCTTGTTCTCACCTAGAAAGGGAGCATGCCTGGACAATGTGAACTGCTCCTTTGCTTTCTCTTAGGATTGACTTAGCTGTACAATCAAACTCCCTCTATCCTGCTTATTTAATCTGACCTGTAATTGGATGGTGATTGGCTCCACGTGCAATGTGTCCTTGTCGAAAGGGTCAAACATGTCATCCTTCATGATGTCAGGCTGGGGAACATAGCCACTCCCACCTCCAAGCATGAACAAAGCTTGGTTCAGCTGCATGGGTTTATCTACAAACAGACAGGTTTTAAAGAATGAGTGTAAAATTGTATTTAGCATCACTAATTGATTACTGATCCATCACAGGTTGAGTATGTGGACAGACTGCGGCCTGTTGTTCTTAGAGGCAAATAGGAGCTTTTCTGTTAAAGTAAGCCAGATGTTACACTGTATCAATGTCTCCCCCTGGTGGCCACTGCTTGAGTCAAATTTGTTAGGAATTTGTTAGCGATAACTTGCTCAGGAGCCAGGCCCGGGGAGCGTGCCTGAGGGCAAGCATCAGCCGAGTGTAAAGCAGTGGGAACAAGAGTCTGCACCTCCAAATCTGAGGCCATGGTACTCAGCTGGAAAAGGTGTGTGTCCACTCCAGGTCAGGGACGAGTTCCTACCCTGAGTTGAGGAGTTTAAGTATCCAGGGTGACAGGTCACCAGTGATGGTAGAAGGGAGCGGGAGATCCACAGACAGATTGGTGCTGTGACTGCAGTGATGTGGATGCTGTTACGGTCTGTCGTGGTGAAGAGAGATCTGAGTATAAAAGTGAAGCTCTCGATTTACCAGTTGTTTTACGTCTCCACCCTCACCTATGGTCACAAGCTGTGGGTAGTGACCAAAAGAACAAGACTGTGGATAAAAACGGTGGAAATGAGCTTCCTCCGAAGAGTGGCTGGCCTCTCTCTTAGAGATAGGGTGAGAAGTACAGCCCTCCAGGAGGGGCTCAGAGTAGAGCAACTGCTCCCCCACATCGAAAGGAGCCAGTTGAGGTGGTTCGGGCATCTGTCACGGATGCCTCCTAAGTGTCTCCCGGGTGAGGTGGGTCTGCCCGGCCTCTTGCTCCTCCTCACTCCTCCAATGGGAGGAGGCTACGGGACAGACCCAGAACACGCTGGAGAGATTATATCTCTCGGCTGGCCTCGGAACACCTTGGTGTTCTCCCACACAAGCTGGAGGAGGTAGCCAAAGAGAGGGAGGTCTGGGCTTCTCTACTTAGGCTGCTGCCCCCACAACCCAGCCCCAGATAAGTGGAAAAAGATGGATGGATAAATTTCTCTGAGAACAGACATGAATTAGTGTCTGAGATGAGGAAAATCTTACAACTTGCCATCAACCCATGCTGTCTTGGACTCACTGTGTGGATAGAAAGGCTCTCTACAGTAATGCATCCACACACTAACCTGGGGTCTGGAAATTGAGTGCAACCAGCTGTGAGCCGCAGAGCCACATAGGTAGAGGGTCATAGTTGGAGGAGTCCAGCCTCTGTCCTCTGGGATAAATCCTGGAAAGCTGACGACGGTTGTACTGCAGAAAGCGTTTCCCTCGGCCACGGGTCGCAAACTTTTCTGCCTTTGTCTCCGGGAAGGAGGACATATCCCGGTAACATGCTCGCTCCGTCCCAATCTCTGCAAATGAAACAGGAAGTGAGACATGAGATTGCATACAGCAACAGTTTATAATGGTAAAAGAAATGAAATGGTATGGTCCTTACTGTCCTCATTGAAGGGCACTGGTCTGCAGTAGACCACGAGGTCAGACAGCTCCACTGCAATCTTCTTCCTCCTCTCCATCTGTTTCTCCTCCTGCATCTGTTACCATGGAGATGAGACAACCATACAAATATGAACATTTCTTAAACATATGTCACATTTTTTTCTGCAAACGGTTTTCACACCATGAAAACAACAACATGGACAACAAGGAGCAACATTCCTGACCGCTCCGCTCAGACTATGCATGTGACAAATAAAGAATCTTGAATCTTGAACATGGCATCATCTTCTGACAACATTAACTATATTTTCTATAAACAACCGACATTATAACAGCATGTATCTGACATATGAGTATGAGGAAACTGTCAAGTTTGGAGTTTCACTATTTGACAAGGTTGTCCCGTAGAAAACTTTATACATTCACACTCTCTACTCTAGCTGAGATTACTGCTGGTGGTGTAGCAGTTTGATTCAAAAACATGCTTCAGCAGCTTCTAGGAATCCCATTTGGAATGTACCCACCTATGACCTACAACTCTTATATCAACTTAAACTGACAGCAACTTCCAACTAAGTTCCCCATGTATCATTCTGTGATGTAAACAGTGGACTAGGAAACAGATCCAAGCATCTTGAGGGGATTGCTTTCTCCACTGCCATGTTGAACCTAAATGCCCAGACCCGGTTACAGAGACAAAATCCAAGTGCATTTATTGCTATCGCTTGAGAATTTAACCACAACACCTTTGACACCGCAATAACCACCTTCACCCAGCAGGCTAGCTGCCCCACCAAAAATGACAGGACAATAGATCTGCTCCAAACCTGATCCTCCCCCCCACACGCTTAGTCGTTTGGATCACAGCCTGGTTCACATCACTCTGTGCAATGCCCCTTTAGTCAAGAGATAGCCTGTGACCACAAGGACGGTGGGGAAATAATCAGTGGATGCTTTTGTGGCTCTCCAGGGCTGTTTTGAGGTGACTAATTGCCAAGCACTCTGTGGGAGGATATCGATGGGCTCACAGAATTAACCACAGACTACATAAATTTGTACACCGACTCCACAATTGCAACAGAGAGTGTGAAGTGTTATCCAAACAACAAGCCATGGGTAACAAAGGACATCAAAGCACTGCTCAACAGGAAAAAGAGAGCTTTGAGGTCTGCTAACAGGGAGGCAGTGAGAGAAGTTCAAAATGAACTGAAGGCATAAGTCAGGGAGGCCAAGGACAAATACAGGAGGGAGCTGGAGTGGAAATCTCAGCAAAACAACATGAGGGAGGTCTGAAGACCATCACTGGTTTAAGGCCAGCCAACAGCAGTGGAGTCGAAGAAGTGGGGAGTTAGCATGCAAGAGTCAACAAAGTGATTCCCACAGTGTTTTTGTGTTTCTCACAGACTTGTGTGTTGCTGATCACAAAACACAGGAAACATATCTCCTATCCCGTCTCCCTTTCTCTTCACCCCAAACACCACAGACTTTAGGCTGGTGATGAGGAAGAATGCAGCAAAGCACAACCATCTGCAGCTTAATGAGGTAACGACCTAGGAACTGGTTGTGGGCATGAGGAGGACAACAACACCAGTGATCCCTATTTCCATTCCCAAGCTCTGTTTGGAGACAGCAGAGGGTTACAAGAACCTCAGTGTTCACACTAACAGTAAAGTGGACTTCTGCAAGACTGAGAGCGTGTTCAAGTTTTACACTACACCATAACGTAGGGGTAGGGAACTGCAGGTTTTAGATGTGTCCTTGATCCATCACAGCTGATTTAAATGGCTAAATGACCTCCTCAACATGTCTTGAAGTTCTCAAGAGACCTGTTAATGAACTAATCATTTGATTCAGATGTGTTGACCCAGGGTGAGATCTAAAACGTGCCCTCGAGGCCTGGAGTTCCCTCACCCCTGCTGTAGTGTATTAAAGAAGACATGAAAACGTGGTGCATGTAGACAATTTTAAAGTGAAATCTGAATACAACATTGTCAGGAGCAGATGATGTCCTCGGCAAGTGACTAAAGTGCTTTGACCAGGTGAAGAGAGAGCCCCCTTCATAGCACAGATATAACTCACCAACCCATTAATCTCTCAGTTTGTCACCCCCAAAATTAGATATTCAGCAAGACAAAACTGCTAAGCTCACCACAGGCTCGGACCCATAAATCCGCTTAGAGATGAAAACATTTCCTAATCTCTAAATTTTTTATATGTAGTTTCCTGCTTTATGATCAAAAGAGTAACCATAAGTCAGTTTGACAAACACAGCAAACATCCAGTCCAATCGAGCATAAAGATAAAACAAATCATTTTACACAAACATCTGAAAAATATTCATACTTAATTGTTCTAGAAAAGCCACATATATCATATACATAGTCATAAATATTGCTATTTACAAAATTTAGTTGTGATGCGAAGTGTAATCGAGGCTCTGTCACGTTTTCATGTAAGCAAGGAAAGTCCTTAAGTGAAGTCCTGACGACCTGCGGTCTAATTATTCAAGTAGCAAAAACTCTAACAGATGTGTTTGCACTCATCTGTGTATGTGTGCGGAGTTGCACTCACTCGTGCATCAGCATTCTGTGCAGCCTCTCTGATCTTGCTGACCCAGCCGGTGAGATCTTCCAGACTGTCAGCTGCTACGTCCAGAGTCTGGACCGGATGAGAAGAGAGGTGTTGGGAGTGGATAGTGAACACAAAGGCCCGGGAATTCTTTCCGTCTTTATGCACCACTGCAGAGATTAAAGGAGGTACAAGTGGAATGAGAAAAAAGGGAGGGAAGAAGTTAGAATTGGATAAATGTGCCTGTGTAGTTTCTCATTCATCTAGGTCATGATAGTCTTGAGAGCTGGTTTATGAAAACATTTTACTGATCATCCAAGAGGCTTCTTCAGTCCTAAAACAACTGGCTGGACTTCCTGGTTTTGAATTTTGAGCCCAGTATCATCTACATGTGCAAAGCAGTATTATGCCTAGGTAAGAGCCCAGAGCTTTACTTTCCACTAATGAATCCACGCAAATCTAAAACCCTGACTAATTTAATTTAGGCCAATCTCACCTTCAAGTTCATCATCTTTTGCATTTCTGCCTCGCTACCAGTGATGTTTTTTTTTTTTAGACTGCTCTGTTTTGTGGCCTCTGTGATGCACGACAAGTCTCTTTCATTCTGTGTCAAAACACAGAAATCTTGAACTTGAAATTCATGTTGGTGACGATGATGAAGTCTTAAAGTTGAGAAAGTTGAGACATGTGGAAGTCACAGCAGGGGCAAGCCTGCAAGGAGTGAGAACAGGACTTCCACAGAGCAATCTAAAAACAGCATTAACAAAATCTGTTATGCTGTTTTTACTTTAATACTTCAATACTAATATAACTCTGTAGAGCCCAGTTGTCACCATGTAAGTGCAACCGCTTCACCCACATTTGTGACTAAAAATACACCTGCAGTAGAAATGTATCATGTGTATGAATAAAAAGTGACGCCCAATTTTTCAACAAAAACACTGATTCAGATCAACTGTTAACTTAGTCTGAAACCATGTTTCAATTTGGTAGCTTAAGGTTGACAGCAGCTATCCAGCTTTAAATAAGGGCTTGGAGTGTACAAGATGTATGTATTTCACATAAAAACCCACAATTACCTCACTCAGGAGATACAATACTGTCAGAGTCCTTTTTTGCCTCGTAATAATGTTGGAAAGCATTCCAAGAAGATAAAGGCTTATTTTTTTATATACCTTATTTAGGTTGCATGTACACCTTATCTTATTTGACACTACTTTACTTATTTCTTTTCTTTTGCATGTAAGAAATTGTTTTCTTTAAAATAATATTTTTTAATATGACATGTAAAACAATAAATTGTTCTGGTAAACACATGTATGCAGTTAAACTATTAAAAACATTGCATTGTCTAAAATACAAACCAGAGAGCAGCTCGTTTTAAAAGACCAAATCCTCGATTTCTAAAATAGTCAATGATCCTAGTTGTGGACTGATCTTTTTGATCAAGGTTAAATTTCAACATCATTTTGAGCAGGAACTAGTCCCTTCCTGCAGTAATTATTTAATATACCTGATAAAACTATAACACATAAGAACGTTTATCCACTAACCCAGGTGGCAGGTTGGTACATCTATGAAGCCTTTGAGGAAAGTTCCCAGAGGACTGTTCTCTGTGGACTGACACAAAAGAATAAATATTTGTCAGAATAATACACAGTGAAAGCTGGAAGCTCATTTGAAAGTAGTGAGTGAATCAGAGCTCACTGCTTCATCCATCTCTCTAGTGGGGGAACTAGGGACCTCCTCTACATAGTTTGCAGGGAACCACAGCTGCTTCTTTCCTCCATAGTCACCTCTCCACCTAAAGGCAGGTTGCATATCAACAGCAAGAAGGTATGCAGAAAACAGAAGAAGGTACATGTGCACCTGAGCGTCACTCACCAGCCGCCCTCCTGCTTATCCACATTCAGGATGAGCGCTTGTTTGGGGAAACATAGCTCGTCTTCTCTCTGAGCTCGATAGTCATACAGAGCTTTGACCGTACACTAAAACATGCAGGGAGAAACAGGACCAATTCACAAACTCTGATGCAATTAAGAAAACACAATTTTAGAGAAATGAGAACGCACTTTGAGACATAACTAATGCTGTGGAGGTTTGAAACGTGAATTAAAGTGATAAGAAGCATCACATGTGTTGCTTTCACTGAGTTCATTGCAGCATTTATGCCACTGTTACGGCCCTAGCTGGGCCTCCTGATACTGCCCTTGTGTGGGCGTGGTGTTTTCTTCTCCCTCTCCTCCTCCTTCGTTCTGGCCCCTCCCCTTGTCTCTCTCTGCCCCTGCCTCCTTTAGGTCACACCTGCTGCTCATCTGCTCTCGTTACAACCAATTACCCTCAGGGGTGATATAAGCTGGAGAAGAGCAGTGTGGAGGAGGAGGGAGAGGTTTCGGGTGGATTTCTGCTGTGCTGGTCAGAGTGTGCTGGTCAGAGTGTGCTGGTCAGAGTGTGCTGGTCAGAGTGTGCTGGTCAGAGTGTGCTGGTCAGAGTGTGCTGGTCAGAGTGTGCTGGTCAGAGTGTGCTACTGGCTTAGGTGTGGAACAGCCTTCTGGTGTGTGGCTCTTTGTGAGTAGTGCTTAACTGAGCAGTGATTGCCCATGAGTGACGGCAGCCTTCATTAGTTTGTGTGGCCTGCCTGGATATTGTTTGCTAGCAGCATTGCTGTCTCTTTCTGTTGAAGCCTTATTGTTGCTTTCTTTGTTGAAGTGGTCATTACCACTTTGGGTTGACCTCCCTGATTTCTCATTAAAGCAGCGGTGCTGTCTCCTTTTGTTGTTGCCATTTATATGATTATTGAGGTGTTTGCCTACAATAAAGATCTATTTTATATTAAATACCTCTGCCTGGCGTTCTTTTCATTCCACCTGGATCTAACTGTTACTGTCCCCCACCCTCATCGCCTAGCTTTTAAGTGGGGACGTAACAGCCACATTGTGCTTTAGATGCAGCCGCTTGATGGCGCCAAAGTTAATTACATTTTTTTTAAACTGTCTCTTAAAAACACAGCTGGTTCTTTCCTTCTGTTCTTTCTTCGTTTGTTTCTTTCAGTCACAGCTTCTCTTTTTAAATAAAGTCTCTCTTTTTGGTTCCTTTAATTATTCTAAAAGCACAAACCCCACTCTCTTCTTTGGTGCCAGTAGTTTTACTGTTAGCCCCTCAAGAAGGACATTGGACTCCCAATACCCGACTGAAAACAAACATTTCCTGTACTTTGTACTTGTGCTGCTACTGCAGAGAGCTGCCAAAGGCTATTAGACCGTGTTTCCATAGTAGCAAAATGAGGCAATTAAAACTACTAATCATTTACTAAAGAATATGATAATATGTGATAATCAATAAACAAACCCATTAAACTTAAGGGCCATAGGCCATGTGTTTCCAGTCACACTCACCCGTGCTGTGGGCATCTTATTAGCCTCCACATAGAAATGAGGAGTGCGAACTTCATACAGCGCTCCATAGTCAAGCTCCTGGAAAAATAAATAATCAAGTTTTCAGCCACCGTTTTTGTTTTGTTACTTCTGACTGACTTTGAATTAATTCAACATACACTAACATCAATATTTGACTTTGGCAATGTTTAATAGAAGCATTCCACCATTGGAACAGTGTGCATGTTTAACAGGAAATACAAGGTCTGCCTTTTTGTTTGCTATTGTCAGACATAGACTAAACAACAACGAAATATTAAGCACATTAAATTATTATTAGATTAATGACTCCGTTGCACCCTAAAACTCTGAAAATCAGCTTTTTATATGTTCATATTGAATGGAAATTCACTTAGTTGTGTAGCATTTCTTGATGAGTAGTAGTAGTATAATGTAAGAACTGATTTTGTACAATTTTAACAAGCATGAAAGCCAATATTTAGTATCAGCACCTTTATTCTTCAACATAGCCTGAGATCTTTTAGGCAAGGTTTCTTGTCATTTCTGTAAATATTCTTCAGGAATGGTTCTCAAAGCTTCTTTAAAGTCATTCCAAAGCTCTTCTTTGGATCATGGCTGCCTTTTGTTCTGTTCTCTGTCAAACTGATCCCGCACCACTACAGCAATGTTGGGACTCAGGATCTGGGGGTGCCATGACTGACAGCGTTCCATTGGTGTGTTTTTGTATGCAGCTATGCTTTTACTGCATACGTAATGTATCAGGGATCATTCTTATGCTGAAAAATATAGCTGCTGCCATTCAGGTGCTTTCCAGATGCTATTGCATGACTGATCAAAATCTGATGGTACATTTCTACATAATTCCATCAATTCTATTAAGATCCCCATCCCCACTGGCTGAAATTCAATAGTGTATAAAAATGGTTGCCACTGATTTTCAGTCCAGCTCTTCTGTAATTTGGCATATGTCTGATTTTTCACTGTGCATTTTTCGTGATTCAACCAGTGAAATGTAAACAAATGATGTGTCTTTGTGACCGGCTGCTAGTTACAAAACGATAAAATGTAAAATTCGTTCTTTGCCAAGTTGTCTGTTATGTGTAACAACACAGGTCCGTGCCTTGAGTTAGATGCATTTTTATGTTTGAATAATTCAGTGTTGAGTGGCTCAACAAACAATCAAAACACTGAAAATGGTCCAGTACAAGGACTGGACTGAAAAGGAGTGAAAATTTCATTACATTTTGTCTCTCTGTAGAGAAAATAAAAAGAAATGAGGGGGCGCTTAAGACTACACAATACTGTACAACAAGGTTATGCTTTGAAGTGAGGTGTGTCTTGACCAACCGTGGTGCCCATCCGGTCCAGAGTGTCTTCATTGATGGGGTAGCGGAGCCTCATTTTACGATACAGAGGATGTTTCTCATAGTAGCTCACCAGATCCACCAGACTCTCAAACTCTGCCGAGCTACCCAACATGAAGAGACGGCCTTCTTGCTGGATACGGCAGTGTTTGATCTTACCCTCTGCCCTACACACAAAAAAGTTATAGACAAAAATAAATGACATTTTTATGCTGGCTTTAAGAATTAACTGAGCAGAGACCAGAACTCATATTTTTGTCCTTTACGGTGTGTCAAGTTCTACCTGAAGGAGATGGCGTAGGAGTTGTGTTCACTGCGTTTTCGAACCAGGAAAGCTCCGTCTCTGGGCACACGCATCAGCATGTGTTCAGCCTGAACACGGGACAGGTTGGAGTGGTACCACCTGAACAGCAACAAACTTCATTTTAACAGTTTGTTATTTGCACTGTCACTTGTGGAGTACATTGAGCAATGAATTCAGTTTGCTCCCTGGGCTTCAACCTTTTAAATTGCTGGCATTTTAATTTTATGATTGTTTTAATGAACTAATTACTAACATAATTCAAAGACGATTTGATTCAGTAATGAAAATTATGTAACCTGCAGTCTATAAAATACAATAAATATTAAAGGCATCAATAATAAAGATTCATATTTTTTCCTCTATTCTAGCATCATTTTGCTTACATTACAGGACATTTTTAATGCACGACTTGAATATATTTTTACACTAAAGTATCAATACATTTACCCTCTACTTTATTATATTAAGATGTGAGTCACTCACTCTCGGCTTTCGTGTGCATTCGGCTGAGGTACAGGGTTTCCCAGCCTCATCTCAAACTCGTTGCAGCGGAGCGGCGTGTCTCTATAGTGGCAGATGAGCCGGTAGAGGCTGTCAAACACCAGGTTATCAGTCAGGTAGAAGCGGGTGGAGCCAGACTCTTGACGTGAATGTATCCTGCAGTGCTGGACCCGACCAGAGCGCCTGGAAGGCGAATAAGATTGCATTAGTACTGTGATTTAGTTCCTTCTCTCTAGTCTCTTTAGTCCTATCTTCTTCAGTCAGAGTTTTATCATATGTGGGTCCCTGAACTGTCGATGATTTATTCTTCTGTAGGCAACTTCTAAACATTTAGGTTCCTTATTTGCTAAAGTTTTTTTTAAGCCTAGTTACCGCTAGTCATTTTAGGAAAGCCTGGGCTTTCCTAAGCGAGTCTGTCTAGTGTGTAAAGCTGTTCTGTTAATGAACTTTCAAGATAATTAGAAACCTTTTCTGACATTCCTGGATATGGGGTTTGGAGATAATTTAAATTTGAGATGTCTGATCATGAAATGGCAATTTTTTTTTTACAAATGTTGTTTTTTTTTTTCTTTCTCTGCACCAGATTGTGTTACTAATTTATCAGCTATTTTATGACAGAAAACACACGGACCAGAAGGAGAGGGTGTAGTCTCCAACAAATGTCTCACTCTCCCGGACCAGGAAGGTGCCGTCTTTGGCCCCGCCCTCGCAGTACTCCTGCAGGAGTTTCTCAGCCACCTGTCGGCCATCGCGTCCTCCACCCAGCTTCCCATGAAACCAGCGCTCTGCACAGTGCTGCTCATTGTTGTTGCACTCCTGACCAATTACAAAGACATAGGAGGTAGTAATACCAAAGTTGGTTGCGAAAGCACCAAGTTTTGCCATGTGTTGCTATGTGCCACTTTTCTACCTCCTTTCCTTCATCATCCTCCTCTTCATCAGCTGTCTGATAATGAGACGTCTCCTCAGAGTAGTAAATCTTATTACTGGTCAAGACAAAATAATGTGGCGTCCATGTCTGCAAATGGATACACACATTTTAGACACACAACGATCAGTATAGTTAGAGTTAGAGGTTAAAGTATATTTTCTTCATAATCACTTAGCCAAGCTTACACAAACTCACATGGTCAATGGGGTCTTCGAGGTAAAGGATGCCGTTCTTTAGGGAGTTACTGATGTCGTTTTCAGAGTAGCTGGCTGACGTCACCTCTTCATACAGGGTTCCTTCAACCAGCTTCTTGTGCTGTGACAGAGGAAGAAAGAAAGATGCTGAGCACCACAGGTTTACTGTCCCAGGAAAATCTCAACCAGGTGTATTTTCCATTAATGTGGAATCTGAAATGTTAATTGACAGCTCAAGGTAAACAGTGATCTCATTGTCAGACATCACCATTTAGGGAATGGAACTGTCAGTGTTTGCATTTGTACGATTTCAACACGGCCTGAAATGATGTCAAAGAACTGGCCACCATGCCATGACATACAAGCCATTTTTAAGTAAAATCAAGGGGAAGAAAAATCTACACATACAAATCAAAACAGTGTATTATTTTGCCGCACTCATTACCAAAGCAGTTTTTCTTGAGTTTCTTGTCATAATCAGAAACCTTTTTCTCTTTTTAAATTATGACAAATTGTGTGGAAAAAAATGTGGGAAAAAATATATCTTGCCTAGGTGGAGGTAAGAGTATGCAAGTGATATCAAGACAAGAAATAAATACCTGGCATTATAAATTTTATAGTGGTTTGAAAAAGTGTTTGTCCCCTTCCTGATTTCTCCCTTAGCAGCAACAACTGCAATTAAGCATTTGTGATAACTGGTAGTGAAGCACTGTGGAGGGATTCTGACCCACTCATCTTTGCAGAATTGTTATAATTCATCCACATTGGAGGGTTTTCCAGCATGAAACACCCTTTTAAGGTCATGCCACAGCATCTCAGTCAGATTCAGGTCAGGACTTCGACCAGGCCCCTCCAAAGTCTTCATTTTGTTTTTCTTAAGCTATTCAGAAGTGGACTTGCTGGTGGGCTTGGGTTCATTGTCCTGCTGCAGACCTGAGGTGTGCTTCAGCTTGAGGTCACAAACAGATGGCTGGACTTTCTCCTTCAGGATGTTTTGGCAGACAGCAGCATTCATGGTTCATTTAACACAGCAAGTCTTCCAGGTCCTGACCTGCCCCAGACCATCACACTGTTAATATGATGTTCCTGTTACTTTTACGCCAGATGTAATGAGGCACACACCTTCCACAAAGTTTAACTTCTGTCTCATCAGTCCACAGAGCCTTTATGTTGCTTTTTGCCCAGTCTCTTTCTTATGGTGAACACTGACCTTAACTGAGGCAAGTGAGTCCTGCAGCTCTTTGGATGTTGTTCTGGGGTCTTTTGTGAGCTCTTGGACTAGTCGTCGCTGCGCTCTTAGGCTAATTTTGGTCAGCCGGCCACTCCTGGGAAAGTTCACCTCTATTCCATGTGTTCACCATCTGTGGATAATGGCTCTCACTATGGTTCACTGGAATCCCACAGCTTTCGCAGCAATCACATTTTCACACAGGGCGATGCAGTTCATTATTAAGGTTTGCCCCTTAATAATAAAGACCTTCATTTAGAAATGGCATGCTGTGTTTACTTGTGTATCATTGTCTAATATTTACATTTTGTTTGATGATCTGAAACATTTAAGTGTGACAAACAACAAAACAAAATAAGAAAACAGAAAGGGTGCAAAAACACTTTTCCACACCAATGTATAAATATAAAACGATTTTTCGACATTTCATTTAACACCTTTTTTGTAGGTGGCATTTCATTAACTTAAACTTCAAAGAGATTTTTGTTTTTCAAATGGCCAAAAGTAACTCTTTGTCTTAACTATAGGCAGACTAATTGTGCTTGCGTGCATTTCTAGCCTATAATCAGGAAGGATTGGCTGGTCATAGACAGGGTGGGACGCTGTGCTTTGGGGCTGATGACAGAGAGCTGAGGGCAGCATCGTAATTACTGTCAGCTACTCTATCTACCACTCTGTGGAATAGTCAAGCTTTCTGGTGAACATGTGGTGTAAATTTTCAGGATATGATGAAACTTTTGACCAGATATATACAGAGCTGAGAGCAATACAGCTTTGAATCTATTTTGAAGGCAACCTTTAAAAATAGTTTTATTTTTCCATTATCTACACCTCCTCCATTGTTCTGAATTAACTCACATCTCTGCACACATTGTTACCACCTGACAAACATCACTGTGTGATATTAACTTCAATTTAAAATGAAAAATCTCTTCAGTGTTGAGGTGTTGAGTATATACTTTGATGAGGATCTTCCTGCGGAGCTGGTAGGGCGAAGGAAGCTCCTCTGCGTTATTGTCAACCGGTTTGGTGAGCAGCAGATCTCCGAAAACTTTCTTGAAGTGCGTGGCCATGTTCCTCTGCTGGACCACACTGCAGTGGTCCTCGATGGATAAGATCACAGGATACCTGCAAAGACACAACAGTAGGTAGAAGAGCTGTAATGCTAAAGAAAAAAAATGGTGATTCAGTCGCTACTTAAAACTGCTACTTTAGCAATACGGCTCAGTAAATGAACACAATCATGTACTCACTCAGATATAACAAAGGCATGTTCTTTGATGGTATGCAGCACATCCAGGAATTTGATCTTGGAAGTTAATGTGTGGCCGTGGTAGATGATTGGCAGGTCATCAGGTCCATCCCAGCAGTCCACTTAGATTAGAAATTAAAAATCAAACATATAGTTAAGATTTTAGACCCTGAAATGAAGCCTGTATTGGTTAACCCAAAGCTTGTGGAACAGCACTATGTATGTAATAAACTGCAGGAAGGAGTAGTTCACCAGTGAGTTTAAAAAACATCTCGCATACGTTCAATGCAGCGGCAGCCCATCCTCAGACAGCGAGCGTAGGCTTCTAGAGATGATTCACTGGAAAACTGGTCACCTGTCAGGTACCTGAAAAAGCATGAATGTAGAAAACAACCTGGTTATAGCAGCGGTGGTTATAGAATAACTAATACTGTAGCAAGTAAAAATATACCGTAATGATATTTAAAAAAATAAATACTAACAACCCCCAGCACTACCCCTCGACGCAACTAGCAAGCAAAAAAAACCAAAAACAAAACAGACTCCAGTCTTTAAATTTCCACAGAAATATTGAATCGTATTGTTTTCAGCAGTTACCAGCAAATCCGAGGATTTTGAATATCTCTCTTGAAATATCTCTGTCATGAAGGACTTTTCAATTTCCAATTTTTTTAACTCAACATTTTTGATAATAAGATGTCAAAGAACAGCAATATCCCTTTCACTTCTGCGTTGGAAAAAACATTCAAAAAATGTATAAAAATCCTAAAAATATTAGCAAGCAGAATAAAAATTCCTATCTGCAAACTCAGTCTCTAATGACATGCTCTCTATAATAAAGTTGGTAGTTTATCACTGAACTTTTTAAACTGTCATCTGTGTTTAGCTTAAAAGATGTTCTTATTGAATTATGAATATTTGTGAACTTGAAAGATTTCCTGTGAGACCTACGTGTTGTGCGAAGATGAGATCCAGTACTGAGACAATGGCCTTTTCATGTCATCAGGAACTACGGGTGAAAGACGAGGGTCACACACAGAATTCTCTTTAGAGTACAGGAAGGTCAGGAACTAAAAAAAAAACAAAAACAAAAAACAGCAAAAAGATCTAATTGTCAGGAAAACACTGTGATTTGACTGTATGCTCAAGTTTATCGAGAACATCCATCAGGCCAATGGCATTTCATCTCAGGTTAGGGTTTCACTTCAGTAATGTACCATTTTCCTTTGGTCATTTGGAACACCAGCACTGACCACGTATGTGTCTATAACAAAAGCAGCCGTACAGCGAGGTTGTCAGTGACCTGGTGGATTGTTGAGAGGTTAACTTTTTGTGCTTATTTAGTGTGTCACCTCATCCAGTTGTAGCATCGGCTCAGGCTGTGGTGCCCCCCTCATGTAGCCCATAAGAAACTCCCTGACACGACCAAGATCTGACGCCCAGGACTCCTGAGACGAGCCGGATAAAGAAAAGTAAGCGCAAAGAAGTTTTGGGAAGCTTTTTCTGTGTGCTGATGGGCACTCAATCTTTTCTGTACCTTCTGGTCCATCTGTAAAAACTTTTGAAAGTCATAGAGGGAGATTTGACATAGCTCTGGTCTGTCAACATTTCTGAAAAGACAGTGATTTACAAGATATTAGATGGCAGACGTCTGAAAGTACTATTGAATGAGAAAGCAGGCATGAAACATCAAGAATTTTAGTGATAGATAATTTCATTGTGATAGCTTTCTTTATTTTATTACCACCGCCCCATCGCATACATAACTTTAAGAAAACATTTCACTTTTTTGGACATCCAAAACAATTATTAAATTTCATTAATGTGACAAATCATATAAAGATTTGAAATGCAAAACTTCCCTGATAAACTGGGAAAACTGGAGGAGTAGTGGGATAGCAGGGGATGTGAGGATGAAGGACAAGACACTGAGGACAAAAAGGTGGAGGAACTCACCGCAGAGGGAAGGAGAGCTCCAGCTGCTCAATAATCTGAAGAACAAAAGGGAAGGAACCAGGTGATGGACAGGTGGGAGGGAGCAGTAAAGGACAAAGTGAGCAAAGCGTGCATGAGAGCAGAAGAGGAAGTATCACAGCACTGGTGTGTTTACTTAGTGGAATTCTGAGCTACTGAAACTTTTAGCTAAGTGATATTTAAGTACAACAATCAAGATCAGATAAATATAATACTGTATAAACATATAAAATATTGCTGTTGTTTCTTCCTTGAGCTAGCCCCTCAGGGGTTGCCACAGTGGATCATCTCACCCTATACTTTGCAAACTCTTCTGTCACACCAATCCTCTGCATGCCCTCCTTCACTACATTCATGAATCTTCTCTGGAATCTCCTTCTTTCCTTCCTGCTGGCAGCTCAATGGTTAACATCCTTTGACCAATATATCCCCATCGCTTCTCTGCACATGTCCCAATCATAGGGTTGCCAACTTTTTAACTATCAAATAGGGACACTGGTGCACCAGAAGCACAATGCACAGTCAGCTGGGCAAAGTTTAATATGCACTTTATGTCCATATTCTTATAATAAAAATGCAGTAAAATGTTGGTAATCAGTTTCAATGCCTTTTCTAACACAATAAAGAAAAATAAAGTAAATGATGGTCATTTTTTTGAAAAATAATCAGAAAAGAAAAAAATATTCAAATAAAAATACTGTAAATACAGGCTTCAATTACCCAGTTTATTATGCTACGGAGACCAAACGTTATTTTTACGAATCACGTGTTACTCCTCACATGTGGTGTGCCTGATAGGTCATCAGTGTTGGTTGTGACTGGACACAAGCATCCAGGGACATTAATAAGGAACAAACTAATTTGCCTCATTATACGCCATGTCTAGGCTAAAACGGGATAGTTGGCAACCCTACCAAACACTCTCATCCTTACCTCTTTAATTTTGTCTACAAATGTTTTGAAAACAATTATGTTATATTGCTGTTGTAGCAGCCAGAGCTTTAGAAAATTGAAGAATATAAAAACGACTAAAATCGTGCTGCATGATTTCTTGAATAAAACATCCTGAACAGGATTTCTCTGTTTGGTCTTAGGTATCAAAACCAATGTGTGCTCGTAGCATGCTAACACAGACACTTTGCTAGCTACTTAACATAGCATAGAAGTCTAGGAAAAAAACAACTTCATGTGTTGACCATAGTAAATTGTGAGCTCAGTTACTCATTTTGGGATATACTAAATAAAAAAATGAAGCCTATTTTGTACATTTTGGTCATGCTGTGTTTCAAAATGGAGGACCCGTGAGAAACAGCAAGCTAACTGCCTAAAGAGTTGTTAGTGGCATCATTTGCTAATGAGTGTGCTTTTCAGCCAGACCTGCCTTTCATGTCAAGTTTATTGCAACCAAGATGAAGACAGCGAAAACATTCATCTTGAGGGTTCAAAAGTTACTTCAGAAACTGATGGTTGACATCATGACAGCTCCATTTCCTTCACTGTCTATGCTTGCTAAGTCAACAACAAAAAAAGGTTCTTGAAAGATTTTCATCAGTTGCCACTTTGGGTCATGCTGTATAACACCCTGTAGCTACGAAGCACTAACAACATGTAATGGCATCCTAAAAAAGGCAACTGAGTCTCAGTTTCCTCAGTAAGCTTATTCCTGATCAAAGTGAAAATTGTCGCAGGACGTAGCATGCTTAGTTTATAGCGCTAGTTGCTGATATTGAACTTAACCCAGATTTTTTCCTACAGTTCCTAATGTCAAAATGAATCCTCCAGAGGACATGAAACAATTTAGCTGGTGAACAACCTACTATATCTCATCATATAGATTTAATGAAATCCAAACTCCAATAATGAGTTCCTTATCATATCATTAGTGTAGGCTGTGCTCAAGCTCAAGCTCGCTGGCTTATTTCACATTCTGGTGTGGCAAGGTGTACCCCCCACCCTTGAAACCACTTGGACAGTAAAACTTTCCTTGCATAACATTTAGTATATGGTTTATAATAGTGACTTAAGAAAAACCTTCTTTATTGTCTTTTCCATCCTGATGATGCTACTTATTAAGTATACGATTTTAATACTTCCTCCAGTGCTCTGCAAATGTATGTAGGTTTATATCTGACACTCACACTCCTCTGTGCATCAAACATCAGTGTTCTGTAGAGCTGTGCAAAGTTGGGGTATGACAGGTCGCTCCTGGCCTCCACCTCCTATGTAAATGGGTTTGTTGTGAGTTACAGTGACACCAAACAGTGCTGTGGTCAAGTCAGAACATGCAGGAGAGCAAATTCAAAAAGGCAAAGAAGCTGCAGGCAGTAAAACATTAAAATGATCCTCAGACTTATGTTTCACTCTAACCTGTAGCTTGTCTTTGAGAAAGCGCATGTTGGGCACTCGATAGTTGACCTGAGGCAGCAGAGCTTTCACATCCTTTACTGTAATGCTGGGATGGGAACAAAAGAAAAGAAAGAAAAACCTTATTCAAGTGCAGTGAATCTAAACTCAGCACATGAAAAAATCATCTAGTTTGTTCAGAGTGAGTCACATGGTGGCAAATACCATACCGTTACATATGCAACTTCAGAAATCAATAAGAGATTACAGAAGGAAGCTGGAAAAGAATCTAGGCCAGCGCTCTTGGGATCTTTTAGGTTCAATGACCGCTATCACTACTGGTCTCAGACCTGCCACCTCCCACCTCTTTCTCTCTAGCTACTGTTACTATTTTCACAGGAGACAGGAAGTTGCCCTCTCCCGGCATCGCATCACATCACTTCCTCCTCCTTATCAGGGGGTGGCAGGCTGTTTGTCCTGGAGCTACTTCCACCCAAACAGAAGCCTGGATTTAAAATAGTCTGCGTGATATTTGCCTCGGAGCATGGAGGTGTATGGGCAGGTCCCTGGCAGAGTCTCTCTGATGAGATCTGGATATGATTTCACCGTAATTCCACCTGCTGTGGCACCCACTAATGAGCAGCCGTCATAGGCTTTACAACTGGGTGCTGAAGGCCTGCATGTCACTCACCTGCCCTCGTGGCTCCTGTCCATGACTTCAAACTGTTTCCTCAGCCACCTACAGAGGGAGAGAGGGTAAAGTAATAGGAGAGAGAAAGCATTTAAAAGCATTAAACTCTAACATACACACTTCTGGGTACTGTGCTAAAACACTGAAGTTAAAGGAAAGCACTGAATATTTTTAGACTTTGTTTTAACTGTTAACATAGAAGCAGAACATGTATTCTGACAGACTGTGCTCTGAAAAGAAGTCATTCTATTTTAGGTAAAACTAATAAATAATTTCCTGATGATAATGTGCCCAGTGCATCATTTTTGGTCATACTAACTAAAACATTAAGTCGATGTTATCGATTTTGGTTATTCTTAGTGTGAGGAAGGAACATTATCCATGGTGTGCTCATTTCCTAACAACTTGGGATTGCTGCAGATGGCTGACTCTCCCTGAGCCTGGTTCTGGTGGAGTTTTCTTCCTGTTAAAAGGGAGTTTTTCCTTCCCACAATTGCCAAGTGCTTGCACCTGATTGTTGATGTTTTCTCTATATTATTATAGGGTCTTTCCCTTACATTCTAAATTGCCTTGAGGCAACTGCTGTTGTGATTTGGTGCTATATAAATAAAATGGAATTGAAATTGCCGGTCATAGTGCCAAGTCATTCAAGTAGGATATTTTTATTGTCTTTCATTAAGAGTACCCTTCTTTTTCTTTCTTTTAAAAAGATCATCATTTATATTTGGGATGAAAAAGTTTCACTTTTAATGTCTTCAATATTAGTGCTACTTACAACATACTGTAACATTACAAAGCTAATCTAATTAGTGTTCCAGTGTTAAAACACACAAAGACACACATTACCAATGTTATACAGAGTTTCCCTTTTTGTTTAACTATTAAACTTTCAAAGACATTGAAGTTGACTTTTGTCATAATGCCTGCGTCTATTTTAAGTATTCAGCCAATGGTTCTTCTCCTTAACTTCATAAATAGATAAAATTATCCATTTCATTCCCTTCGACCACTTCCAAACATAAACTGTGCTCACTATGTAGACAACAAAACTGTCTTTCTGCCATACAACACCTCTCTGTTCCTCTGCTTTCACCACATAAGCCAAAAAACTGCCTCCGCACATTTGTCCGGAACAAATATTTTCATCCCAAAATAAATATTTGTCCTCACTGCTGACTCACAATTCCGTTTCTGTCCAGGTCACCACTCGTTTGATATACCCAGATCACAAATATAGACAGGTTTTTTTTAATTGTTTCCATTACTTCAGTTTTGTACTTTTAATTGGCACCAATTGGCCTCCCGTTTTGGTGGTTGTGGGGAGCATTGTCCAGTTTAATGTTTCATATTAAAAACAACCCAATTTCCGCACGTATATACAGCGAGGACAATAAGTATTGAAGAAAGGGAGGTGCAAAAAGGCATGGGACACCAGCTGATATCTAGCATCTGCCACTTAGTGCAAATTAAAATCAGCTTTTTCAGTCCCAACTGATGGCTTATAAAATGGTGTCTCATTACCAAGTTGTCACAGAAGAAACATCTCATGATGGGTAAAACCAATGAGCTCTCTCAAGACCTTTGCAAAGTTATTGTTGCAAAATATACTGTTAGTATTAGTCACAGAAAATCTTCGGAACTACTCAAGGTTCCAGTGAGCGCTGTTGGATCCATAATCTGGAAGTGGAAAGAACATAATTTCACCGTAAACTGGTCACGACCAGATGCTCCCCACAAGATTTCAGACAGAGAACTGAAAAGAATTATCACAAGAGTTTCCCCAGAGCCAAGGACCACTTGTGCAGAGCTAGAAGAACAAATGGAAAATTTACTGAGACATTCTTGTGAGAAACCAGCTTCCATCTATCAGGATGATGAAGATAAAACAGGGATGGAAGTTTCAGCAGGACAATGATCCCAAACACACAGCCAAGAAAACTCTCAATTTATTTCAGACAAAGAAAATAAAGCAGCTAGAATGACCCAGCCAATCACCTGACCTGAATCCAATTGCAACCTCATAGAAAAACAGAAGCCTCAGGATTTGAAGACTCTTTGTGTAGACCAAAATCACATACACACATATGTGTGTCTTATTTTGCCTTCCACACATTGTATTTCTAAAAAGCCCTAAGTTATACATTGCTACTCATTAATAATGGATAGTGGCTGCTGTGCATTTGCCCCTCTCTCTTGCTGTCCACTACAACAAGAATTGAAATTGAATTGAAAATGATTGCCAGATGATGTGAATGTATAGGTAACGTGAGATGCAGAGACATTGCAGGTGAGGCACTGAAAAGCCTTTTTTTTTAGTTTTGGGGAAGAGAGTGGGAGGGGGTGTATAATTTTCCTGCTCATTTTGTTTAGTTTTTGTTCAACAGTTTCCTGTTTTTTCCCAGAGAAAAGGAGAATTTCCTGTTGTTACTGCACTGATTATCTTCACCCCTATTTAAGTCAAATTCAACGTAGATCTTTTTTTCATTGTTAATAATCGATAAAAAATGTGGGCTATGGGGCTTGACCCGTTGGGCTGTTGAAGTGGGGCATGCCAGAAAAAGTTTAAGAGTTCATGTTTAGATTTTGACTAAAGAAAAGCTACTTGTTAACCTATAGCTTCTGCTGAACCCAGCTGGCCAGTCTATATAGGTTCCTGTGGGCAACTTTACAGCATTTAAAAGCATGTTCATAGCCTTCTTTAGAAAGCTTCCCTCTTCATAATAACTCTGAGTGGGGCTAACTTCTTTTTAACTAATCAATCTGAATAAATGAGTTATAGATAATCAACCAGCCAAACTCCTTTTCAGGGAAAGGAAAGAGAGCATACTTGCTCCTTTATTGACTTCGTACACATCCATCACATCGAACTGACATCATTGACATCAACTGGAGTGAAATCAGAAAGCCAGAAAAAAAACTCTTAATAGGTTGTCATGTAAATAGTACTAACACAAGAGACTACAAGTTAAGTTTCCTACACATATAATCTTATATTAACACAATAAGCAGGTTAGAACTTCTATTACTGGTTTGTCACAAAACACACTATAATCAGTTCCCAAAGAACTGATGGAACTCACATCCTTTGCTTTCCAAAGGATTGTTTTGATGAATGGTCTCAAAGGTGCAGCCATGCTTTCCCCACTATTCTCTGAACCTCCAGCTTCCTGTTTATTTAAATGTCAAAATAAAAGCTTCACAAACTTCTGACATTTAATAAAACATCCTGTACATTAATACTTAATAAGTAAGTAAGTAAAATTTTATTTATATAGCACATTTCTAGATAAAAGATCACAAAGTGCTTCACAAGGTATAAAACAAAAACAGACAAAAGTTAACAAAATGCAATTATAAAAAGATGTGTTTTTAGTTGTTACTTACTTACTGTCTCTTTAACACACCGAATAAAATCAGGACACTTGACATATTTCTATGTAAAGCAAAGCTGCAGAGTGCCTATATCACCATACTGCAGCAATTGGATCACTATTTGTGGAGGAATTTCTAACTTTCAGTTTCAAATCTATGAGGTTCTAGCTAGACCCTGGATGTAAGTAGTTAATGTGAATTTGTGAGAACAGCACCCCCAAGGCTGGAGACGGAGCAATACTGGAAGAGCTTATGGGAGAAGGACGCAACCCTTAACGGCAATGCTCAGGGGCTAGTGGATCTAAGAGCAGACCACAGCAACCTCCCTTAACAGGGTCCAGTAACCATCACAGTGGCAGAAAGGGTCTCCAGTATGAAGAATTGGACAGTACCAGGCCCCGACATGGTTCACACCTACTGGTTGAAGAAGCTGACTGCACTCCACAAGCTTCTGGCAGTACTAATGAACCAGCTGCTAGACACCCGGAATGGCTAACCGAAGGCTGGACAGTCCTGATCCTCAAGATCCCCCAGACCGGACCGGTCCCTTCCGGTGGTCTATATATGTGTAAGTATATGATTATTGTTTTCTACTCTTATTATTACTCATAATACAGATTTTCACCCAGAGTTTCTTCTGATGTTTGCCACAGGTTTCTTGTGATACTTGTCATTCTGGTACAAAGCTACACTGATGTGATCAGAAGACCAACTGTAATAAATCTGAGAGTCTCTTTGTCGTTCCTCTACCTTCCCAGCACAAACTGCCCTTTAAGATGATGGACAGGAATGATTTGTGTGTTGATATAGGAGCATATCCATTTGTGTATATGAAGCCTCAGGTTTACAGCTCTCTCAAACACAAACACACAAACCTGTCAATCTGTTGTGGTGCCGGTGCCCTCTGCGTGTCCATCATTAGCCAGTTGAGTCCAGTGATCCACATGTTGACTTCCTCTTCACTGAAGGCTACAAACACAAATTCACAGAGCAAGAATGTTTTTAGGGCAACAATTGTCCTGCTAAAACTGAATTGTAGGTATTTTAAATTTTGTAGTTTTATTGTTGTCTTGAATTCCTCCAGAAATAAAAGACCATACCCAACAGTAAAATGATTCTCATAACAAATATAACTCTGTATCAAAAACTATTAAAAACACACACTAACAAATAAGAGTTCATTTTCCCCATAGTTGTTATTTTGAAGATTTACACCTTCACTTGGAAACCAGTAGTTTTAAACCCACGTAGGTTCCAGGTTTACTCATTATAACTGAGGTCTGTACGATTCATTGTAAAGTAACAGTACAATATAAAACACGGTTGTTTTATTTGTTGTTGAAAATCAAATTTTAAGATGTGATTTTAAGTTGATTACATAACTAAGCTTTGCTTATATGGTTACTTGGCAAATTATGATACTGTACACTGAACACCAGGGGCCCTCCAACATATGTTTGCAGTAGAGCCTTAACATCATGATAGAGAAACCAAGCACATTGTTAGATTGTGTCAAAATGTGGCATTTTGACAGTAATTAAATAAACAGCAGTGCTAAACTGATTGTTTAAGATGAACAAAGTTGTGAAAATGAGTAACAGAAAATATGTTATGTGATGTGATGCGAGTTCTAGTTGAGCAGCAGACATGACTGTGAGAAAAACCAAACAGTAGCTGTGAAAACACTTTGGGAATCATCAGTACACATACACAGACAGTAGCTTATATACACACACACACTGACCAGCTACACTGAGGGTCCGGAGGCGAAACTCCAGGCCGTACAGCACTATAAAGCAGTGGGTGGAGTCCAGCTTACGAGCCTCCTCAGGGTAGCGCTCAAAATCACGGGAGCCCTTCCCCAACCGCAGCTCCCGGATCTCCCGTATGTCGACTGTAGGAGGGAGAGAGAGAGGAAGGAAAGATTGTGTTGCATGAATGCAAATATGCACAACCATAAATCACACTTTGGCACGTTGTTCATTTCAGTGCCAAACACACAGAAATCTGCTGCTGAAGAGCTGAACAAATACTCAGTGTTTGTGTGTGAGATCCCAAAAACACACACTAACATTTCTGCTGACTGCAGAATGTCTGCAACACACCGATGTTTACGCTTTCCTTCCACATTATTAAAGGAAAAGATTCTCTAATGTATTTTTAATTTGAGACTCTAGTAGTTTTGCATTATTAACAGTGCGAGATTATACTTTCAGTCTCCCTTCTGATTGGCTTCTCCTTGGAAAAAGAAGTTTTGAATAACAGGTGGGTGGGGCTTCTGTACTCACAGCCAGAGCTGTGTGCCTGAGATGACCATATTAGGTCTATCTGCTCTCAATGACATCACAGAGCAAAGAAAAGAAAGAAAAATGTCTCAAATTGCGAGTTTAGAGCTAAACTTTTGGGTCATGGGAATTACTTAGAAATATTCTGAACTCACTGAAACAGAAAAATAGATTAGGCCCCTTTTTATAATCATGGCTTTAAGCCACTAAATGTACTTAATTTCGTTTATTAACTTAATTAAAATGTACTGAGGATGCTCAACGACATTTCAAGAGTCCAGGGTGTACTCTGTTTCTCCCCTTATGACAGCTGGGATAGGTCTCAGTCTTAAGCATCTGGACAAAAAAATATTCGGCCTGCTATAAAACCAATTTGTACCTTTAGTCTCTGTGCAAGCAGCCAGGCGGTGACCATGAAAACAACATAAATAGAGATAAACTTTGGTTAGAATTACAAAACGAAACATGAGAAAACTTTACTTTGGTTCTGATGGTTGGAACTTCTTCTGGAATTCTGAAGCAAATTGTGAACATGCCTGTTCAATGTCAGGGTAAGCACACAGTCCGAAACTATTCTATGACTAAGACTGCAGTGCACATTGTAGGCACTGCAGTGCCTACAATATGCACTGCAGTCTTAGTCATAACATAAAGTTATTATAAATAAGTCATTTTTATTTCTCAAAATATAGCACGTCAAGCAGTTTTGTTTATTTGATGAAGATTTACATGCAATCTAACCGTTGGCTTATTTCCTGTGTCATATAAAGGCTTTCATAGATGTAATGCACAATTGTGGCTCAGTCAGTGAAAGCTCCACTGGCAGGCTTATGGAGTCGGGTGACAGACCGCCGAATATGATGTAAACTCCGGCCTCTGCTTTGACACTGGCAGCAGTCGACACACCCACAAAGAAAACCCCAGCTTACTGACATAGCAGATGTCTTGTGCAAACACACATAAACATAGGCTCAAAAATGCTCTGCCATTCACAGACCACAGAAAGACCCACTGTAGCACACACACACTTGAACTGAATGTGACTTTTATAAGCCTGGATGTGATTTTTCCACCACAGAGAAGCTTCTTCCGAATAAAAACAGGAATCAAGCAGAAGCCCAACAGCTTTTTTCCCATTGGCATAAAAAAATCCCACCAGGAAAAAGCTATCTTTCCAAAATGTACACTGCAGGGCATACACAACAGGGAACACACAGCAGGGGAAAGAACAGTGTTCCGGGTCTTTATCAAGCCAAGGCCATCCTCAGCAGGTTGTAAATAATCTGGAATCAAACAGAAATCTGGTTCCTATCTGAGCCTCCTGCATGTGGAGATGACATGGAGCACGTTTGGCATGAGATTAAGAGAAAGCCATTTTCCTCAGATGGAAATGTGGCCGTACTTCATTGAGATGGGGTCCAGCACTGGAAGCAGCAATTTCTTAACCAGAGATCTGTTTGGTTTCAGTACATGGAAATAATAACTTTATAAGATGTAAAAAAAAACACCATTATAAACATAAATGATTCACACATACATTAGCTTAAAAAATATCCCTTTGATTGTCTCAAAGTGAAAATCATGGTGAAATTTAAAACAAGATCCAGGTTATTCGTACTTGGAAATACTAACCTGGTGTTGCACTCAAACTAAACCAAGAGGAAACACAGCTAATGTTTGCTTGGTAACTCTTAATAGCGGTCTTCATGATCATATACAGTCATGTGTAAAAGAAAGTCTTCACACGAATGAGGACCAAGAAAAACCTCTAAAAGCACATAGAGCAGAGCTTAAGGTTTCAAAGGTACATCTGAACAAACAACAAGACTTCCTACAAGAAAAGAGACAAAAGTGGAAATGTTTGGCCATAATGCACATAATGCACAAAGCATACCAGCGCAAACACCTCATACCAACTATCAAGCACAGTGGGGGGTTGGGGGGAGTGGACTTGTTTTGCAGCCACAGGACCTGGACACCTTACCTTGACACCTTGAATCAACTATAAACCCCTTTGTATACCAAAGAGTCAAATGTCTGACAGCTGAAAGTTGTCTGAAACTGGGTTCAATTCAATACAATCTTATTTATACAGCGCCAAATCAAAACAACAGCCACCTAGAGGTACTTTATATCGTAAGGTAGACCCTAAAATAATACATACAGAGAGAACCCCAACAATCATATGACCCCCTATGAGCAAGCACTTTGGCGACAGTGGGAAGGAAAAACTCCCTTTTAACAGGAAGAAACCTCCAGCAGAACTAAGCTCAGGGAGGGGCGGCCATCTGCTGGGGAGAGAGAAGACAGATAGATGTCATGCAACAGGACAGTGATCCCAAACACAGCAGCAAGCCTGCAACAGACTGGCTGAAAAAGAAAAGACCTAGTCAGAGCCCAACACCAAAAACTTTCACTTTTTTAAGTCTAATTTTATTTTTGTTTGTCTGATGCATCATAAAACTCCTTTTTAGGCCATGGCCTTTTTTATATCCCTCAAGCTAGACATGTAAAAAACAAAAATGCCTCACTATATGCATCAGTCATGAAGCTATACAAAGTGCTTCACAGTCTAAGCTGAGTCACTTTCTTCCCAAACTAATTTTAGAAATACCTCAAAAACCTCCTATTTGTTTTCCTCTGCTCGCTCTCGTTATTATTTCCTGCCATTTCGTTTGGACTCCGGACAATAAGGCAAACAGGCGCTCGGCTCACCAAACGTCACACTTCGCTCACCATAACTATGGCAGCACACACCCAGCCTTTCCCACTCCGCAGTATGCAGAGACTGATAAATACCACACATATTACGGTCTTTAATCCGGGTCTAAGCTGTAAACATAGCTGTGATAAAGACACACAGACTCTGCAATCTAAAGTAAAGTTTAAAGAATAAGTAGGGAGACGTATCCAAAGGGCCAATTGCACATTTAGCATGTAAGAGTGTGAGGTAATGTCAGAAGCCTCACAGAAACAAAATACAAGGTAAACCTCCATCACAAAAAGAGATATAATCAGTTGTTTTATCATGAGAGCAGCTTATGAACTTCTCTGGTTTGCTGTCAATACTCAGTGCTAGACGGACACTGGCTGTAGAAACTCTCCTAAAAGCCATTTTGTGCATAGCTGACCTAAAACCACACACCACTGATAGCTGCAGTGGACTTCCAGTGAAACAAATTTCTTCTGGTACAGCTAGTAACAGAATTTCCTGCCCGTTGGAACAAATAGTTTATGGCAGCTCAAAGAATTTGAATTGAAGGGAGGGAGGTGTTCAGGTTAGACAAGGACTAAATAATGAACAGTTAGAAGGACTCGTCATTGAAAAGCTTGATATGACATAACTGTAACATGGTTTAATAGTATTATTGCTGCGCAAAACTTCTAAGCTTTCATTATCGAAGAACTCAGCTGACATCCAAACACAGATGTATAGCCCAGCTAGACAAGGCAAAATGAAGTTAAATTTAATGGAGATTACAAATTTGGAATTTAAATATTTAAAAAATAATCAAAAAATCCCACTTTAATACATATTATGACTTATGGAAGCTGTCATTACCGTGCATGAGCAATGCACTCTGGGTCGACGATGTGAACCTCTTGCACTTGCTGTAGTTATATAAAAAGCATCAAAAATGCCACGTTGCCCCACTTCTGGCTCTGATTTCCATTTTCTACTGTAATTCACAGATGTTTACTGTTAATAAGAAGAGTAGAAAGGAGTGGGAAAGGCTGTGGATGAAGACAACTTCTAAAAGTTACAGCAGCTTTCTTCAGGCACTTCAAATACATGTAAACTGGTCATCAGAGGTGGACTGATACTGTGGCCTCTAATGGACAAACTATGCAACACGACTAAAGGATATTTCTCTTCTCTCTTCTTTACTTTTTAGTTTTCATTTAGTTATAAATGTAGATACTGAAAGACTGCCAAACAGCTTATAACAGACAATAATTTAGGCCCATGTATAAATAGGTAGGGCTCTTCAGACGCTTTTCTTTCCAAGCCCTTAGACCTGGATGACTGAGAACCTTCACAGACATAGGGCTCTACTGGTAATTATGTTGCATCTTCAGGAAGAGACATGCGTGGTAGCCATGCAGGGAGCGATGGAGAGCCTGAAGCCAACCAACACTGTGCTCCAGGACTGGTGAGGTGAAACACCTCTGGTGATCTGTACACAAAGGCACCTACCGCTGCTAATAGGCAGGTTCACTTGTCAAAAACCTTTACACCTTTTACTTCTTTTAGACAATCTTGTCAACCAAATAATGTAGTTGAACTAAATTTTGAGTTGGCTCTGAAGGAGGGGAGAAAGTGCATTGCTGTAAAGGAAAATGTTCATGCTAGACAAGAGAAAATGATAGTAAAAATGAATACAAAAATGCAATTTATCCAATTTTTTGTGCTGTCAGCATTAATCTCGTTAAAATGACGTTAACGCCATAACCACATTAACACGGCAAATCTCCGTTAGCGAGTTAGCATGGGTCGTCCTGTGCGTGGGACTGCACGGCGTCAACACATTAGAGCGGTTAGCTTGTTACCGCGTTAGCGCCGTACAGCCCCATGAAGATTAACGCTGATAGCACTACTTTTTTTTTCATAAATACTAAAAGACAAAATCATACCTAAAATTTATATTCGATTAACTGTTAAGCACTGAATAATGCCTGGCTCTATCCTTGTTTTTCACTCTAATGGAGACAATAAATTAGAAGGAAAACATTTACTGAGGTCACAGATCAAATAACAAAGGAGAAGTTTTTCCACATACTTACAACCTTCTTTTAGTGACCACAGGAGTTGCCCCCTGCTGGCCATTATAAAGGATGCAGACTTCATTTTTCAGATTCTGAAGCTACTTTTCTATACTCTGTATGGTCCCAGCTTAATGGAGCTAAAGAAAAAATTTAAAGATGGGAGGACAATCGACACCGCTGAGAGCAATCTCATATTTTTCAGCATAGTGATCTTACATATGCACATTTCAGATAAACTGACTCTGGCTAACCCTAATCAAGAACAAAATTGTTCTTTGTTGATTCAAAATACTCTGAGTATCTCAAACATCCAACTCCTCATTTGTGGACCATGTCTCTGCTTCCTGTAGATGACGCTGGGCCTTTTGTTTTCGGCCCTTCAATCTGAAGCAGGAAGTGAGACACTCCTTGATAACCCCATACTTCCTTTGCCTCAAGACTTAATACCTCCACTGTTTGCCAAAGTGCTCATCTCAGACAAAAAACACTGAATCCAAGCATGCAGGTGTGTACATAGCTGAGCAAACAGTAGGGAAAAAAAACAACAAAAACAAAGGAAAGAAAAGCAGGAGAGAAGGGGAAGGTCATGATGGTCTAAGCGTGAGATAAATGAGCTTGTAACTACAAAAAGAAAGTGAAAGAAAGCAGAGTGAGAAAATAATGTGGGAGGTCAGAGAAAATCTGGAAATGAGAAGGGTGTTTAGGTGAATGCGTGGGGGCAGGAAAATGAGAAAGGACAGCTGGGGGAAGAAAATGGAGAGGCGAGAAGAGGAGGGATAAACATGGGTGGCTGAGAGTAAGAGCTGTGGGAGCTAAAGTCAAAGAGAGACCTGCTGAATTCCTAGAATCTACTGATGAGTTTTTCCAGTGGGAGGATTTTTGTGTTTTTGTGTAAACGGGGTGTTTTTGTTTTTACCATTGTGGGAATGTGTAGACTTGGACAGAGTAGGTGTTCTCTGTGATTTTGTACATGCTCACACTTGAATGTTTTTCCCTTCATTAGCCAAGGTGCTGTTTTTTGCTAGGTTTACAATTAAGGTTAAATCAGCCTCTGAGCGTTCAGAGAAAGATTGGCAGAGGAGAGTTCAGAAGAGAGGAGGGGCAACTACAGATAACTAAACAGTATTAATAAATTCTTCATTATTCACCTACTGGACATCATCTGCAGAGCAAGTAACAACATGTGATTGTGAAAAATGAGATGCAGAGAAGTCCAGAAACCATCTTTTACTTACAGTCTGTGGTTCTAACAACTGCTGACTTGCCCAACCCCTTAAATGACTGCTAGCTTAAGAAATGCTTACTGATACTGAACTGTTTGTTGTTGAAACAGAGGGCCGAGATGGCACACATGAACTTTGCTACAGTTTGAATATCACAGCTCAACAATTTTAAAAAAAAAGGAAGGTCATCTAAAAACTATAGGCTAGCTTTTCTGTGTTCTCCCAGCTTCTGTGCTGTATGTTTTAGCTTTTCATTGTGAATGTGTTCATAAAATAAAAATTTCATTCTGCTGCTCACACAACAGACAATGATCGAAACCCTCACAAAGCAAATAACACAAAATATCTTATTATTAAGCCAAATTACACAATGACTTTAATAAAAATCAGTGGCAACAGATCCTGTAGTGAATCCTAATTTCAAATGTATGTCCTGGTTTAGGGCTGCTTTTCAAGGAAAATGTCTGATTGGCAGCAGCCTCATTTTTCAGCATGACAATGACCCCAAACACATCCAGTAAAAGCATACTTAGATACAAAAACACAATGAAATATTATCGGTCGTGGACTGGCCTCCCCAGAATCCAGACCTGAACTTTATTGAAGTGGTGTGGGATCATCTTGACAAATAACAGCACAAAGGGCAGCCACCATCCAAAGAAGAGCTTAAGAAGCTTGGAGTGCTACTCATGAAGAATACTTATCGAAATTACAAGGAGGCTGTTCTGAACCACTCTCTTGTTGCCTTATAGATTATATATCCATTTATGTTTGGATAGCTTTCAATAAATCGCTGCACCAATTTCCAATTTTTCACAGAAATTCAGTTGTCTCAAGACTTACAGAATACTGTATATATATATATTTGTATATATGACCTACTTGGTTTGGTTTTTAAAAAATCATGGCTTGGATCAAAATACAACACCTGACACCTATTTAAACCTCAGTTTTCTTGGTTGTCAGGGTGATGCGTCGCCTCTGAAGAGTTGCTGGAGTTAAAATAACACATGGCAGACAGAAGGAAACTCTAGCATGCCAGTTGTGAATACCATAAGTTTTCTCAGTACTAACAGAATCTGTAACAAATCCACTCCCGGGCAACAAAATCCAGGACGCAGACAATAGCGTCCACACCCCAGACAGGACGAATCAACAGCCCAACAACAGCCGCCTGCTTTAAGTTTACCACTGCCACTTGACTCCACTCCAATAGGCTGTCTCAGTCGTCTAAGCCCACAACCTGCCAGTCAGTCAGTCAGGATGTTGGGCAGCCGGCAGAAAAGCTAAAGCTGGCCAAAGATCCACGCCGCAGCAGCATGTGTGCTGAGAGTGACAGGCAGGCTGACTTGGAGGAAACAGAGGTCACAGGGTCATGATCTGTCTGTCGTCTGAGGGCCCTGTCACAGTGTCGGGACGGGAGACACTCCGACACTGTGGGGAACAGCCTGCCACAGCAAAATGTCATTTTACAGCAACGCTTAGAACGAAAACCCCAGAAACCTGTTTTTTCAAAGGATCAGTATTGATTTTGCTTCAAGCTTAAGCAGCATCCAGATCTCAGAGCTTTTTGCATCACCAGCAAAACAATGCCTTTTTCCTGAGCTTTCAACCACATCAGGTCTGGTTTTCATCCAGTGACTACAGAGGGAATCTCATAGCTCAAAACCCCCGAAAAAGGAAAGCTACTGAGCCATGAGTTCCATGAGAAATCAAACTTTAAAGCTCTAAAACACTCTTAAAATTGTTAAATACAAAACCTTTATAAGGAATCTGAATTAGAGCGTAAAACTGGACAAATTTAGTTTTAAATCAGAAGAAACTTGATTAAACAGTTGGCTAAGCCTTCAAAGTCAGCTTTTCCTACATTTACTTTGAAGTTGGTTTTATTTTAGGCTGTCAAAGTTTCTTTGCCCACAAGCGCACTGTGGAGAAAGAAAGTGCTGTACACACAAACACACACGGTGTGCATAAATATTTGTGTCATTTGGTTTGTAAAACCTCACTTTCTTTATCCATAGTGCACTTATGGACAAAGAAACTGAGACAGAAAAGCAACAAAATGTGTAATTTTTGTACATTTGCACTGTCTCAGTATAAGGCCTCACTGGGCACTTGACTGTACTTTTATCCTTTATCCTGCTGCCATAACAGATAAAAATTAACATTAAACTGCATCTTAATGGGTCACAGCTGGTATGCTGTATTTAAAAAAAATGGATGGATGGATTTAAAAGATGTAACCGCTTGAAGGTGGTGTTTTCAAGAAGTGGATTTCACACTGTTTAGGACATTAAAGCAGAGTGTGGTTTAGGACAGGTCTCTATTGACAATGGCACCTGCAAAAATCCTCAGCTTGAGGCTTTAAAAAGCTTTGCAGCCCAGTGACCAACATCAAGGTGTCCATATCCATCTTTTACATACAGTCTATAGTTGGTAATCACCTCTTAAAAGCGTGAACACAGAGCTGAGGAAGCAGACTGTGGTGTCCTGTTTCTTTGCTTGTCAGCATATTTCACTGACACCTAATCGTTGGCTGATACTTCAACATCTTCTGATACACAATCTGTGCATGTGATTTGTGGAAAACAGCGCCATCATATCCTGTATGAATGTGTTATTCTCAATAGTTAAAAGATTTCTGAGCACAAATATTTAAAATCAATCAAACCTCTGCTATAGAGAAATACACCCAATTATTGTTATTTTGCATTTTTATAAAGCTTCTTCATAACTATGTAATCACTGTATGTATCTGGATATTTGTTTGTTGTATATATTCTTTTTTAATAATAGACATAGATTCTCTTTTTTTCAATAAAGAGAATTCTCTGTATGCCTGCAACCCTTATTTACAGCAGTGTTGCCAACTATATATCTCTATATCAACTATTTTCTCTAGATTTACCCACTTTTTATAGCCCTACAGCAGCCCCACCTCCCAAAAAAGAAAAAAAAATACACAGTACCACATCACGCAATTATGCCTTGCTTTCAGAACAAGGTATTCTCTTTGTACGGATCAGCAGTGAGCACTCAGACAGAGGCTGTACTGTGTGAGGTGTGTAAAAAATGTTAAGAAGTTCTATGGGATCTATTGTTCTCCTTCATTTAACTCATAAATATAGCGTAAACACAGCCATTCACATTCATTTGTGTGAATACAAAACTTTGTCACATCCGCAGATTTATCTTTGAGGCTTGATGAGTCTGTGAACATGGGTGTGATGGTTCAAGACAGAAGGCCTTTCTGTGCTGCTGCCTCAACTTCAGGTCATCAAACACATGATCCACTGCCCCTGCTGTTGAGCTCTCATTATTTAATAGCACGATACAGAAATCTTGCATAAGTGCAGCAAGTTAGGGAGCATATGAGCATACACATAAATACACATAATAACTCTTTAACATTTTTATACAGACTACAGTTTGTAATGGGATGATTGTAAATAAAGAAAGGAAACAGGGGTCAGGACATAATTCTGATAATGTGAATTATATATTGATGGCTAATTAGCCAAGTGCTCATGTTGCCTATGCTAGTTAGCCATGTTAAGCAGATTAACGCCTGGAGAAAACTGTATTGATCACTGCCTTTCATTTCAGCTTTTAATGTAACTGACGTGGGAAAATCTGCTGTCTAGTGTTGGCACTGCATCTATGTGAGACTGTTTCTAACCACTTTTATATGACGCATAATATCTATTTTGAAGATTTTTCAAATAAAGACTGAACTGGAACATCAGAATATTGGATTTTCTTTAATAACCTTGTCTTGATGAAGTGATGGTGGGGTTTTTTTTCTAAAAATTCTCATTTACTGCCTTTAAAAAAAGCCAGGTATCAACCTAAACCAGACAGAAAACAGCGAGCAGAGGAGAGAATCAAGCACAATGGTACCAAAACAGCAGTAGAGACTTTCACAATGAGCTGAAAGAGTCCACATAAATAACATCATACTCAGATTTCTAATAATGCGTTACATGCATGGTCAGCAGCTCTGACCATGTGTCAAACTCCAGTCCTCGAAACTTTGAAATGTGTCCTTGCTGCACAAACCTGAATAAAATTAGGTCATTGGAAAGACTTGACTGCATGCCGAGGTGGCAACCCCTAACCCTTGTGCAAGTAAGTTTAAATAAATTTAAGTTTTAACTTCTAAAAGTACTTTTATTGCACCATATTCATGAGCTGCTGTACCATGAATCAAATGGCTGAATTGCCACCTCAGCATGCAGTCAAGTTCCATAGAGTTCTGATAATGACCTACTAATTTTCTCCATGTGTTGCAGCACAGACACATGGAAACGTTTCAGGACTGCGGCCTTCGAGGACTGGAGTTCGACACCTGTGATGTAGTGCAAACCTATACGTTTATGGGATTGGTTCTTCAGGTTGTTTTATATGGAGCGCTGCTGTCTGAATCTGTGGTCTTGTTTCAGAACAGCTCCAAGATGGAAAGGCTCAACCAGGTTGACTCTTTGGTTGACTCAAACACACTTCTGCGTGTTATAAATGTGAGACAGATGTTTCCATGGTTTAAACATGCTTGTGTTTTGCGGGCTGGTTTAAACTTGGCAGACGCAAACATTGGATTAGCCTTAAAAGCCTTAAAAGCACAATTGTTTCACTGCTGCTAGTTTAGAAGAACTGTTTGACTTTTCAACATGAATTACTGACTTTAAACATTTCACAGAAATCAATCCCCAATTTTATACTTACTCTCTCCTTCTATTTTGTCTGGGTTTCTGCTCCACACTATCTGCCTCGTGTCCTGCCTTATCTGGAACGTTCTCCTCTCAGGGCGCTGAGACTTTTTCTGATAGAAGATGGTCATCACTGTGCCCATTTCCAGGCTGTGGAGGATGCGGGCACCTGCCTCAGACCAGTCCAGCATCCTGGAGACCATGACTGAACCAGCAGCCCCTGCAACACTACTGGGGGCCTCCTCAGCACAGCCATTGAGGCAGCCACTGAATCTGGCTGCACACATCTTCACTGCATCGCTAAAAGTAAACCTTGCTGGATTACTAATCTGTTGTGATTTGTCGAATAGGATGCTTATCCTTCAGTCACCAGCTGCAAGCAACCAGGACAGGGGTATTCAACATGTTCAAGCCCACTGGGGTCAGGAGGAAATCTGGTTATGAACTGTGTCAGTTGGGGCAGCCAGAGTGAATAAAACTATTCCCCAATAAAACACAAGCTAAAAGGCATCAGTCAGCAGCTGCACAGCTCAAACACCGACCCGTCTGAGATGTGAACTATCCTCTGGTACTCTGGAGGGGGGAGTGTATTCCTGTCTTATCCTTTCCAGATGCTTCTGGCAGCACACCAGTGAAATCCACTCGGGGTGAGTTCTCATCACCGCCAGACAGCGTGATGATCCGGCTTAAAATCCTGCTTGGACGCCTCGCTGCTCTCGCTGGGCCGGTAAACAAGATGTGGATCCCCTCACCGCTGACTGACGAGAATCAAGTCGGGGCTGGTGACAAAGACGCTGGGTTATGCAATAACGAGCCGGGCAAATACCCGGAGTGGCGGCGGAGAGGAGGACGGGCAGCGGCGGCCGCTATGTGGCGGCTTCACGGAGACGAAGAGACGCGCGGATGGGAAAGCACGGAGCAGCCGCGACGAGACTCGGGAGCGCTCCCATCTGCCGAAGCATTCTGCTCCCTTCTCCCTCTCTGTTCCTCCTCTCCCTGCTCACAGGATCCACTCACCCGTGGTAGAAAACCCCTTGAGACGGGTGCAAGACTGTGCGGTTAATTTCACCAGGTCCTCCCTGCTGCTCCTTCCCCAGGATGTCGCTCTCTGTCTCTGGATCTGTGCGTATCCTCAGCTTCAACGCCAGAGGTCTTGAGAGGAAATTAGTGCCAGCAGACCGGAAAAGCTTGATCCGACTTTTTTTTTTTGCCTGCTGTACAGTATCTGAGGGAAGATGAGGGGAGTAGAGGGAGAGTCGCAGGGACAGCCAGAGAGGGAGAGAAGCCAGAGAACAGAGCGCCCCCTGCCGGCCTCTACAAGATCTGCAGGTGAAAGCGTTTTCTGCAGCGAATGCGCAGTGGACTCAGCGGGTATCTGGGCATGTCAGGAGGTTAAGTGCGGTTCAAATTACAAAGGTCACTGATGTGTCACCCAGTAACAGTAAATCAAAAGACTGGTGAGCTCGCTAGAGGTTGTTCTTTTTGTTTATTTTGTTTTGTTTTTATGTCGTAGCTGAAATTTAGATTTCCAGGACATTATACATATAATCGTTTTAAACTAATACTGTTAATAAGGGGAGCATGTTTGGGAGCATTTTGATGGATTATCTGACCAACATGTTTGTAGTGTACAACAGACCATTCAGCAAGTTTGTGCTTTAATTCTGGGGGGTGAAATTGTAGTGGCTTATCAGTCCATTACCTAGCACTAATTAGCCAATATGTCTGCATCTTGCGCTTATTTTATGGATGCACTTTGCAAATTGCGTGTGCTATTTAATATGCCCCCCCTCTTTCCAAATATAGTAATTTATGTCCTTGAAATAAAAAGAATACTGGTTAGAGTCAGAATCTGAGTCTAAAACCAGTTTGTCATTTCCAGCTAGTATATACAGTATTTCTTAACCGCTTCCACTCCCTCCTCTGGGGTATCCCTAAAAAGTCATCCTGAACTCTGTTCAAAATGCTGCTCTGTGGTTTCTTAATGTACCTATTAGAACTAATTTTAGGATTGTATTGATCACTTTTTTTCCCGCGTCACTGTAGCAATCGGAATTGTCTTCTGAAGTCCAAGGAAAATGCCCAGATTGATTGTGCCAAGTGGACCTTTTGCTATTCTGGTCCACTTGATTGTCATAGTTAATTAGAATTTTGTCAGGATTTTTTTTTATTACTTTTTAAATTTTAATATTGTTATTTTATTTTAAGTCATTACAATCAGAACAGACATAACTGGGGGATGACGAAGAGAAAGAAAAAGGACAGAGAGGTTGGGAGAGAATGAACAGAAGGATAGGGAAAATAGAGAAGAAGAAGTCCAAATATATGTGGACCTAACAGGATAATAAATTGATTCTCATCTTACTGCACAATGCAAAACTTTAGTAACTTTTATTATGTACAGTACTTTGCAGAAGTCTTGAGCCACTAGTCATTTATTTTTCTTATAATAAAAAATGCATTCTTCTAACTTTTAAAGTGGTCCCGAGCTTTTTTGTGTGTGGAGATTTTCACTCGTTTTCAGTCGCGTCTATGCACATCGCCACTTTTGTTTTTTAAGTCACTTACCACTGACCTATCAGCCAAGCATTAAAAGCAGTGTATCAGTGTGTTGTCTGCAGGAAACAGAAAACTTAGCAAAGAAACAACTTAAAATTATACCTTTAGACACTTTGTTACTAGCAGCCAGAGGCAAAAAGCACATAATTGGTTCCCATTTCTTTACACAAATACAAAAAACCAAATTGACAAATTGCTAAAGAAAAGACTGTTTGACAGGCATTGAGTTGTATCTTTGCACAAACAAGGTGGATTTGAATTGCACTTCAGCCAGTGGTGTTGGGGAACTTGTCAAAATTGATGGCATTAAGAACACAAAAATAGAAAGTTTTTTTTTTATCATGACAATGATCCCAAAACAGTGTTTTATCCATGACACTATCAATCATGGACTGGCCTCAGCAGAGACCAGACCTCAACATTATTGAAGCAGTGTGGGATCATCTTGGCAGAGAACAGAACAAAAGGCAGCCAACATCCAAAAGAAGAGCTTGAATGTCTTGCAAGAATCCTGGAGAACTATTCCTGAAAACTACTTATAGAGTAAAGGTGGTCATGCCTTACAGACTTTCAAACTATAGAACAGCACAAACTGTTTTTGCCTTATATACTACTTTTCCATATATTTGGACATTCCAATAAATCACCTATTTCCCATTTTTCCAGCAAAATATAAAGAGATTAGGGATGGCTTAAAAGTAGTGTCGTGGAATTTTGGATATGGGGATCACAAGGCACAAATCCTCTAACTAAAGGAATAACTCGCCCACTACTGACCATTATTTATGTAGTGAAATAGACTAAAGTTCAGTAATGTGCATTAGCAGGACTCCCTGAGGCTGTAAAAGAGTGTGGACTGATCCACCGCTGAGACAGTCAAGGATGATATCACTGCCTCTCTGTTTTTAATCAGCTCCATATGTCCACTGGGTGTATCTCCAGTTCCACTACCACTGGTCAGCAGGCAGCCAATCAGAATTCAAGGGAACTCTTCTCACATGTCCTGCAGCAGCAAGGAAAAGAGGCTTGGGGGGTGGGATGTAGAGAATTGTTGCCAACAGTTTTCAGATTGAAGCAGAGTAAAGAGGAATGGTGAGCATTCAGTTAATCGCCTAAAGGTTAAATTTTACATCTAAACTAAGAGCAGTACCATTACACTCTGTCTCCATCTTCACTCTGCTGCTTCTTTTCAAACTTAAAATGAATCCTGCAAAGAAACCATAAACTGCAAAAAGCAGAAAAACATGTTGAAATAAACTTAAAGTTGTTATCATGGCACATTTAATACTGTTTTAGTGGCATGCGTTTGGTTTGTAGGTAAATGAGAAGAACACTTGGAAACAGCTGCAGTCTTTGATTTTCAGTTTCTTTACCATCACTGGACAGAAACACAGATACTGTCAGAACAGCTGAAAGAAATAAGCTACACGTGAGTCCAAGGACTTATACACAGCTTTAGAACTTTCTTTTTCTGTGTGGATTTAACACAAGCAGCCATTTATCTTTTACTGAGTCCTTCCATTGGATTTGAGAGACTTTAGTTGTGAATAGGTTTTTATTACTAACACATATCACTACGAAACTGGGCTTGTTTATTACTAACATAAAGAATATGTTTACAACTTTTTTGTTACATTTCTATGTTTAACTTGAGCATACCTTTTCAAAACAAATGTGAATATTTGATAAAAACCTCATTGTTGTGTCATTTTATTTTCATATTAAGAGCCCAGAAAGAAACACATTAGGTAAAACTGTTCCATAAATCAAGCACTCAATGACAATCAATACACTTGTTGGTTAAAAAAGTGCTATAATTTGCAGTAATACAGCAGGAAAGTTCAGAGATGTAAATACAACTGAAGTGGTGATTTCTTGCTCACAAAAAGCAGCCTTTGTTATTGAAGATGAGATTTTATTATTAAATACAAGTTATCAGTAAGAATTTTAAAGACCCCCACACTCAAGGTGATTATATGAAGATAATTTACCTTTTTTTTGCATGGCAGGATTTCTGGAATTTTAACAACAACAACAACAACAACCTTTATTTATAGAGCACATTAAAAGCCTAGGCATACCAAAGTGCTTTACAAAAAAAACAATAAAATAATACAGTTAAGAGCATTAATATCAAATATAATAAGAACAGCAGACAATGTTCACAGTAGAAAGCCACTAATAAAATGGACTGCAGCACATAGATTATAGCAGACCCAGTGCCGCATGATAGAGAACACCAAGAATGAAGGAATAGTAAAAAGTTAATGCAATAGGTCGCAGTTAACAGTCAGCATTTAACGGGTAGAAAAGGCAAGTTCAAAAAGATAAGTTTTAAGGCGTGCTTTAAAAGAAAAAATAGAATCAGACTCCCGAATGCCAATCGGGAGGCTGTTCCATAACTCAGGTGCAGCAAAGGCAAACGATCGATCGCCTCTAGATTTCAACCGAGATCTGGGCTGAACTAACAATAACTGCGAGGATGACCTTAAAGCCCTGGCAGGGACATAAGGGTTTAAAAGTTCCTTAAGATAGGTTGGTGCAGTATTATTGATAATTTTAAAAGTAAGCAGCAAAATTTTAAATTGAATACGGTATTTGATAGGCAGCCAATGCAGCTCAGCAAGAACCGGAGTAATATGGTCAAACTTCTTGGTTTTAGTTAGAATACGTGCCGCAGCATTCTGAACTGTCTGTAATCTATGTAGAAGGGTAACATGGAGACCAGAATAGAGTGAGTTACAGTAATCTAGTCTTGACGTTACAAAAGCATGAATGAGCTTTTCTAAGTCATTATACGGGATATAGTGTCTGGCCCTGGAGATGAGACGAAGCTGATAAAAACTAGATCTGACAACAGCAGACACCTGTTTATCAAGTTTAAAGGATTACAATTAAATATGAAAAGTGTGTGTTTTACATATTACATATGAATCATTTTACATTAATATCATGTAGACAAAGGAAACGTAATCTATAATCTGGTGATTTCCTCTTAATTTAAGTGAAAAGACGACAGTGTGATGAACCTAAAGTAACCTGAAATTTCGATATTCCTCAGTGCCTTCATCCTGTGTAGTCTCACCTACATAAAAATGTTGATTACTGTGATTATGGATGAAGTGTTATGGATAAGAAAGCACAAATACTTTAGGGTCAAACTTCCTTAGCTTCTATACTGTCAAACAAAATCATAATCTTTGACAGGAGCTAAAATATCAACCTGTAATTGCTTCCACTTTTTCAAAAGCATGATCAAAGGGTCTGAGGTTACATATTTATTTAAAAAATTCCACTAACCTGAGTCTTAGTCCCAAGTTTAGAATATTATTAATATGAAAAAATAATTAATGCACGGGCAGCTTTCTATTTTTTTTTCTAGTTTCCAACCACGTCTTTCTTCAGCACCTTAACATGAACTTAATGATATTAATCTGCAACAAGGCAGCAAAGTCTGGTTCAGAGAACATGATTATTTCTGCACTGTTATGTCTTCATTTCACAGTGCGGCTCCTGTTTTTAGATTTGTTGGATGTTTATTGTCGAAAGTTTCCAAATGTAGAAAACATAACTATAAGGATATGTCTGAAAGAGTGTCTAACCCTGATGATCATTGCACTAAACACCTTTATTTTAATCCTTCTTTAAAAACATTCGTTACATCTGAATAACACCGGCGACACAACAGCTGTTATTCCAGTATTTGGAGTGTCCCCACTGTAAGGGTTCATTCAGACGATGCTCTATAAATATAAGAACTTCTGTGAGGCAATTTAGGAAACACTTGATTCGCTTTAGTTGGCTAAAAGAAAGTTGGTGTTGTTGCTGCTTCCTTTTTGGATCTCTTTGACCATGTTGTGGAGTTTCTGGGAGAGGGCCACCTAGTGGAAGAGAAAGCCACAGGCATAGGTAAAGAAATCTTTCACAATCTGTGAGAGTTAATTTCTGCATCTTAGTGAAGGACTAAGTTGGTCTGTACTCTTGCATTCAGTACAGCTTGTACTGAGAGACTTACTGTGTAGGAATCCGGCTTCTGCAGTCTCTTGTGCCGAGGGTGCAGAGTCTGGAGGGAGCGCTGGACCTTTGCTCTAGTTTCTGCAGTGCTGCACAAAGGCTGTGTGACCTAGAAAATGTTGGAGACACTCATAAAGGCAAAGCTCCCACACACTATAGTGGCTTGTTTGGTACTGTTTAGTACATGAAGTGTGATTTTTTTTTAATAGTTTTTAAAGAAAGTACTTTTCTTTGCTGTTATATTACATACGTTTGGTGTTCTTTGTAAACTTATTAGTCACTGATTAAAAATCTAAATGGAAAATCTTTAAGATACAAAGCTTAAAAAAAAAGTATGTATTCAGTGTGATTATCCCACAATTCTTCATAAGCTGTCTGCTAATGTTTGAGAGAGCGGCCCATCCTCACCTGTCCTTTACTAAACACTTCCTGACGCAGACAGGTGACCCGAGCTGGAGTGACTGAGAGGGCGGTGTGGTTGCATCCCAGGGGGTAACAGCTCAGTGGGAGTCCCGCCTCTGGAGGAGACTCCACCGCCAGACATACCACGTCTAGAAATGGATGACCTGCAGAGGAGAAAGGACAGAAACCAATTATAGATTTACAGGAACATATTCATTTCTGCCTAAAGGGACGATCATACTGCCATTCACGGACCTGTCTCTGATCATTTATAACAAGTAATTTGTGGCGTTCCTGTTGTTGTGCCACACAGAGAAAGAAGCTCAGCTGCAGCAGGTAGTACTCAATTCTCACCTTCAGGATCTATTAGCCGGTAGACAGCTTTCCTCCCAGGAACAGTGCTCTTTTCTGGGTCCTCACTGACCTTCATCCTGGGTCTTCCTCTCACCTCCACCAGCTAATGAACAGAGGAACAAACAAAACCATACAGGTGTTAAACATGGCAGGAGAGGAGAGAGGCTAGTAAGTGTGAATTCTCATTAAATCACCTTATATACACAGCCAAGGGAAGGTTGTTTTGTGCAAGTCACCAGATGTGTTCCAACACCAACTACACTGATCGCGTTCTCCTAAGACAATGACACATCAAGCTGACATGGAAAGGTCTTGCAGGGAGTCACTTTTACAAGTCACAAAATTTGACTGACTCCTAATGAATTACCCTGTATGGCCACTCAATTTACCTTACTGTTGACTTCAGCCAAGCTCTCTTCTGAGATGTTATTAGTCCCAACGATGATCAGGGAATCAAAAGCAGGAATGGAGAATCTGCAGAGATGAAATGAACAATAAGAGAGGAATCAAAAAGCAGTGACACAAAATTAGACGCGAGCCACAGCTCTCTGGAGGAGTCAGAACATATCTCACTGTAAGTTTAAAGACAGACGGGAGGACACCTTACTCACTGCTCGCTGCAGAGTCTGAAGACACGGTGCACATCAAGGGACTGCTTGCAAAGGTCCCCGCTGTCAAGACGAACCCCCACCGGCCTGTAGCCCAGCTCACACAGTACCAGTGCCACAGCACAGAAGTTCAAGATGCCGCTGCTGAAATTATATTTACACACAGAATAGATGAGATCATTGAACTGCTTTGTGTTTAGCTTTGTTTAATGGAAACAAAGCTAGGGAATGGAGAAAAGACAAGGCTTAAAAGAGAAGGGCCAGTCAGTGATATCAATTCCTTCGTCCTCCAGGAGCTGACTGCATACTCTCATCACATGAAACTGATACCTAATGTAAGTCAGGGTGCCACTGCCTAGCCTGTACAAGTCTGTGTCCTTCCATGGATATGCCTCCCCTGACCATCAATGACCCACCACCAATCCAGTCATGTTTAATGATTTTACATAACATTCCCCACAGCTTCTCCAGACACATCAGTCACATGTGCTCAGGGTGAACCTGCTCTTAAACTGAAAATCACAGGGCACCAGTGGTGGACCTGTCAGTTCTAATATTGTATGGAAAATGCTAATTGTGCTCCAAGGTCATCAGGCACTCTTGTGAAGTCTGTTTGTGATTGTTAGCTCAGAGACATTCACACCAGTGGCCTGTTGAAGGTCATTTCATAGGACTATGGCATCACTCATCCTGTTCCTTATTGCGCAAAAGAGCAGATACAGGTCCTGCTGGTGGGTTAAAGACCTTTTCCTGCACAGTCCAGCTCTCCTAGAGCAACCGCCTGTCTCCTGGAATCTCTTCCATGCACTTCAAACTTTGCTGGAAGACCCAGCCTACCTTGTGATAGACTGATGTGGAGTTGGATTACCTCTACAACATCAATTCGTAGGGTCCAGGTATCACCTCATGCTAAAAGTAGTGACTCTGACTGTAGCCAAATGCAAAACCAATGAATAAATCAGTCAGAAAAGATGAGGGAAAAATGTCAGTGGCCTCCACCTTTGTTTTGGGGCTTGTCTCATTATTTTAACTCTAATCCCAGAAGTTTCAGTGACTAGATGCTTTATTCTGATTAAAAAGTGTTCCTTTAGTTTTTAGAGCTTCTTAGTTTTCTGGCTTTCATTAGCCAAACTGCCAATTTGTCAGCTTTATCTCATATATGCAGTGTAAACTTTAACTTTAACTTAATGTAAGGCAGGAGTTACCAGCCAACACTGTAGCTGTCAATCACTGGGAGGAAGTTCTGAGGATACGCGATGGCATAAGACAAGAAAGCAGCCAGCTCTCCCTCATGGATCTTCCCTGGCTCTGCTCCCAGAAGATCACACACACGACTCAGCCAGCCTTTTGTTAAAGAAATGATATCGACTGGATTATGCTCCCCGTTCACCGCCGAAAGTGTCTGTAAAGAGACAAACAAGACGTTTAAGAGTTTGTTAAATGCAATAGAGCATTTCAGTTACCAAATTACAACATAAGGAGAGCCTAACGTGTGCCTCTCCTGTGAAACCAGCCCTCAGGAGACTGATACCCTCTCTACTTTTGAAATTAGGGTTCAAATGGGAGCTGAATCTTTTGAACCATCCCGTAGTTTTGGTGGTGATAACTCAGGTGGCTGGGGACTGTGGTGTTTATATGCCACTGGTGCACGTCATTCATTTTCATTTGTCAACTCTCTCTGGTAGTTTGTGTTTTTTGGACGGACCGAATCCCGGGCCCAGGGGCCCACTGTCAGGGGGTGCCCCACCCCCTAGAAGGGGCCCGACCAAGTCCCGGGCGCCAGGCCTTGTCAAGCAGCCACTGGGAGTGAGCCAGTACATACCTGAGCGCCCAGTCCCAGACACCGGGAACCACCAACACACGAGGGCATCAGGCACCGGCAGGGAGTGTGGTAAGACAGGGGGGGGGGGGGGGGGGTGTCCTCCTCACTGTCGCCGAGTGGTCTGATTCTTGCATTCTCTCTAATATTACATCACCTTTACCTTACATAAACTCCCAGACCAGCTTTTTTGGTAGACCTTGCTAGTATAGTAATGTTTTAATTCGCTTAATTGCATTGCTGCCATAATTGCATTGCTGCCATGTGATTGGCTCATAGGATATTTGCATTAATGAGTCGTGGAACATGTCACAGCTGATCTTTACAAACCCTGCCGAGTGTAAAATGGAAGTCATGTTCTGGTTTGCCAGTATAAACACATAAGATGTGTAGCTCAATTATCTGAATGGTATGGTTCCATTCAGATGACGTAAAGACAGAGTGCACATACTCACTTGCGGCCACACTTCCTCCAGGGAGGTAAAAGAAGTTACGTACGAGTGTGCCATGGTCCCTGCAACTGGGATTCCAAACAGGAAACCAGCCTGAACATTACTGGTAAGATCAAACCCTGAAAGATGGAATAAAGTCTCTGTGTGTATGCAGAACAGAAGAAAATCATTTCCACATTATTTCATGCATTATTTCAACATAAAACATGCTGGTTTTTGTTCATTTGATGTCATATAGTAATGTTCTTTGGGAATTTCAGTAAATACTGCAGACACGCTGTGTAAGACAGCATGGAAATGAAGTCCAGATCGCTACCTTCCTTCAGAGGTTACAGATGGATGCTTTTATCCTCTCATTAAGACAGGCGTCCTCTTCATGAGTTTCGTTGGATGGAATGCCAATATCAAAAAAATCACATTTCTGATTTTTGATATTGGCATTTAAAAAAAAATATATATATATAGGAAAGCAGCCTTTAAGTGACAACTCCACAAATGTGCCAAGTTATCTGTCGAGATCTGGGAGGATCAAAACAAAGTAATCACACAGCAATCACCTCCGATGTGTGTGTATCGGGAGGCGGTGAGTCCTCCATCTGGACCCTGAGCCCTCCTGAGGCCCATTTCCAGCAGCTTCCTCTTAGGGCCTGCCGCCAGACGGAAACGGGCAGCATTAGTGCAGACCAGACTGACAACAGAGAAGAGAGAGGACACTGAAGCAACAGTCCATTATATAAATTTAGCTTTGCTTCAATGAAGCTACAGTATATGACATTTATATTCCATGAAAGCAACAAACAAAATATCGCAAATAAGCTTATTTACATTTTCCCAAATATGAAATAGAATTCTTCAGAAATATATTTCCTAAGGTCCTCGGGGTGAACGCAGTAGCTTTAAAGATGGCACAACATGGGAAAATAACCAGGACGTTACTTTTCCAGGAAAGACAGAAATATGACTATGTATTACCTGGCATAGTTGACAAGACACAATAGACTTGTCTCCAGTAGTTGTACCACAGCCAGTGGACCAGCCACTTCCATGAGAGGCACCTGAAGATATGATGACATGCAGCACTAGTTAGTCCCTCAGACTGTGACCTTTGAACCTCAGTTTAACCTTAAAGACTCATAGCTCACCCTGGCAAAGACCACAGTGCCTTCGGGGACGGAATGGAGCGTTACACCCGAACAGTCGAGGCATCGCAGAAACTGGAAGAAGGCAGGGTCAGTGTCTGGAGGCATGACAGAGCGCAGGAACTCCACATCTGGATCCATGAACACAAAATGTTAACACAACCCTGTAACACTCTCCTGACTCACTTCTCTGTTTGTCCTCCTGTCTCACGCACCTACACTCACAGGAACAGAAAAAAAATAAAAATAAATCACATCGTTTCCTGTAAATCAGTGGTGCGACTATAACGAAGGTTAGACTAAACATGTTTGTTGCACAAGTGTGGCACAGTGATCCTGTCTTAGCGCTGATTACTTTTCACCTGTGCAGCTGCTAAAGTTTTAAAAAGTGCATTAATTCAAGTATTGCAAAGAAATTGGTGGTTTTACTTAACTGATGATGTTATGCTACTTTAGACCATACTTTTGTGGTAGAGAAAATAGATTTCCTGTTTTTACTCAAGTACACGTTCCAACACATGTATAGAAGAAACATCATAGGTCCACCACTTTGAAGGCAGTGTGAAACAGTGCTCCTCTGCTGTGTACTACTGTGCAAACCTCATCACTTTCAAACACTGAAACAGTCCTATATCAAAGCGAGGGAAGCACATTAACATTAGTTACTGGGATAGGTAGCAACATCTAATGCAGTCATGTTATCCGATACTGATGCTGGACTGGCATATCTGTGTATCCAAAATCAACAGTGGTCCCACTCGGACTGACTGCTGTCACTCTCATACAGACAGACAGAGCACTAACACCTCGCAGTCAGTCTGAGTAGATGTGCAGTGGGCTACAGATGATTTGCTTATATTCCTACATAAAGCCAAGGTTGCAGAGCCCCTGTGTGCCTTTTGCGGTTAAATCGGTCCTGGAGTAGCAAAGCTGCTGCTGGTGGAACAAATAGTAACACGATCATACGATTAATGGTGGTATTCTTAACGGCTTTGGGGAAACTGGACTTTACGAACTTAAAGAAGCACAGTTGCTTCTTGGGCTTCTGTAAGTTTTCACAAGTCACTACTTTCTCTTTTCCAGTTCTTAAGAAATAATAAGTAGTATTGCGCAACCAGTTCTGTATGCCTACCAGAGCTCCACGGGAGAGAAACGTGACTGTCAGCGGATTAATAACGAGACTTTTATTATTTAATCTAGCGTTTATGTCCAGTTTGTAGTCAGTGACAGTAACATGTAGTTAGTTGATCTCCTCACCTTCGTCTGCGAAGCGAAAGCTGCGCAGGAACAGCAGGCAGTCGTGCACCCCGGCGAACAGCGAGAAGCCTCCGCCGAACGGATTGTCCCTGAAGAAGAGATCGAACACGGCGTGCTCGTCGTGGCGACCGGCCCGCCAGTACGCATACGCCATGGTGAACTGGTACAAGTCGGTGAGCAGCGGGGGAACCCGCTCCCGGATACACCGCTCCATAACCCCGCTGCACGTGCTGCTGCTGGACGGCGCTGCCATGTTCTCCCAGGGCGATGCCGAGACCTCTGGGACTTGCAGTTCTCCCACCGACTCCTTTACCCCCTGAGGCAGAGACGGAGCGGGGCAGCTGGGAGATACAGCCACGGCTCACGTTGTTGCATTAAAGACTTTTCAGTTAGTCTCTTTGTTGGCGTACATTTATGGTCTAGTGATTCCCATTAGTGTCAGCCCGTGTCACGAGTCATGCGCTTAACCTAACGCAATTTTGGATGATGAAAACTGGATTCACTTTCAAAATATCGCGTCCATGTGGCCACCTGCTGTGAAGGAGCGAGATCCTTCAGCTCGCAATGTAAAAACCCACCATCTATGCATATATTGCAACTACAAAATTAGTCTTTATTTATAATGAGCCATGAAAATGTTGGAATATCTTATTTGATTATTTCTAATTTCTGACTAAATTTATTCCAAAATGTCAGCAAGCATCCTCTGGTTTTAACCTTATTCAAGATTCTTTATTTGTCAGTTGCATAGTTATGAACAGGGTTGGTCAAGTTACTTGAAAAAAGTAATCAGTAACTAATTACTGATTATTACCCCCCAAAAGTAATCCTGTTACCCTACTGATTACTTATTTTTGAAAGTAATTAGTTACTTAGTTAATCTTTAAAAACATTTACACCATTTTTCTGCATAATCCATCATATAAAATGTAATCAAATGAAAAAGTCTCTTTTTAAAACTTGTTTTATTAGTTTTAATTTTTAAACTTTATGCATCAAGCAAAACTTTAATTATATGCAACATTCTCTGACTGGAAGAAATTTGTTTAACATTTAAACCTATTTTCTGCACATTCCAGCATATAAAAAATAGGCTTTTGTGTTTAAACTCACACTTTCAAACAGATGCTGTAAAAGTTTTCTTCGAACAGCAGACGCTAATGTTTTTGTCACTTACGGAATCAAACTCAAAGTAAGGTCAGTACTTCCACACTTTAAATGCTGCACGGTCATACTCTCTCTCTCGAGATATATTATAGTATCCATTATATTATCCATTGTTGATCTGCACGCAGCTGTTGCCACGAATGCCGCACTCGCTTAGGTCACTGTCGTGAGACACTCACACACAAAAAAAATCATGGTTTTAGTAATGCAGTAACGCAGCGTGCTCACGGGAAAGTAACAGTAAACGAATTACCTTCTTTGCAATAGTAATCCCTGTCTTTACTCATTACTTGAAAAAAGTAATCGGATTACACTAACGTGTTACTTGTAACGCGTTACTGCCCATCTCTGGTTATCAACAATCTAGTAATGACTGGTCTTAGTTTGTTCTCTGCAGGCCACTATGTCAAGCTGAAATTAAATCTGGCAATGAGCTAGAGTCATGTGAAAAAGTCTTCCCGTGACTCTATGCAGTCCTATGAAAAACTAACACATCCTTAGTGCTTCCATAGGTAATTGAGAGGGCCAGTCACAGCAGGAGTTGTTTTAACACACTCCCACAGTGTTCCCAGACTTGAACATCACACAAATTTACTCCAAGGTCATACTGCTTTATGCTTAGAGAACATTAAAAAAAACAACAACCATAAAGCCACAGGCCTCTGGATTTTAAATGTTAACCATTATGACAAGAGAATGTAGATAAAAAAGAAAGAACAAGCATGTCTTGTTTGGAAGGTTGCTATGAGAAAGTCTCTTCTCTCTAAAAAGAACATGGTAGTACGACTTAGATTTGCAGAGTTGCACCTGAACAAATCTCAAGACTTTTGGAACAATGTCTTTTGGACAGATAAGAGCAAAGTGGAGAAGTTTAGTTGTAATACACAGCACAGTGGTGAAGGGTTAATGATTTGGGCTTGTGCACCCATAGGACCTGAGCGGTTTGCAGCAGGAGCCTATCCCAGCTGAAACAGGGGAAGAGGCACCAGTCTGTCGGAAAGCTAACACAGAGGGGCAGACTATTCAAACTCACATTCACATGCATGGGCAATGTACAATCATTAGTTAACCCAGTGGTTCCCAAACTTTTTTTGCTGGCCCCCCTTTGTTTTACAAGAAAAATGTTCGCCCCCCCCCCCCCCCCACCGCGTGCACGCGCGCACGCACACGCACTAACACATCCTCCAACCACACACACCCATATTTTGCTCCATTGCGGTTTATTTCACACCTCAAACATTTAGTAAACAATTAAGCAAATACAAGTAACCTGCAATAAATTACAGGTAGTAAGAAAATAAACTACTAACTCTTTTACGCTACGTCCACATCTACACGGGTATTTTTGAAAACGCAGCTGTTTCTATGCGTTTTGACCTTTCGTCCACACGTAAACGGCGTTTCGAATCACCGAAAACGGAGATTTTTTTTAAAACTCCTTTTTTGCGTTTACGTGTGGACGAGAAATACAGAGTTCATCATGCAACGTCAAAGGTATGTGCCTTTTTCCACATCACCCTGTGCGCCACGTTATTGTTTACATGAGATGAATTGCAGACTGGCAGATAGAGACAAATGTGTTAATCTGACCATCTTCAGGTTTTACAGGCTTACATTTACACACGCAGTTACTGTCCCTCCATTTACAAAGGCAGAGGCGTCACGGTGTAATTATTTTACATGTAGTTGTTTTTTTTCTGTGTAATAATATTCAACATTGCTATCAATACATTTTTCAAAAAATGCCTCTCTGAGCAAAACAGGTTTAAAACATAAATAACGGTGGGATACTGTTTGTCCGTGATTTGAACCGGGGGAACAAATCGTGGCAGGATCAGCTTGATATCATTTGTATCCCACTGTAACTTTACTCTATAAAGTATAGTATGTATATCTCCAAAATGTCAGGAGTAGTTAGTCATTACAAGAAGTGTTTGTGAACTAAATCACGAATGTGGGATACTGTTTGTCCGTGATTTAAACAGCCCAGCGCTGCTCCCGACGAAGGGAAAACCAATTCTGCAGTGGAGACCTACCTTGGCACTTGTGCAGGTGAAACCAAAGGGAAGATATGCTTCACCATATTTTCTAGTCTTTGGCTTAGAATGAAGTTGGTTTGGAAACATATTCAGCGATGCTTCATCTACTGCTTTGCGTTTCTGTAGGCGCCCATGCTAGCAGTGTCCAAGCATTTTGTTTTTTGTGTGACAAAAATAAACTGAAAACTAAACCTTGGAATATGTTATTAGTTTAATTCCAAAATATTTCCAAAGCACACTTCAGTTCACACTGCTTGTGATTTTACAGTGTTCAAATGAATACTCTTAGACTTTGCATTCAACACAATGAATGCATTTGTATCACGTTTCAACTTTTAAAAGTGAGGCTACATCTGAATCTTTCTTTAAAAGGAATTGCACCTAAATTTGCAAAAACTGTAACTATAATATGATATATACAACTGTTAAAAAAAACTCAGTTTTACACCACATTCTATTGTGATACAACAACTTGGATTTCTTTTCAAGTTTCCTCAGGAGAACAGCTTAATTAATAGAACAGAAGTATAAATAATATCCTTCCTAAAATACGCATATCTCAGGACTGTGGGAAAGAGCAAGAGGAGGAAACCCACGTAGGCACAGGAAGACCACAACAGAGCAAATAACCCACAGAAAAGTCCCAGCCTGGATTTGAACTGGGTACCTTCTTGCTGCAATGTAACAGTCCTAAACACTAGACAGCTGTACTCTTTTGACTGTCTGGATAATTTCATCGCTTCAGGCACATAAACCGAATTCAAATGTGACACCTTTAGTGGGCTACAGCCTCAAACACGGAGACAAAAGAAGGCATTTCTTTGTTTGCAAGCCAAAAAAATGTTGGAGCTATTATTCATTAGTGATTCTCATTTCTCACACATCCCATCCCTAAGAAGATTTTAAACTCAGTCTGGAATCATTACCAAATTATCCCACTTCTCCCTGGTGTCCATTGCCCTGCTCAGCTACAGGGAAGTATCCTGCAAGCTCATTGGTCAGTGCGTGCTTCTGTCCTGCCCATACAAAGTATGTAGGCTGTCCTGACTGGTCTCGCTCTTGTGTATACACAAAGAAGGGGCTGAGTTCAATTGCCAGAGCCGACCTGACCAGGCCGACTCCACCTGAAAGCTCTGAGCAGGGGTGGTAAACTCGCCCGCTGACAGGATGCATGTACAGCGCCTCGGGGCGGAACAGGACGGAGAGTTTCTCTGCGCCGCCACAGTATGATAGCAGCTCCTGCTCGCCCTGCGGTCCAGTGGGGCTCTGCAGCAGGTGGGTGAAGACCACAGGTCGGTCATCGCAGCGCAGGAAATTCCTCTCCCTGCCGCACAGTGACAGGAAGGGGAAGTCATCCTCGTAACGACCACTATGATTCATGCGCAGACGAGTGAAGAAGAAGACTAGGAATTCCTTATCTGGTAACAAAAAACAAATAAATAAAAAATGAGGGCATCAGTAATGGTCTCACAAGTGGTATTAATGCAATTTACTTGAAATTAAAATAATTCAACTGTATATGAACATCGCACTACATTTTGTATAAAACTTTTTTAGTATAACATAAGAATGTGATATTAAATCCATAATTAAATGTCACAGTTTATCATCTCAGTGTAACACAATTTAAATGTCTCTCAAGGATTATCACAAAGTAAATTTTTTTTTCTTTTCCCAGTTTAATGTACAACACTACAATGTATTCAAGCTGGCTGCAATTTAAGTGAATTGCGAATTGTGAAATGTCACAAGTTACCTCTCATTTCTTTAGTCTGGTTCCTTGCATCCAAGAATCCAGACATTTTTATAATTAACTGAAATACCTGGTATAAGTGGTCTCAAGCACTTATTTTCTGAAGTATTTCTACATCATGTGTTTAATGTACATAGCTAAGGACCGGCCGCATATGTAATACACCTTATAAGTTGTTTTTAATTTAAAAAGCGCAAATGGTTCAAATATAACCATTTAACATTTGTACATGAATAACAGTAAGACAGAAGGAATAAATAACAAACAGGAGAAATATATACAATCAAAAAGGAAATAAAGGCACACACTGGAGAACAAAGTGCTTGGAAGCAGTGCATTATCACGTGTATCATTCTTGTAAGTGGTCTGAATGGTGAGGTTTACTCAGACCATAGCTCATATTGGTGAGGATGGTGGGCAGGGGTGGGGTGTGGGAGAACAATTTTTGTTAACAGTCTAAATGTCCCAGGGAAGAACCTGTTCATGAGTCTGGAGGTGTGGGACATCCTGGGCTCAGTAGTGGAGTACAAAACACCCAGGCAGTAGGACGGCTCGCTCTCCACTGAGGTGTGGTAGAAGACCAGCGGCAGCTTCTGGTCCAGGTTATTCTTCCTCAGGATGCTTAGAAAGTGCAGCTGCTGTTGGGCCTTCTGCTTGAAACACTTCATGGCTACAGACGTAAGGGCTATGGGTCTGTAGTCATTGAGGCGGTCTATTCCAGTCTTTTGGAGGATGGAAATGATGGCTAAGGCAGACAGGTGGGAATGGTGGCATGAGTCGGGGAGAGGTTGAACAGCATGGTGAGGATTCCCTGACAGTTGTTTCACGCAGGCTTTAACAACATCCCATGGGATGCCGTCAGAGCCGTCAGTTCTCCTGGGGTTCACCGCAAGGTTTGATCCACTTCAGAGAAAGTTTCATCAATGCTGCCTAACAGCAGCTAACAATGGTAAAACAGCACCGCTAACCAACAGAAAAATTCAGGACATCCTCATCACCTCATCTCAATATCATGTCATCTGACAGATGTGAGCTTAAGTGATTCATTGATGTGTATCAGACTCCATTCACAAAGTTTTGCAGCATCCTCCAGAATAAACAGATGTGGACACTCAGAATTCTGATGTTTGAGGTAAATAGTGGACTGACTGCCTGCTCTTACTACAGATTAACGCTGGCCAGAGTTGTTTGTTCTACAGAAGTCACTAAAGCTACGATAATGCACCTGATTTGGGAGGCGTAAGAAAACAGAAATCAGTCAACTGCAATCTACCAGCATATAGCGGTGATATTTTACACGCTGTACCTTTAAAAAAAAAAAAAAAAAAGAAGAAGAAGAAGAAGAAGAAGAAGAAGAAGAAGAAGAAGAAGAAGAAGAAGAAGAAGAAGACATTCTTAAGGATGGGAAAAAGGGGTGTGACCATTACACCAGAACCGGACTGAAAAATCAATGACAACTGGTCGTATGGAGTGATGAATACAAACTTTACATTTTGGGCTCAAATTGTCGGCAGTATGTACTGAGGATACCAAACGGGACGGAAGAACAAAACACTATCTTCCCTGAGCCTGGACCTCAGAATTAATGAAGGGATGAGAACAAAAGAGTGCCAAAATCCAAGAGAGAGAGGTTCCAAGCTCGTTAGAATTATACAAACTGTTTATGCCTTAAACTGTATTTCCATGCATGTTTGGATATTTTAATAAATCGTTACATACATTGCCCATTTTCAATTATAAAGAAATGATGGGCCAGTCAAGAGTTTTGCTGTGTACTGTAACGCTGTCATTTCTTAATGTCAAAATAAATAATAAGTCTGTGCTGTATGTTTCTTGGTTACCTTTAAAGCAGGTGACAAAGTTTTTCACTTTGGTATCATCGAGGAAAAGCTGCAAGTAGAGGAATGAAAGTTAACATGATATTTACTGCTAAAGGGAGACTCCGGATGTTTACTTTTTGAAGAGCTAGTTTACTTTCTTACCTGTCCTTGATGGTCGATATAGTAGAAGTATTCTCGGATGCGTGGTGTGGGGCTCTGGCCCTGGACGTACGTAGCGGTCGCTCTGGAGGCGGTTAAGCCGGCTGGTCCGCGGCGCAGAGCGGCCAGAGCTCTGGCGCTGAAAGCCGCGGTCCGGAGGAACAACATAACCGAGTAATAGTAAATAGGCTCCGTATTAAACACGGGAACCGAAAATGTGGTGTTTCACAAACGACAGCCTGTGTGTTTCTGCTATTTGCACACCTTACACAACTCAGATTAAAGCCCCAAGTGTTTACAATCGAACAAACGTTACCCGGAAGTGTTTAAGTGGTGCAATGTGGTCATTTATTTTCTGCTGCCACCTAGTGGATGATATCATGCACACGTTTGAAATGCAGATGTAACGCGCGTATATTTCATGAGAGGCTCGACAAATTAGAAAAGAATAATAGAATTCTAATTGTAATCTTTACATATTAAATACCTGTGTTGTTATTTTACTTGGCCGTATCTAAAAATGTAGTGAAACAGACATTTTTAGACTGTAGATAAGAATCAGGTCATCCTAAAAAAAAAATCTGATGTGTTTGACTTGTCGGTTTGCGGTAGAAAAATGTGAAGTCCAACTCCAAGGTTATGATAGATGGATGAAGCCTTTATTTGTCACATTTGTTTTTTTACAATTATTATTGTTTTGTTCTTATTCTTTCAGTTTTATCAAATACTATTTGGTCTTTATTATCAGTCAATCAGACTTTATTGCTTTTTTTATGTCAGTTCTTTCAGTGCTAAATGTACAGCACCCGTTCTGCAATGTCTGATTCGGCTGGTTCATATTGAACACCATGTAAAATCTCTCACATCAGCTAAAAGTGAAGATGTTTGAGAAGATATAGCCATAGCAATTTTTAAAAAAAAGGCCAGGTGTACAGCATAGACAAAGTGAAGGTAAGAACAAAATACAGAGTATAACACATATGTATATGGATGTTACATGTTTGACAGTGACTGGTTGCATTAGTTGGTACTAACCTCATAACCACAGAGTACATATTGTTTCTTTTACAATGTTAGCTCATTGTATATTAACTGCTAAAGAAAGAGTGATCAGGTTTATTTGAATGCACCCTCTACAGGGAGTGCAGAATTATTAGGCAAGTTGCATTTTTGAGGAATAATTTTAATATTGAACAACAACCATGTTCTCAATGAACCCAAAAAACTCATTAATATCAAAGCTGAATGTTTTTGGAAGTAGTTTTTAGTTTGTTTTTAGTTTTAGCTATTTTAGGGGGATATCTGTGTGTGCAGGTGACTATTACTGTGCATAATTATTAGGCAACTTAACAAAAAACAAATATATACCCATTTCAATTATTTATTTTTACCAGTGAAACCAATATAACATCTCCACATTCACAAATATACATTTCTGACATTCAAAAACAAAACAAAAACAAATCAGCGACCAATATAGCCACCTTTCTTTGCAAGGACACTCAAAAGCCTGCCATCCATGGATTCTGTCAGTGTTTTGATCTGTTCACCATCAACATTGCGTGCAGCAGCAACCACAGCCTCCCAGACACTGTTCAGAGAGGTGTACTGTTTTCCCTCCTTGTAAATCTCACATTTGATGATGGACCACAGGTTCTCAATGGGGTTCAGATCAGGTGAACAAGGTGGCCATGTCATTAGTTTTTCTTCTTTTATACCCTTTCTTGCCAGCCATGCTGTGGAGTACTTGGACGCGTGTGATGGAGCATTGTCCTGCATGGAAATCATGTTTTTCTTGAAGGATGCAGACTTCTTCCTGTACCACTGCTTGAAGAAGGTGTATTCCAGAAACTGGGAGTTGAGCTTGACTCCATCCTCAACCCGAAAAGGCCCCACAAGCTCATCTTTGATGATACCAGCCCAAACCAGTACTCCACCGCCACCTTGCTGGCGTCTGAGTCGGACTGGAGCTCTCTGCCCTTTACCAATCCAGCCACGGGCCCATCCATCTGGCCCATCAAGACTCACTCTCATTTCATCAGTCCATAAAACCTTAGAAAAACCAGTCTTGAGATATTTCTTGGCCCAGTCTTGACGTTTCAGCTTGTGTGTCTTGTTCAGTGGTGGTCGTCTTTCAGCCTTTCTTACCTTGGCCATGTCTCTGAGTATTGCACACCTTGTGTTTTTGGGCACTCCAGTGATGTTGCAGCTCTGAAATATGGCCAAACTGGTGGCAAGTGGCATCTTGGCAGCTGCACGCTTGACTTTTCTCAGTTCATGGGCAGTTATTTTGCGCCTTGGTTTTTCCACACGCTTCTTGCGACCCTGTTGACTATTTTGAATGAAACGCTTGATTGTTTGATGATCACGCTTCAGAAGCTTTGCAATTTTGAGACTGCTGCATCCCTCTGCAAGATATCTCACTATTTTTGACTTTTCTGAGCCTGTCAAGTCCTTCTTTTGACCCATTTTGCCAAGGGAAAGGATGTTGCCTAATAATTATGCACACCTGATATAGGGTGTTGATGTCATTAGACCACACCCCTTCTCATTCCAGAGATGCACATCACCTAATATGCTTAATTGGTAGTAGGCTTTCGAGCCTATACAGCTTGGAGTAAGACAACATGCATGAAGAGGATGATGTGGACAAAATACTCATTTGTCTAATAATTCTGCACTCCCTGTAGGAAGTTGGATTTAGATTAAGCCAGTACATTTGCAGTGCATCAGTCTCATTGTACTGTTCATGCATTTATTGTTAGCTGTTCCACTTTGGAGACAGAAGAGGAACTCAGCCTGCAGCAGCAGACAGACTGGTAGAAGAGGAGCTCCGACCTGTCTGGATCAGATCCCAGATACACATCAACAACTCAAGAGTTCATTCAAGGTGTAATTTTGGTTGCTAACGGGGCCAATGGCGCGATATGGCAGCCTCACTTCTGTCAGTCTGCCCCAGGGCAGCTGTGGCTACAACTGTAGCTGCCTCCACCAGTGTGTGAATGTGAGAGTGAATGAATAGTGGAATTGTAAAGCGCTTTGAGTGCCTTGAAAAGCGCTATATAAATGCAATCCATTATTATTATAACATTGTTGCGTGTGTGTGTGTTACCCAAAAAGCCATTTTGCAGGACAGAGAAATCAAAGCAATTCTTATAATTAGTATTTAAATGCATTCAGTTTGTTTGTTGGACGACAAAGAATCACTGAACACCGCCGTTTAAATTGTTAGAGCTATAGCAGGAAGTTGCCTTTATCTTTAATAATGTACCAAACTTTTTAAACCATCTTAAAAAAAAAAAAAGATAAAATGTCAAAGAAAACAACTCCTCAAGAACTTGTTTTTAAGTTTGTAGTTGGAACCCATTGTAGCAGGAAGCAGGTATTTAGGGCACCTGGACTAAGACATTAAGGATTTCTTATGAAGTACAAGCTTCTTTTTTCCCTTTTTGCAACCCTCCTCCATTCCACCTCCATTCTTACTTTTGCATATTAAAGGTAAGAATTGTGTTTGATTTGAACCAAAAACTTCCCCACATAGAGCACCTTGTAATAAAATAAAATGCATATAAAAGTTCTTCCTGCTTAATGTTCAGGATCATTAGTTAGAGCAGTTGCACTGGTGAAACATTTTAATTTCATTACGGACACCTGCTTTTAAGTCTACCAGTTCAGTTTGATTCATCCATCCATCAGTTCTCTTATTCAGTTCACTGGGGAGCTGGAGCTTATCCCATACACACCAGGGAAATGTCGCTGGTAACCTGCTAATCTAACCCCACCAACTGCATGTATTTGGACCGTTGGAGGAAGTTCAAGTACCTGGATAGAACCCATGCAAACACAGGGAGAAAATGCAAACCGAGTTCAATTCATATAGCACCAAATCACAACAACAGCTGCCTCGAGGTGCTAAGTCAAAATATGCACAAAGGGTAAAATGATGGACAGGGGTTCAAAATCTAAATATATCATTAGGATAGTACCAAAAAACCCCAAAAAACAGAGTTGGTAACATAACAGGCTCTGAAATGGCACGTTTGCTGTGGCTGCGGGTACCATTATAGGATAGGTCTTGAAGTAATCAACTGCTCCTGTATTAAACACGGCTTCCCAGTCATAATAAAAGCTCCTGGTGAAATTTAAAAAAAAAATTTTTTTATTTGAGAGCATTTGCGTACGTGCTTGTCATTCTGTCTATAAAAATGATTGCTCAAAAGGTTTTCAATAAATTCTGAAAAAAAGTGTGTTGCATTGCATTTGGATAGTACTTGTTTTGTATTGAATTCTATTCCTTTAAAAGTGAATAATGCCCTGAGAGTCAATTGCCTTGGTGGCTGACTTGGCCTCAGGATGTCGCCAGGCAAGAATCAAGCGCACCCAAAGGGAATCAGTGATCATGTGCGCAGCAGAGGGGGAGTGAGAGACGAAAGGAGCAGCGGCAGAGCATGGCAGTTGGTGTTGTGTGATTACACGTGCGTTATTTAACCTGTAAGTGTGATTAGCTTTGACGGGTTAACTAGTATGATAATAGCTATAGTTGTCTGTGCATGTTAAAGTTATGCCTCGGTATATTGATACCATATTGGTAGGATTATTTAATTATTTAATTAATTTGTTAATGCCAGTGGCCAGAATGTCCTGCAATAATTACATCAAGCCGTTAAAGGATTTTTCTTTTGTTTATTGTTTAGTTTAACTGCTGTTAGCTTGCCATGTTCTTGCCTTACTACTAGTAACTTGTAGTGATGGGTCGTTCGCGAACGAAATGGCTCTTAGAGCCGACTCTTTGACGTGAACGACGCGAGCCGGCTCCTTATCGCGAGCCGTCACATTTTTTTTTTTTTTTGTTTTTTTTCCCCCTCTTTCTCTCACCCTCTCTCTCTCGCACTTTTTTTCCGCTTCACTCTGCACGCGAGTCTTGTGCTTTATGCTGGGCAGAGGGGGGAGGGGCGGTAGTTACACTCTTTGGAGTTGACTTCACGCCGCAATGCATTATGGGAGCGCAGCGCCATTTTCGGGGTCTACGAATCAAACCAAACACACTGTGTTAGAACGACGACTACAAGAAAGATGCTTAAAAGCAGCTCAAAAGAGAATGAACTGTATAGAGACCGATTTCATTCAGAGGCAAAGCAGCGGTACTTGCAGAAAATAGCCTGCATTGGAAATGTGAACCCGTATGAAATACGGCCGTGGAGTAGAAACCCTGAAGACCAACCGCTATTGATGTAGCCTGACATATTCTCGTACCTTGTCTGTGGAGTCAGCGCGTACAAGTCGTCATTCAAGCAAAGGTAAGTCAGCTCGAGTACTGCGAGTGAAATGTGTTTGATTTCCCTGCAAACATTCAGATTAGTGCAGCATAAATTCATTCATGAGGGGAAATTACAGTGAGAACATGTGGAGGCTGTTAGAGGGATAACATAGTGAGTTCAGTGCATTGATGTGACACTGTCCTGAAGGATTGTTATTCTTTATGGTTAAAGAAATTGCACTAATTTATTCATATTTATTATAAATAATCCTAATTATACATCTTGCTTCCATGTTTGTATCTTGTGTCACTAAAAATACATTTTATTTTAATTTTATATATTGATCAATGACCTGCAGAATCTCCTTATCATATTAAGTGATTCATAATTGTCACTTTATGCTTTCTCCATCTCTAAAGTGATGACATCCTTGCATTACATCCTTTAGGTTCATTTTCTGCAGGCAGGTTTCTGACAGAGAACAGGCAGATTTAGAATATAACATGCAGCGTTCTATAGATGGAAAAAGAAATGAAAAATTACATGTATGTGCTAACTTTCTAAACACTTTGTTACATTTATGATAAAGTAGATTAAACACATTTATGTCTGCCTTGGCTCATAGTTCTTGTCTTTAAATGAACTTTGTCTGTGTGTGTTTCAGGTCCTGCACTCTCAAAGACTGCACCTGTATGGCCAGAGTCGCAGAGACCTGCAGCCATGTCGCTGCTCTTCTGTTTAATGTAGAAGCAACAGTGTTGATCCGTGGCACAAGGACTGTTACAGATGAACCTGCATACTGGGTTTTGCTGGGTAATATGACCAAGATACAGCCAGAGGTTGGCCATAAGATAGACTTCTCCTCTTCAGCTGCCCAAAAAAGGCTCTCAATCAAAACATAAACAGACCATCTGTAGTGACAGGTAAAAGGAGGGGTCCTCAAAACAGAAAAATCCCACCTGCTACTTTGGAGGAGTTGTCACTGCTATTGGATACTTTGCTGGAACACAGTAAAGCTGTGGGTTGTGGGAATGACCCATAATGTTTTATCTAGGGGTCTAGATTTATGCCTGTAGTGCACTGCCATGTAAATAATTTGCATTTACTGAATATATACTGACTGAGTACCACTGTTCAAAAGTTGAATAAAGAAACAAACTAATTTTTGCCTCTTTTTTTTTTTTTATTGAAACCACCTTATAGAGCATCACATCAGTTACAATGTAGAATCCATGTCATTTATAGTTTACAAATGACAAAATGTTTACACAAAATCACGAGTGTTTACATGACATCACCCACTACTAACATTATTTACTGTATCTTTTGAAAAAATACAGCAATTTTAACAGCACAAGACTTAAGAATATTTAACAGGAGCAGGTTTCATTTTCCCCTGGTTTTATTATCACACTGTTCACCAAAACGCAGCAAACCTTCACCATCTTATCCAGGAGGGTCACCTCTTCACCCTCACATGGAAGAAGTAATCTGATTGGCATGGTGGTATGTTTGAAGCAGGTCCCTTGTGTAGCGCTGGAACCCAGTCATGATGTTTCATCCATTTCATAGGCTGGTTTGCTGCAATAATGCCAAATAATTAGCATCTCTATAGATAGAAGGTAGTTCTGCAAAATCACTCAGTAGGATGTTTGTTCTAATTTGCTATGACTTCAGAGCGCATAGAAAATAAAACTAATAGGCTATAAAGAGTGATATGAACATATTTAGAACTTACCGGAATGAAAATGTCTGGAGCACCAACAGATATTTGGAGATGGAAGAGAACTACACGTCAGCTCGTCTCACAGCTGCTATCCAGGCTGGACGCCTTCGTTTGGTAACATCAATACACGAGCTGCCTCATGTTGCTTCCGGGTTGGGAAAGAATGAAAAGATAAACCCTTTTCAAGCTTATTCTCTTGCCGGTCGTGCGATCGAACATTGCAGCCGACCACACAGCAAATACGAACCATGGCTGTTGTGTGTGACTTCGCTCCCTTTTCACTTGCGCTAGACCCCCAAAATGGCGGATCGGGCCAAAATCCTTTCCACGGCCACCCCCCGTGACATCACGCTCCAAAGCCCTATAGTGCAGGAACAGAGCAGGAGGTAGAGACAGAGAAAGAGAGCCAGGGACAACAACATCACATTAGAAAGGTATAGTAATCATACACAACTATTTTCAGTTGCAGATGATAAAGGATTCAGAAAGTTTATTCATGCGGGCCCATATGACAGAGAATATGCATGTTCTTTTTGTTTTCATATTATAATTTATATTTAATTGTGTTGTGGTTTGCAGTGTTTTGTGTTGTTTCACTTTAAATTTGTAAAAGGAAAAAGCGGAAAATTGAAATAGTTAAAAGTTGAAGTGTGAATAGTTGATTTTTGTATTATATGATTTATTTATTACCTTTTTTTGTGGAGTGAATAAATAAAAGTATATTTACGGTGGCCCCTATAGACAAAGCACGTAAAAACTCCAAAACACGTACGAACTCTGAACCACATACAAACCCTGAAGCACGTACAAACTCCAAAATACGTAAAAACACGTAAAAACTCAGAAGCACATAAAAACTCAAAACACGTACAAAAGACAACAGAAGTGCTCCAGGATGCTGGGCGCAGTGTTGAGCTTTTGTTACCTAGTGGCTACACAAGCCAGCAAGTACCAACGACCGGATTTGGTGTGTGGTAATAACAGGTAAATGACCTTTTTTTTTTTTAAATTATTTGAATATATATGAGTGCCTGTGTATAAATACACAAACAATACACACATGCTTTCAATTGTGTAATTTAAGTGATCTAGTAGCTCTGCTTTGGAAGTTCAGTTCATGCTAGAAATGTGTTTTATATTTATATATAAACATATATAAATAAAACCACTTTTTTTTTTACGTTAGTAATTCCTTTTGTGCACAATTTTATATTATTGTTAATAATAAATTAATTAAAGCAACAAAACAACCTGAAGAGTAGTGATGGGCAGATGAAGCCCCATGAAGCACTGAAGCTTTTCATCCAATTGGTTCACCCCAACGCGAAGCTTCATGAAGCTTCATTTGCTCTAGCAGGACACCTACTGGACGTAAAAATAATAGCTGGCATGAATTTGAAGAGTGTGGCATTTTGCACACAGCCTGTTGAAGGATATAAAAAAAACAACAACAGCAATAGAATAATATTAAACACAAAGTGAACCCGTCTTCCTTCATTAAATAGGTTCTTTTAGATGTTAAGGAGGAATTGACTTAACCAGGCTGGCGGAGAATGAAGACAACCGGACACCTGCTGCAGATGGGGAATCAGTGAACTTTTATTGAGACAGAGACAACCTCTCAACACAGCTCACATCAAGAGATTCCTAATATTTGCTGTGAGGATGGGTAGATATTCTCTAAAACTTACAGGAGGGGGTTGTGAGGAAAGTGCTGCATTAGCAGAAAAAACAACTCCATAAAAGGAAATCGGCCTTGGGTGTTCTAGTCTCTTCGCTTGCAGATATCTTACACCTGCAGGATGAGGCGATCGCTTCTTATCGCTCTCAAGGCCAAAGTCGTGAGCACATTTTTATTACACAGTTGCACAGTAACTTTAAAGCTGAACAATATTTAAAGCTGAATAATGTTTGATCAGATTATATTTTCTTCAAATCCCCCTTTTGACCCATCTTAAATGGGTCAACACACAAAAATAAGTAACATTCAAAGGAACACAGAGACGTGTCGAAGCCTGGCTCGAAAAACTCCTCGGGTCTTATCATTTGTCTTTATCTGTCATTGCAGATGAGGAGAAAAGAGTCCAGGCACCACCCTGCCCAGGGGTCGGCTGCAAGCAGTCTCGGTTCCCGACGAAAGCAGTAACAGCTGTCCTGCAACCAAGGATACAACGAGTTAGTGCAACCAGGGTAGTGACACAAAATTAACAGTTCCTGTAAGTCAGCAACCAAAAAGCATAAGTAATGATAAAAATGTGGAGAGTACAGAGTATACTATAATAATGAGAGATATAAACGTGAAAATGTGAAAGAATAAATCAACCGTAAAATAAACCCAGAACGGTAACTGCTAAGGACATTCAAAAGTGAATATGTTAAAAAGTGAGGAAGGGGTGTGGAATAAAACAATTTATATCCAGTGGTGGGAGTACACATTCGCTCAGGCTTAAGTCCGGAGACCCTGAGAACATCGCTTAACCCTCACAACCCGACCAGACACAGTTCAACCAGATATATCCTTCAAGAGGAAGTGGGTGAGGGAAACAATTAATAACAAGCCTAATACAAAACACCACAGAGAAACAACCATTCTAGAAGCATTTAAACAAGAGAAAGACGATAATGTTCGTCACCCTCACGATCAGAGTTTTCATCATCCGTTGGCGAGGAGGTCAAGGCCAGATCCTTTAGGGTAAAAATTAAGCCTGAAAGATCCGGTTTTTTTGCTATTCTGAGCATATTTTGGTTTCTCCAGTGCAAAGCCTGACCCCTAGAGTGCTTGGACCAATCGAGGTCCGTTTCTGACACTAAACTGGACCACTTCCACTGATGCCAACCTCCCAGGGTTATATACCACACTGAGGAGGAGAGATGTACTGCAAGGTTAAAAAGATCCCCCCCTTGGTCTTTGGTGACGGGAGTGACTGGGAAGCTAGCGAAATCTATTTCGACTACCCAACTTTTATTGTTGGGGACACAGAGAGTAATCATTCTAGTCGTACTTGGGGTGCAGGAGGTAACCGTGTGTCGTTTCTTTCTAAATGGATCGGGCGTGGGCAAAACTGGAGAGGAAGTGGTGGGCAAGACCCTAGGGGCTACATCTGTCAGATTGGGACTGTCAGAAGGGGGCGAAGCTTTTGAACTTGAAGGTGTCAGAAGTGTCGGGGGCCCTTCACAGATCAGGATTATGCCAATGGGAATGAGACCCAGGGCCAGGAAGCAAACAAAGACGCAACATCTTTGCCTGCCTGTCATTTCAGGGGGAAAGGGCCAAGACATGTTTACTTAGCTTGGATGTGTTCTAATAGAGGATGATGGGGCACAGAAAGGTGGTCCAGTTCCCCCCACCTCGCCAAGGGCGTGTTCTAGGAGTTAAAGAGCAACAAAAAGTATCAGTGACACAACTTTAAATGAGCTTTCAGCGGTTAAAACTATTGCAATGTAAAATGTAAATCTTAAAAACTCAAGCCAATATAAAAGCAAAGTCATAAAAGATGTTAAAAATAGAAAAATAAAAATGTTTAGTTCAGTATGAAGAACACCCCCTTTTGTAACCAGCCGGCTTGTAGGTTGAGCTTTGGCTCCCTCAAGTGGTTGGTGATGCTGTTGCAGCTCCTTCTGACAGGTCCTTCTGCACCTCTCTCAAGGTTCTTCCTGGTTCGGTGGCAGCAGCGCACTGTGTGTAATGAAACCAGGTGTCACCTTTCCCTTCGAGCCTGACAGCGTGGGAGGTCCGCTCTGTTATGCGGTAAGGGCCTGTCCAGCGAGGCTCAGCCCACTTTCTCTTTGTGACTTTCAGGAGGACGTAGTCCGTTCCAGGTGTAGCCGCCTCTTTCAGCTCTTGCTGGTTTCTTTCAGCGACCTGTGAGGAATACTGGGCAACAAAACTGCGGAGCATGTTATAATATGTCCTCGGATCGAGGTCTGAATCAGCTTCATCCGACATTAACAGGCGAGAGGAGGGGCCAGGAAAAGGCCTGCCATGCTCCAACTCAAATGGAGTGTAACCAGAGGTTTGATTTACTGAGCATCTTATGGACATTAATGCAAGAGGCAATGCCTTAACCCAATCTAATTTGGTCTGTGCACAGATTTTAGCCAATTTAGTTTTTAGAGTTTGATTCATCCTTTCCACTTTCCCTTGAGATTGGGGGTGGTAAACTGAGCCAAACTTGTGTTTCAAACCTAATGCGGCTTCAACCCTCTGCAGATCGTGGTTCCTGAAATGTGAACCATTGTCCGACCTTATGACCTCGGGAAACCCATGCTGTGGTATATAATGATTAATCAGACACTTCACCACAGTTCTACTGTTTTCACTTGCTGTCGGCCAGGCTTCTGGCCAACCTGAAAATGCATCCACAGCCACCAGCAGGTACCTGTAACTACCTACTCTGTCCACCATGTCTGTGTAATCAATGATTATTTCTTTCCCTGGGCAAAGTGGGATGGGGAAGTACCCTGCTATTGGCTTGAAGGCGGGCTTGATTCCAAATTGGTTGCACTCCTTACAGGTTTTAACCATGTATTTTGTCATGTCTTTTAGATAAGGGTGCCACCAGACGGCTAAGTTCCTCATCATTTGTGCAGGTCCCACATGCCCCACTCCATGTGCCTCTTCCATTGCTGTCTGTCTGACCCCTGGCGGTAGAATGGGCCTTCCATCTGGGCCACGCCAGACATCTGTGTTTGTGGCCCCTCTTGTTACCCATAATGATTTTTCCTGGGGGCTGGCTTTGTCCTGTAACTCTCTGATTGTGGCTAGGCCTAGTTGTATGGGTGGTCTTTCTGGAGGGGGTGTGGCTTCTGGGTCCATTACCATAATCAGGGAGGGTAAGTAACCAGCTGTCTGCTTCGCTACTAAGTCGGCCTGTTTGTTACCTAATGCCACTAAATCCAATCCGGCACTGTGACCTTTGCATTTTACCACTGCCACCTTAACAGGTAACAACAGTGCTTCCGCTAATTCCCTCATTTCTATCTCATGTTTAATGGGCTTTCCGCTGGCTGTCAAAAAACCAGCTCTTAGCCACTGCTTGAGCTCCACATGCACTGCTCCCACAGCATAAGCTGAATCACTGTATATATTCACTTTCTGTCCCTTTCCCATCCTTAAGGCTTCAATCACCGCTCTCAGTTCAGCTCTCTGTGCAGACTGTTGTCCTGTCAACTGCTCTGCTTTCACTGTTTTCCATCTCATGTCTGTCTGTTCCACTATTGCCCATGCAGCCTTCAACATTCCACTTTCAGTTCTGAAACAACATCCATCTGTGAACCAATCTTTTTCTGCATCCATTAGAGGTTCTGCCTGCAAATCTGGCCTGATTTTCTCCTGTACCTGCACAACCTCTTCACACATATGTGGTTCCCCTGATCCCATGTGATCAGCCATGTTTATGCCTTCATGTGAGTAGGTGATGTGTGGTGCTTCCAAAATGGTACTGAGGCGTCTCTGCCTGAGTGAAGTGAGTGTGAAGGCCTGTGAGGAGACGTAGGCCACCACACTGTGTGATGTCAAAATTTTTAGTGGGTGGTTCATCACTATGTGTGCTGTTTTCTGAATGATTTTTGCAAGTCCAGAAACGTGTTGTGTGCACGGTGGGTGGCGTTTTTCAGTGTTGTCAAGCATTACGCTTACATATGTCAACACTTTTCTCTCTCCCCCTTTTTTCTGGAACAGGATACCATTGATATGGGTTCCAGTTCCAGAAACATCAAGATGAAAAGGCAAAGCATAATCTGGCACAGCAAGGTCAGAGGCGACAGAAAGCTGTTGTTTTAACTTTATAAACGCCTGTTCTGTTTCTGTAGTCCATGAGAGGGGAGCAGAGAGGTTTCTCATGCCTTGTTCATTTACCAAAGCGCGCAAAGGGGAAGTAAGGCCAACATAGTCTGGGACATAGGTCCTGCTGTAACCAGTCAGGCCCAAAAATGACAACATGTCTTTTACAGTTAGAGGTTTCGGATGGTGCAAAATGGAGTTCCTGTGTTCTGGGGACAAGGAAATACCGGACTGTGAGACCATGCGGCCTAGAAAAGAAACCTGTTTTCTTGCAATCTGTAGTTTGTTTTTGCTCACTTTAAAACCTGTGTTGGCCAGGTGTTGAAGTACCACTCTGGTGGCCTCCAAACAGATGTCAGCCGTGGGGGCAGACAGCAAAAGGTCATCCACATATTGTATTAACATACAGTCAGATGGTAGTGGGCTGGTTTGTAAAAGTTCTTTCAAACACTGATTAAACAGTCCTGGGGAGAGGGCAAATCCCTGTGGTAAGCGAGTGTAACGCCATTGTCGGCCTCTAAATGTAAATGAGAAAATGTCACGCAGTGACTCACGAAGTGGGAGGCAGAAAAAGGCATTAGCCAAGTCAATGCAGGTGAACCAGGCATGAGATGGTGGGAGGTTGGTCAAGGCAACATAAGGATTAGGCACAGGCAAAGTAGGAGTGCCAAGTAAGGCATTAATCCTTCTCAAATCATGTGCCATTCTGAACTTCCCCGTGCCTTTTTTCTCAATGGGTAGGATGGGCGTGTTCCAGTTAGAGCAGGAGGGCTCCAAGACACCGGCAGTGACCAAACCAGAAATTGTTTCTGCAATCCCAGCCTCAGCCTCCGGTTTGTGTGGGTACTGAGGCTGCCACAAAGGGGTAGCAGATGACAGTTGAAAAGAGACTGGCTCCACATCAACTAAACCTACATCTGTGGGTCCAAGGGACCACAAACAATCTGGAAGAGAGTCGAGTAAAGGCGCAGCATCACAGTGGTCTGTGTGTTCTCTGCCATGTGACCCGCTGACCACTCCATGTTGCAGTGTTGAGGAATTAAAGCAATCATTTAAAATTTGGTATGTGTTGGTAGATGGAGAAAACAAAACCTGTGGGAGTTTTGTAGGTGTCCAGTCAGTGGCCGCAAGGGAACGTTTAACCATTCCACCCAGCTCCTTAGCCTGGTGTCCAGGATGTAAGGCCAGTGACACATGGGGAGCTGCCTCATCAGACATCATGTACCACTGTAATTGATCTGTTGTTAAAGTAACCGCTGCTGCCACTCCCTCCGGTGCCGCAAAAATGCACGACATGTTCAAAGACCAAGCCCGCCCCTCACACTGCTCTTGGAACATGTGCTGGTACCAGGTGGTGTCATGCCTGTCATAAAACAGTGTAACATGAGGTGGGTCAGGGGGAGGGACATAAGGATGTAGGAGTGAGAGCCACGGCCGCCATTGCTGAAAAGCAGTCCAAACTCCTGGTTCAGCAGGTGTTTCAACTTCCAATAATGCCCAGTAGATGTCAGCAGAGTCCGCCAAACAGGAGGAGGGTTGCAGCAGAAACTGACCACCTCCCTCTGGGCCCTCAGAGCAGGGAAGTACAACCCCAGTGATTAAATTTAGCTTTGCGGCCTGCGTGCTTATCTGCTTCCTTTCTGTGTCTCACCCCGCTCATCACACCTGCACCTGCTGCTGCTGAGTTGGCTTCTTCCTCTTTCTCTTTTGCCTGCATAGCCTTATTCTGCCAAATTATTCCCCAGTTACCACTACTCCCCTCGTCCTTTCCCTTTTCTTTCATTAACCTTTCAGCTGTTTTCCTCAATGACTCTTTCTGCTTTTTTGCTTCTTTAGGCTGGTGTGTGGAGTTGATGACTGTCTCAACACATGTTAATTGTTCTCCCAATGTGCTAAGAATAACACCGGGACCCCAACCATCATCATTAGTTTGTCGATCTAATTCTCCATCCATTTTACTGTCAATGGAGGAGTGTTCTTTTATTGATTTTAAAGGAGAATTTGGGCCAGCTGGGTTTCTGCCTCTGTTAGGCACTAACAGCTGGGGCGCTGCTTTAAAGGTGAGTCAGCACTGAAATATCCCTTCAGGTGTTACCAAGCTTCTACCAAACCGGAGTCTGGCGGGTAACCTTGCCTAGAGCTTCCTGATAGGGGTGCTAGTTGGTTGTCACCTTGTTCACACGTCTCATTCACACTTCATACATTACCTGCAGTCACTCATTACCCTCCTTATGTATGTAATAAATGTGTAAAAAAATTCTATGTGTGGTGTATTATTTTAACCAAAAGAGGAACCTAGTTCCTTTAATTGTGTAATCTGTGAACAACGGAGAACCAAACTGTCCTGCCCAGTGTTCCACAGCAAGCATTCAGCGTGTATTTATGTGTGTCCAATATCAAACAGAACATCAAAACATTTAAAACACTAAAATCATCGGGGTTTTAAGAAGAGATCCGTTTTCTCCTATTGATCAAAGGGACCCCTCCTTTGGACTCCAACCAGTACTTCTCCTTTTTACGTTTTAGAGGATCTTTTCTAATAAAGTCCTCTGGGCCTTCCTAACCCTTCTGTAGTTTAGAGAATATTACTAAAAAATATTCTCAAGGCCTTTAACCTTTTAATTTGTTTAGAAAGGCGTTACTAATAAACCCTTTCAAGGTCCCAGACCTGCACTGAGGTATTTATCCGACACCGGAGAGCAACCCGTCGGCTGCAACCGTGGTCAGACCTCAGTTCACTCTTATCTTTATTCACTTATTCACTTATTTCTTATTCACTTATCTCTTATTCACTTGTCTGATTCTCAACAAGCCTTAAGTAAGCCAGACAATTTTGGTTATGAATTACTAGGAGTTTGGACACTAAGTATTTTTATAGTGTTCAATATAGCAGAAATAAAAGGTCTGCTTACCTTGTTTTTGTGTGCACACAGCTTTTGTCCAAACTCCGTTCACTCAGACCACTGCCGATGTCCTCCCATCCGGTCCAGTTGACCTGGAGCGGATCCTGTTCCGTGACGCCAATTGAAGGATATAAAAAAAAACAACAACAGCAATAGAATAATATTAAACACAAAGTGAACCCGTCTTCCTTCATTAAATAGGTTCTTCTAGATGTTAAGGAGGAATTGACTTAACCAGGCTGGCGGAGAATGAAGACAACCGGACACCTGCTGCAGATGGGGAATCAGTGAACTTTTATTGAGACAGAGACAACCTCTCAACACAGCTCACATCAAGAGATTCCTAATATTTGCTGTGAGGATGGGTAGATATTCTCTAAAACTTACAGGAGGGGGTTGTGAGGAAAGTGCTGCATTAGCAGAAAAAACAACTCCATAAAAGGAAATCGGCCTTGGGTGTTCTAGTCTCTTCGCTTGCAGATATCTTACACCTGCAGGATGAGGCGATCGCTTCTTATCGCTCTCAAGGCCAAAGTCGTGAGCACATTTTTATTACACAGTTGCACAGTAACTTTAAAGCTGAACAATATTTAAAGCTGAATAATGTTTGATCAGATTATATTTTCTTCACTGTAAATGTCAACAACAAAAGGAGTGTGTAAAACATGTATATTGTAGTGATGGCAGTATACTGTGTATATTTATAGTGGCAGTATGGGAAATGATTATTTGGAAATGCTTGAAATGGAAATGATCATTTACTGTGAGGTGAGGTGTGGTTGGGGTGTGGACAGTGGTTGTGCTTTTGTAACGTTGAGGTATGGACAGCTACACACTCCTGCCTGTTCACATTTTATTCTGTAAAAACTAAATTTTCACTGCTTTTATGACCTTTTTAGTGGGGAGAACATAGCTAGGATTGAATGATTTAACAAATCTTTTGAATCCTTTGTCCTCCACAATGCTAAATGGCTGGGAGTCCTCAATCACCATGCTGACCAGGTCTTCATCTATTTGAGATTGTTCTCCTGAGGAAAGACAATAAAGATAAAGCACAAATATAAATATCACACACGTAACTTATTACAGTTGTATAATATTGTTATATCATTTAGTAACATTACTGCATGCTATATTATCATGGCATTTGATGGCTCACCTGGTCTTGCTCCACAATCGGTGTCCCCCTTATTCTCATGCAAAGCTCTGTAGTGCCTAAGCATGGATGAGGTGTTGTTGTTATATCCCAGCTCCCTGGCACATAGAAAACACTTCAACTTGTACAAAAGTCAAGACAGCTCAACATAAATTGTATTGCACCATCAGTATCATGAAAATACATCTTCTGTAGAAATTTACATACCTTGTTGGGAGGAATAAGATCAAAATGTTCCCACACAGGGGAGGACATCCTCCTCTTCTTAGCTGGCTCCATTCTCTCCTGACTTTCTCTCCTCACTCTCATAAACCTCCAAACGGTCTCCAAACTCTCACTAACCGCAACTCTCCATCAAACACCCACATTTTTGAATGAAGTCTGAGGGGTTTATATCGCTGTCATATCTCGCGGCAAAGTTCGAACCACTTCATGAACCAGTCACGTGGTACAGCCGGGCAGCGAGGCTTCGGACGTCATCATTTTCAGCTCCTCCCATAAATGAAGCAAGCCTCGATACGCGCTTCGCGGAAACGCCCCCTCCATTACTCGACACACGCTCCGAAGCCTCGATACAGAACATCCCATCACTACTGAAGAGCCGGTTCAGAGCCGAAAGAGCCGGCTCTTTTTAGTGAGCCGAACCGAAAGAGCCGGATCTCTAAAAAGAGCCGGAAATCCCATCACTAGTAACTTGTAAGACATGTGCTATTTAGCCAACTAATGGTGTTACAGTGACCCCTTGTGGACATTGTCAACTATTGCTGTGTCTGAGTAGATGATGTGTTATGCTTGGTTCTTAGTTATCTTTGACATAGAATTCCCTGTTTCTGTTTCCAGACAACCATGCTTATAGTCAATTATACTGCATCCGCTCTAACCATAAGTTCATGTCTGGCTGTCCCACATTTGGGTTAAACATGTCAAGCTCTGATGTAACTAATTCTTCTGTGGAGCGCAATTAAAGACAGTGAACTAAACTCCTGGACTGCTGCAGTCTTTTTGACTGAAGACTTAGGCCAGACTTGTATACCCAGCACTTTCAGTATACCGTATTTCCCGGACTACAGAGTGCACCTGAATATTAGCCGCACAAGCTAAAATCAGGGGAAAATCCTGTTTTGTACATACATTAGCCGCACCTGACTAAAAGCCGCAGGTGTTTCAATGTTGACTTATCATATGTAAGAGAATATGCACAAAGTGAATTGTCAGGAAAGAGATGGCTGTTTGGAGACATCACTTTTATTAATATTTTGAAAAACAAGTTATGGGTACATATTTGCATAACTTTTTAGGGTATATGTACAAGTACCGGTAATTACAAGTACGAAACATGTACTGTGCTTCATAAATGAGTAACAAATGTAGTACATAACAATAACCTACAGCACACCAGAAAAATAGATTCGGCCTACCTTTTGGGCTCAGGTGCAGTGACACGGCTTTAACAAGAAGAAAAGTCAGTCATTCACCACCATCTTTCTCTTCTTCCTGCGCAAAAAACCACTAAAGTCCTCTCCTCCAGTGTCGGAAACGAACAGGTTCAGGATGGCTTCGTCATCCACTCTCCGCTTCTCTCCTTCGTTGTCACTTTCAAAACCAAAGAAATCCTCGTTGTCAGTGTCGGAGTCGAACACCCTCTGAAGGGCCATGGCGGTGTCCTCCTCTCCATCATGCAGCAGTCCAGCCCTTCGAAATCCGTTCCACGCTGTCAGAATCCAATGGTGGAGTTGGGCATAACTTGCTTTTCGCAAGTTTATCGCCGCTCATCATCCACGCCTCCAGCTGAACACGTAGTGCTACTTTGAAGTTTGTTTTTCGCGCTACTTCGTACGGCACTACGTTGCCTGGCGGATGGACATGTGACCAACATACCACTCTTGAACCCCGATCCTTCCGCCAGGCAACGTAGTGCCGTACAACAGCGGAACAAACAAAACAAATCCGCTCATGGACAATCCATAGAAAAGCCGCACCTGACTAAAAGCCGCAGGGTTCAAAGCTTGTGCAAAAAGTAGCGGCTTATAGCCCGACAATTACGGTATATATGTATATCTGCAGTGGAGGTTTGTGCTTGGAGTCAGGGCCGGCCCGTGGCATACGCCGTATAGGCAAATGCTAAGGGCGCCGTCCATCAGGGGGCGCCATGCCAGTGCCACAAATGTTGAAAAAAAAAAATGAAAAAAAAGTTGGTACTATTATTTCTAAATACAAAAAATAATCCCACGTTAATTTTAAATCATGCTTTTTATTTGTTCTTGTTTCTAATGTCTCTGTAAAGCACTTTGAATCACCTTGTTGTTGAATTGTGCTATACAAATAAACTTGCCTTGCCTTGCCTTAATTAAAATGCAAAGTAAAGCTTATTTAATAGAAATATTATTTGTTAAAACATTACGCCCCCCCCCCCCCCCTCCCCGCACGGTGCGCCCCCTCCCTTCCCGTATCATGGTTCCTTTTGGACGTCACCACATCAAAAAATCAACACAAGATGTCAAAACGGCCAAAACTGTCAGGTGCCCAGGGAAGAAAAAAGAGAAAAGAAGAGGAGGAGAAACGAGAAAAAGACAGAGGTAGGTAACGTTAGCCTACATGAAATTATTTGTCTGAATGTGATAGTAACCTAAATTTTTAGCATTAAGCTAATGTTACATGATTCGCTAATTGCTAATCAATAAATAGCTAGTTAACTGTTTTAACGTCAGTTAATATTGTGGAGGGGGCTAAATTGTTATGGAAAATAATAATGTAACGTTAGGTAATTACAGTACTCCCACCTTTCCCACCATTCCTAATTTGTATTCATCTTTTAAGCAGGTGTTTTTTGTTTACATTGTTATTGCCTTCTGGTTAGCTAACGTTTACCCTGCAGGTAATAGTCACTTTTCCACCCCTGTATATATTATAGTTGTAAGCCTAGTTGTTAAAGTGCACATCATTAATGTTAATTAAGCAATATCACATGAGAGGGAATGCTGTTTTTTAATATGAGCACTGCTGTGATTCGGTCAAAGATAATCATAACATAACATTCTCATATGATATTATACTGTTACTTTGCATTCTGCTATTCAGCATTTCACTGTAATGATGACAATAAATTGAATCTAATCTAATTTGCATATCAGTTAACATCATACATATATCTCTTTGGTTTTTCATTTATATAATATCATTTCATTTTATTCCTGGAATCATATGTTTTTATTATTAGACTTTAATACTCAGTGGTGTCACATACTCCTCTCTTCAGATGCACTGTTGAAGTTTCTAAATCCCACCCCTGGGCCATCTACCACATCTACCGCTGCTGCCTCCACTTCAGCAGTACAACCCACCAGTGATGCAGCATCAGCAGCACAACCCAGCCATGATGCAGCAGGATCAAGCGGTCTTCCTGTTGCCTCCACCTCAGCAGCACAATCCACCAGTTTTGCAGCAGCATCAAGCGGTGTTATTGTATTTCATATATTCATTTTTTTATTTTTTGTATTCATTTATTTATTCATATATTTTTTTATCTTGTTAATTATTCTGATTGTGAATTTGCTTTCTTTAAGTAAAAAAAAAAGGTCAAAGACAAAGCTATTCGGTTTCTTGTGAGTACATACACTACACTGCCAATGTAGGGGGGCGCCACCTAAAATCTTGCCTAGGGCGCCAGATTGGTTAGGGCCGGGCCTGCTTGGAGTGCTTCTTGTTCCTATTTAGAGAATAGATGTCTGCTTTCTTTGTCTCCCTGAATGCACCATTTAAATTATTAGAACCACAGAAGGAAGTTATCTGCATCTTTACTTACTCATTAGACTAGCTCAAATAAAAACTGATAAAATGCCAAAACAAACAAATTCCTAAGACACCTTATCACAACATCTGTTATGTTATTATGAGGTTGGGGTTTGTGGCTGGACTCCATTGTAGTTGGCATTTTCAGCATTTAGACTGAACTTCTCATAAAGCTTTTTTCTGTTTGCACTGGTTAACTTTGTAATTACATCCTATAATGTGTTGTTTGACTTGGATGAAAAAACCGTCCTACATACCAGAGTTGTTAGTTTAGAATTTTCTAATAAGTTTTTATTTTTTATTTTATTTTGACTTTTGGATTTTGATTCAGTTTAGTTTCAGTTACTTTCCACAGTGGATTTTTTCTTGTTTCAGTTTAGGTTATATGGTTTGAAAATGTTTAGTTTTACTTCATTTATTTAGTTTCATTGTTGATTTCAGTCTTTTTCATTATTATTTTATAGCTGGCATGTATCGGGGGCACAATTTTGAAAACCAGCACAAACGTTGCTATAGAAACACAAAAGCTTTTGAAAGCAGTTAATTTAGACATTTTAGACATCCAGAGTCTCATTAAATGTCAAATCAAGCAAGTTGTAATAACATTTTGACCAAACTAACAGGAACTAAAACTAATATTTCCTCTATATTTCTCTTTTATTGTAGTAAATTCTGCAAGCACAAAATCACTTCAGTTAGTTTACTTTTATATTTTTATTTTATTTTAGTTAAGTAAAATATTTTTTTCACATCTAATTTTAGTTTTTCAGTTTAGTTTTAGTTACCTACAATGACTTTGCTACATGCAGTACATTTTATTAAAGTAAGATAGTCAGATGTTGTCCTATATATTCCTGTTTTATGTTGAGGATCATGCAGATACAACCATCAAACACTTCAGAACACCATTTTATATTTGGCATTTCTGCAGCTTTGGAACTCTAATGTATGTAAGAGAGTAAACAATGATAGCACTGTAGTTTCCGACCATGCACCAAGTTGTTTTGTGATAATACCAAGTTTGAGAAAAGAAAAAAAATATCTGATGGTAATTTAAACCCAAATGACTCAAGGATCAAGAATTTATCAGTTATGTGGGAATCCTGATAGTTCTGAATTCATGATAGCACAAACATGCTTACAAGGAGCAACTCATTCTTAGTCTTACAGCTGCGTTCTTCAAACACTATCATTTTAGGAGAGACACCTGTAGCTCTAACAGTTCATCTGCAAAGGGTCTAAGCCTTTTATATTTGCCATACCTACATGGGAATCTCCTGTGTGTGAGGCCATAATGCATGTAGGAAATTCTGAAACTGTGCTTGTTTATTGTGTAACTAAAATGCGATCAAATCTTAACATACCGGGTGGCACGGTGGTTAGCACTGTTGCCGCAGAGCAAGAAGATCCTGAATTCAATTCTCTCATGAGGCCGGGGTCTTTCTATGTGGAGTTTGCATGTTCTCCCGGTGTTTGTGTGGGTTCCTTTTGGGTACTTCAGCTTCCTCCCACTGTCCAAAGACAGTTTGTGAGGATAGGTTAATTGATTAATCCAAATTACCCATAGGTGTGAGCGTGAATGGTTGTATGTCTCTGTGTGTTAGACTGGTGACCTGTCAAGGATGCCCCCGCCTCTCGCCCTATGTCAGCTGGGATAGGCTCCAGGGCACCCTGCGACCCTGAAAAGGATAAGCGGAAGCGAATGGATGGATGGAATCTTAATCTACTTTCAGTTGGTTAGCAGTTTAAGAGCAACTTTGAGCAAGGAGGAAACTAAGATCTTTTACCTGAGTGAGGAGGTTTGGCGGACCTCTATGATTGCCCATTGACACATTCTGACACATTCTTTCAAATTACATGGAAGTTTGATTCAAATCATTGATACAGAAATAAATCTTACAAAAACCTAAAGTGGACTGTGAAACTGACAAACAGAATTTACAGTACCCTGGATATAGTGTCATTATGAATACTATAATATAATAAATATACATAAATTGGAAGCCATATCATTATAACATTTTTTAACAGACCTGGTTGTGCAACAGCACCACCAGGAAGATCATTATGTATATGAAGGATTTTGTAAGATTAACATATGAAAAACAAAGTAAGTGCATCACAGTAGTGAATGTGCTGTACTGTTTATGGGCTCAATTCATCACTGCTATGTTGTTGGACTTTTCAAATTATGAGATATTTTTGTGTTTTGATGCTGACTTTATTGAGTTGTGAGATGTGAGCAAATCTTCAGTGAGATTGTGCAGGGATCATGTTTGTGCTCTAACCTGCAGGATTTCATAACCGGCTGACAGTATAGTAGCAATGCTAAAGACAGAGAAAATAAAAAGTGAAAATAATTTGCAGCAAAGAGTGAAGGAATGCAACACCTTGTTGTATCACCTGACTCTGGACACATAAGAATCAGTCAACCATGAAATCAAAATGCAATGTATATCTGTTACAGCTTCTCAATAACATCCATCCATCCATCCATCGTCATCCGCTTTGTCCGGGGTCGGGTCGCGGGGGCAGCAGCCTAAGCAAAGAGCAAAGAGAGTGTGTGTGTGTGTGTGTGTGTGTGTGTGTGTGTGTGTGTGTGTGTGTGTGTGTGTGTGTTCTCAATAACATTCTCCACAAAATATATTTGGAAGTCAGTGTTTTATGTTTTATGAGTATATAAGTGCTGTCAGTTGTGGGACTGCAAGGGCACCCTGAATGCACCAATTAAATCATTAGAACCACAGCAAGAAGCCGTCTGTACTATGTGGCAAACTTGTTAATCTGGTTTGGGCGGGAAAAAAAGTGAAGAAGTGTCTTCAAAACATCCGTCGAGTTATTATGGGTGTGGGGTTTGTGTTTGAAATTTAGTGAAGCAGGTATTTTTGCCATTTGGACAAAAGGACTAGTTTTGAACCACAAGCTTTTTGCTATTTGCACTACATACACTTCTATTTCCTCGTCGTATTTGATTTAAACCAACAAGTGTCTTTAATGAGTTTTATGTTCAGGATCATGCAACTGCTTTAGTGAAACATTTCAATACTGACACCTGTGCTTCAAATCTAACAATTTTGAAAACCTGAAAAAGTACAACAGAATTCACAAAGGGACAAACATAGAGGAGTACCTGTGGGATTTGAAATGTAAGTATAAAATTAAATAATGGAGAGGTGGTAAATGTATATAGTAAGGCAGGGGTATCCATCTCCAGAGCCACTGTCCTGCAGTTTTTAGATGCTTCCAACACAGCTGAATAAAAGGGTTGGATTACCTCCTCAGCATGCCTTCAAGTTTGGCAAAGGCCTGGTAACAGGCCATTCATCTGATTCAGGTGTGTTAGAACAAGGATGTGTCTGAAGGCTACTGGACAGTAGCTCTAAAGGACTGGAATTGGACACCCCTGTTGTAGGTCTTTGTGGTGAGGTGTGGTTGGCGGTACCGTGCGGACGCACCTGCACGGCATCCGTCCGCAGTATTTAAAACCATGGGGAAGCAGGGGTAGAGAGTTGTGGTGTAGCGTTATGTGTGGCTGGCAGCTTGTGAGTTGCAGCGGAATGAATAAAGATGGCTCTGATTAAAGATGTCTATCTAATTCACACCAGTCTTTAACATACAATATAACAAAATCAGCTTTTAGGTATTGGCTATATCTCATTGACCATTGAGTTGGTAAGCTGGTGGAGGTCAGTGAGAGTTTTCACTTAATAGAACCTTTTTGTCAGGGGTTACATAACATTAAAATGTATATTTATCATTCTTTACAGAATTGTAAAACGGCAATTGTGAAGTCAAACAGTCCCCGAATGCCATCCATTTAAATCACAGCAAGAGGTTGGCTGTACCTTCACTTATGTATCTAAGTTGTTTATTCAGCTTTAAACAAAAATTTATAAATTGCCAGAACAAACAACTTCCAAAGATACTGTTTCTAAGACACCTGTCATTTCTTCTGGGTGTGGGATTGGTGGTTGGAACCCAAAGCAACAGGTATTTTTGGCATTTTGGAACAAGGTAAACTGAGAGACTTCTCATGAAGAGCTAGCTGTTTGTAAAACCAAATATCAGCAGTTGACACACCTTATCTATTTTTCTTTGCAACTCCTCCCTTCTTACCTTTGTGTATTATGACTTCTAATGTGTCATGTCTGATTTGAAACAAAAACTGACCTACATGAAGTTCATTTTTTGTTTCATGCAGCTGTTTTTGCTAGACATTTTAATTTTAGATTGTAATTTTAAAACACCTTTGCTTCTTCTCTAATATTTTAGAACATCTGCAAAAAAGGAAAACAATGAAAGGGAGTAACTGTGGGCTTTGAAATTATATAGTGTTGTGTCCAGTTTTTCCAAAAGTCATGTCAACTTTATTTATCTGAAATATCTGCCTTTTCAAAAGATTTAATTTGCTTTGGCTGTTGAAATTACAAGTTACAGTGCTGGCCCTCTATGTGAAATCAGCTATATGTCTTCACAAAGAGGATGACCCCGGATCAGGCCGTACAGTTTTATACCCCAACAATAACACATTTTATTATTACTACCTTCTTCCGGAAGCAACGTGGCTGTCCTGCTGTCTCCCTTCGAGTCTCCTCTCTGTTCACGTCCAACCTTGTATCTGCTCCTTTTCCTGGAATGACAAAGACAGAAAAAACACCTACCTGCCAAGCCTTGATTATTAATATTATCTTATTGATTCTTTTTATTATCTAAGTTTGGGACAAATATCATCCTGACTGTTAACTAGTTATGATATCTAAGCATGCTGCAAAAAACTCTCTGCCATCTATGTCAATCACAATATTTTGATTCAGTCATGACACTGAATGAAACTTCCGACCCTCAAAAACACAGAGCGCCAACTTGTTAATGAGAATATGCAATGTGTATATAAAAGCAGCTTTATTTAATTATTTTAATCCTAAGTAACACAGTTGGTTCTGAAATGTCATTCATGCTATCACTATGGTCTGCCTGATTAAGTAATCACTTACCCCATACCTAGTAGTTGTCACGGCCAGCGGGGGCAGACCATGTGGAGAGTGTGTGTGGTGGACCCAGGTGCGAACACAGGCGAGGAGACTGGAGTGAACTTAAACTGAAAGCAAGCCTTTATTTGGGCTGATGCAGAAGGTAGTAGACAAAACATAACAGGGACAGAGACTGCAACTAACCAAAAACCTAAACTGGAAAAACACTAACCTGACTGAAAGGAATAACTATGACCACTGTGAACAGAATGCTGTGTAGATGCATGGAAACTGTGAACCAAATGGCGTGACGAAACAGACATGAACATACCTGCACGGAACCTCATCGTGCGGCTGCATGAAAAACAACATAGGCAGGTTTGATTAAAGTATAAAAGCATTTAGTGTCTAAGTATTGAACCTTACATGCTGTTCATAGACAGATATTCTCTGACAAAGTCAAATTTTGTACTTGAGTCTAACCAGCACTATGCTGTAAACCCAGATGACTTTTCATTACATTGTGAAGAAATTTTCTTAGGTAAGAGAAAAATTCTGGAATCATTTACTTAAAAAAAAAAAGATTTTAATAGACTGTTTAGACACTCCCAAAGATCATTCTAATGATGACCAACGTCATCATCGTGTTTGGGCCTCATTCCAGTGAACAGCGAACACATGAAATTGTCCAATTACTTGTGCACATTGCATATAAAAATAACAGTTACCAGGGAAACAGTAAAATAATTTTGTTGTTCTTCCAAGATTGTCATCTTCTCATGGTGGAGAAGCTGTGTGGTTCAGAGATCTCAAGAACAATCAGTGTTGGGGAGTAACGAAATAAATGTCCCGGCATTACGTATTTAAAATACAAGATATGAGTAACTGTATTCCGTTACAGTTACCATTTTAAAAGGTGGTATTCAGAAATACAGTAACTTTGTTGAAATAAAGGGATTACATGGCGGTCTTTTCCTGTTTCATGTGTTCGGCTATGCCCTGTCTATTTTTGGTAATGTCATGGAACGCTGTGTGGCAAGCAGGAGGAGGACCCAAATGCAAAACTCAGACACGGGGATGAACTCGAGAAACACAGCTTTAATGCTGGCACGGCAGAACACAGGAAATACAAAACTAAACTGGGAAAAGTAAACTAACACTCGCAGGTAGACACAGGAAGATCCACACAACATGAGGGAGAACGCGACACAGCACTGAGGGAGACGCAGACATAAATACACCAAGGGTTAACGAGCGGAGTGGGAGCACATGGGGAACACAGGTGACACTGATAATAATCACGAGACATGGCAGGAGTGAACACAACACTGGTGGGGAGACGGTCGAGGCGAAACAGGAAGTACAGAGGTTCAGACAGGAGGAGAGAGAGCACGAGTAGAACACCAACATAACGGGCAGGGGAGACACGGAATAAACATGAAAGGGGACGAGGGCTCATGAATACACAGAGGGGCACACAGGGGGTAGAGTCATAAAGGGAAAGCACTCAGGGAACAACACAACAGGGCAACTCAGGAAACAGAGCCTAAACAGGGAACTGAATACAAAGATACATGAGAGCTAAGAATACTGGGCCGTGACAGCACCCCCCCCCCCCACAAGGGCTGGCTCCCGACAGCCCCAACCCGCGAACAAAAACAAGAAAAACAGAAAACAACCCACCCAGGGCGGGAGGCGGGGGACCAGGACGGAGGGACCAGAACAGGAAACAAAACCACCAACAGAAAACACAGGAGCACAAGACACTAGTCCATAATAAATGTCAGGAGGCCGACAGGCACAAAAGTTCACGGGTCACACGGTCGGGGGGCCGACCAGACGGGTGGCACAGGTGACGGGAGCAGGTACGGGTGCCAGGATGATAGGAGCCTCTGCCAGTCTGGGAACAGAAGCAGGGACCAGCTGGACCTCAGCTACCCTCTCCCGAAGAACTGATACGGGAGCTAGGGAAGGCTGGGCCCACGCTGCCTTGGTTACAGAAACTGAAGCGGGAGAGCTGAGCTCAGGAGCAGAAACAGACACAGGGAAAACAGAGTTAGTGGAGCTAGAAACAGTGTTAGCGAACAGAGATTCATGGCGGGCCACTCCTAGCGACTCTGTAGGCCTTAAGCTGTCCATCTTAGGAGTAGCAGTCTCTAAAACAGTCATTGCACAGGAAGATCCAGGTTTAGCAGAGTCAGAGTCTGTAATACCGGGCACAAAGGGCGTGCCGAGCCTCCTGCCTTCTCCTCTCGTTAGGGAAGGCGGAGTTTGCACGCTGCCGGTTCCGAACGGAGTTTGCTGGGTCCATTACTGGTCGCGTTCTTCTGTCATGGAACGCTGTGTGGCAAGCAGGAGGAGGACCCAAATGCAAAACTCACAGACACGGGGATGAACTCGAGAAACACAGCTTTAATGCTGGGACGGCAGAACACAGGAAATACAAAACTAAACTGGGAAAAGTAAACTAACACTCGCAGGTAGACACAGGAAGATCCACACAACATGAGGGAGAACGCGACACAGCACTGAGGGAGACGCAGACATAAATACACCAAGGGTTAACGAGCGGAGTGGGAGCACATGGGGAACACAGGTGACACTGATAATAATCACGAGACATGGCAGGAGTGAACACAACACTGGCGGGAAGACGGGCGAGGCGAAACAGGAAGTACAGAGGTTCAGACAGGAGGAGAGAGAGCACGAGTAGAACACCAACATAACGGGCAGGGGAGACACGGAATAAACACGAAAGGGGACGAGGGCTCATGAATACACAGAGGGGCACACAGGGGGTAGAGTCATAAAGGGAAAGCACTCAGGGAACAACACAACAGGGCAACTCAGGAAACAGAGCCTAAACAGGGAACTGAATACAAAGATACATGAGAACTAAGAATACTGGGCCAACATGGCCCAGGACCGTGACAGGTAATTCCACACCAATGGAAACAAAACACACATTAAGATGCTCTAATGTCTCAATCTTGCGGCCTGCATAATGACTTGACAATTTTTTAAAATTTTTATTATTGTTCAAAAAACTATTTAATATGAAGCCAGGCTGTGTTGGCCTCAGGTTTATGTAGTTAACTGCTAAGTGTGAGAAAGTGCGTTTCTGGTCATTTTACGGTGAAACATGAAAGTAATGCAATGAGTAATGTATCAAATTAGTTTCTCCTGGAATTAATTAAGCAATGTATGCTGCTAAGTGATGATGGTGACTTTCAAAGAGGAGCAAACAAGAACTCAATGAGAACTGATAAATGAATCAAAAAGGAAGCAAATCGATAGGTAACATTGATAATGGAATATGAATTGCTGAATTCTTATTCTTTTCCCCATACACAGTGCAATATATGAACCATGGGATAAGACGAAAACCAGCATCCACAATGACCTTTCACAGCTGGAGGGTACAGCATAATTTGAACAATAGGTTTAGTGTGGCCAAAGAGTGAAAAGAGAGGGAAAGGGATCTGGACTGACGGGGTGGAGTTCCTAGAAGGCTAATCAGGAGATTCAACAGTTACAAGTACCCTGGCTCCTTAAAAAGCATTATCTCTCTTCAAGCAATGGAAATGTGGAGGATTAATGAATGTCCGAGTCACAATCCGACATGAAACATGAAGCATTCATCTATTATTTCTATTCTATCTGTACATCTGTTACAGCTCCTGGATAACATTCTCCATAAAATACTTTTGGAAGTGATTGCTTCATCTTTTATACAGACCTATCTGTTGTTGGACTGCAAGTGCTCCCTGAATGCACAATTGAAATCATTAGAACCACAGCAGAAAGTAACTGAATCTTGACTTATATGTATGAAACGTGTTAAACCGGCTCTAAATAAAAAGTGTTGAAATGCTAGAACAAACAAGTTTCCAGATATCATCTTCAAAACATCCATTGTGTTATTATACGGTGGGATATGTTTTTGGAATCCAGTACAGCAGGCATGGTGAGGGACTTCTCATGAACCACAAGGTTTTTGTTTTCTGTTTGCACTTTTGATTCAGTAACAAAATATCAGCAGTCAATAGACCTTGTGTCTCACAATCTTCCTCCTTTCTTACCTTACTGTATGGCCTCTCACGTCTCAGATTTGATTTGAACCAGGAACTGCCCTATATACAGTATATGTTATTTAAATAAGAGTTGTAAAATGCAAAAGATTTCCTGTTTCATGTTCAGGATTATGAATGCAGCTGCATTAGTGAAACATTCCAATACTGATACCTGTGCCTTAAGTCTATGATTAAAGACAGAACACACAAAAAGTCAAATATAGGGGGCTAGATGTGGGATCTAAAATGTAAGTATATAGCAAAAGGAATGGAGAGGTGGTATCTTAAACGTGTATTGTAGGGTCTTTAGCATACAATATAACCAAACTTAAGGTAACTGTATCTGTTATTTAGTGCTAAATTAATAAAATTGAACTGAACTAAATACCTGGTTCTGAATTTCTACTTTTGCTGTGGTCATCAGTTTTAAATACCTAACCAACTAACAAAAATAGCAAAGCAATAATTCAGTGGAATATAATGCAAAGCTACTTGTTATTACCACCACTGAGCTGGAAAATTAGTGGAAGGTGGTTGCAGTTTTCACTTAAAAGGAACGTTCAGGTCAGGGGCTACATAAAATTAAAAAATGTATTTTGATGTGCGTGTGTGTTTTGCAAATCTGTTTCAAAATAGTGTTGTTTGGAAAGACTGAAAAGACTCTCTCAAGCATTAGTGAAACCTCAGCAAGAGTGACTGTGGAGGTTGTATGTATCTAAGTTGTTTACCCAGCCTTAAATAAAAACGAACAAAATGCCAGAACAAAGACGTTCCAAAGAAACTGTTTCTAAAACACCTGCTGTATTTTTCTGGGTGTGAGGCTGTGGTTGGAGTCTAAGCAAGTATTTGTGGCATTTGGAACAAGACAAGCTGAGGGATTTCTGAAGAAGAGCAAGCAAATGTTTGTGCTAGTGATGGAGTAAAAAAGTAAACATGCTATGACTTTTGCATACCATGACCTCTAATGTGTCATGTTTGATTTAAAGAAAAACAGTACATTTTACATTACAAAACATACTTACATCCTTACGTCCTACGTAAATTATTGTTTCATGTTCTGGATCATGAAGTTAGACATTTTAACGTTGGTATTAACCTGTATTGAGAACGCCTTCAATGGAGACAATGACAGAAGGGAGCAATTGTGGGCTTTGAAATGTAAGTATATAATTGCTATGTAGTTTTTTTTTTAAATGCATAACTTAGATTATATCATGATTGGATCTGTGTAGTGTAGAAATTTTTTTCTACAATACAATACACTTTAACCACACATCAATTTAACATGTGTAAACAGCCTCTTTGAGTAAATACATTTTCTCTGATTAAATAAAGTAATAAATGTATGATTTATCCTTAATGATGTTTCAGAGAGCAGGGAAAGATCAATTTTGAGGTTTTACAGCACTCATTTTTGGAGAAAAACATTTATTATCACAGAATATCATCTGCTGTTTTTTTTCCCTAAGAAGTAAAAATATAACAACCAGCAATATTTAAATATAAATTATTGAATGGTACAGTGTGTGTTACTAGGTCTAGAAAAGCAGTGGAGTTCACTCCAAAGCAGTGGAGTGAAGAATTAATGCGGTAAATTTAAATTCCAATCATATCTCTTACTGTAGCAGTAACACTGTAGGCCAAACTGCCTCATCAGCTCATCTGTAATCTTGATCTTTAGGTCCTTTCAGAAATCTTTTTGTTTGCTTTTCTCTTTTTTGAAGGAGGAGCTTCTAGGAAATTGATGTCTGTCTTTGTTTTTCAGTCTCTGTAGAGTATATAAATGGATCCATTTATGTTATGTGTAGTGTCACTATCTGGGAAAACAAATCTTCACATTATGATGAAGCTGATTCTTTCCCTGACTCTCTTCTGGGCACTCTGCAGCACAGGTACATCATCTTGTTCTTAAATTTAGACTTCTCCAAAAATGTAAGGACTTAAACGTTTTTACTTCTGCAGAAAACATTTTTTAAAAGGGAATATAAATGTTATCCTGACTAATTATGAACTGACTTCAAATCATGCTTCTAAGCACTATTTAAGGAGTTAGCCTATTTTTGCTCACCATTATTGCACGTTATGTATTGCAAGATCCCTTAAAGCCTTTCAACCAATAAAGCAAAACCCAGCTATCTTCATGAATGTGAATGAAAATGTGATCACAATTTCACTTTTTTTTTCACAGCGGGAGCCCTTCAGTGTTTAACCTGCAAAGATGTGACATGTTTAACGACAAACCCAGTTAAGTGCACTATAGAGAAGGCGTGTGTGACATCTTCTATTCTAGGTAGTCTCTTCTTTATTCCGTCTTTTACTTTTCAGTGAGCATACATGTACTGGGAGGTTACATCAATGTTAACAAACTCCACTTTGATTCTGCAGTGACATCGTCTGGAATTAAGGTACCACAAATCATCAGGGGTTGTGCACCAGACTTCGTGTGTCCTGTCTTAGGCTCTCAGACATATTCAGCAAACCTGGGTATTTTGAGTGCAGCTGCATCTGTTGAATGCTGCAACAAAGACAACTGCAACTTAAACATTTTGCCTGGCAAGTAAAGATAGAGTTTCTATATGACAAGAAAACACAAGCTAGATAATAATGTCGGAATCCTGCCATCTTCTTGACCTGGAATGTTAAATCTGGTCACTGTAATGTTTTCTGTTTTTGAAAAAGATTTTCATTCCTATTTCAGTCCCTGCAGATCAGACCGAGAACAATCTGAAGTGTTTTTCATGTGACCCCGGCTCCACTCAGTGTAACTCTACAGTGAAGTGTAGTGGAGTAGAGAATCGCTGCTTTCAAGCATTTGGTAATTCTCTTCAAACCTGTTTTGCTACCTTGAAATGTTTATACAAATTTGTGTTTTTGTAATATGAAAAATGAAACATCAACAAAAGGAAAAAAAAGCATTATATTACATACAACTTCAAGATATTCTGTTATTTGAGTCATATTATGAGTCACTATTACACTGACGAAATAAGGAAGCTAATTTAATGAGACTGCTACGTGAAAAAAACACCTTACAAACCCACTGGTAAAATACACCTTGCTGGTAAATGTTGTAATTACATGCTGTAGAAGGTTTTTGCTTAAAGCGTCTTTCAATACTTCTTTCTGATTTGAGCAAAATTGTTTCTATAAAGATGAAAAATCTGAAATGATGATTTTTATCTACAGTGCCATCAGGTATCAGCACTTCAGTTCCAGTCAAGGGCTGCATGTCTGAAAACATCTGTACAGCAGTGTCCAGCCTGTCAAGTCTCCCTGTCTTGAATCTTGGGAACGTCAGCTGTTGTGATAACAATTTGTGTAATACTGCTCCAACAACAACTACCACGTTCATCTATCTTATATTTGGACTCATATATATTATCTATTAGAATAAAATAAAAAGGCATGAAAAACATTTGAAGTATCAGAAATACTCAGAAAACACCTTTTTCAAGACCTGATTGGGGTTAGGAAATCCAAATTTAGTTAAAAGAGGCTGGAATCTGTCTGAAGCTGAGGTACAGTAAAAAGGCATCAATATAAGACAAATAAAAAAAAAACAGCATACATACCAATATTTACTCAATATATCATACTTTCTGCATATTTTCTTTTTTCTTTTAATTATCAAGGATATTAGGCATTTTAAGGCTTGTGTGAAATGTGGAACTGGAGCATTCCTTGTAGCAGGAAAAATAGTATCAATATCTGAAAACAATGAAGATTCAACTCAAACAATGCTAAAGACTTTACAGGCATCAACAATCTACTGCACAAGGGATTCTGCATAAATGGCTCTCAATGTAAAACCATGAACAAAATAAATAAAATCAAATACATGAAAAGCAAAAATATATAAATAAAAACAAGAAATAAAAATGTTTGAAACCGACACGAATTTTATTTATTGTTTTGTTTTTTCTCATGTCATGCTGGTGGTCATACTTAGGCCAAACAGAATACAATAAAAAAACAAACAAATAAATAAAAACAGATAAATATTTACATGGTGTCCAACCTGTGTTTGGTAATGACGGTGTGCCTTGACATATCCTCCAATCCGTACTGTAACTGGCTATTAAAGTAATGGCACAAACATTCACACACTTATGGTAAAATATATGTATATATCTATATCTATATATAGATATATAGATATAGATAGATACATTTACCATATATAGATATAGATACATATATATATATATATATATAAACACCCAGCACGCCCCTGCGGGCGGTTTATCCTTCAAGCTCGGGTCCTCTACCAGAGGCCTGGGAGCTTGAGGGTCCTGCGCAGTATCTTAGCTGTTCCCAGGACTGCGCTCTTCTGGACAGAGATCTCCGATGTTGTTCCCGGGATCTGCTGGAGCCACTCGCCTAGCTTGGGAGTCACCGCACCTAGTGCTCCGATTACCACGGGGACCACCGTTACCTTCACCCTCCACATCCTCTCGAGCTCTTCTCTGAGCCCTTGGTATTTCTCCAGCTTCTCGTGTTCCTTCTTCCTGATATTGCTGTCATTCGGAACCGCTACATCTAGCTGTGAGAGCAGTCCCTTCTTTCGAATGTTGGAACACTGAGCTACTAGTTGTTTCGCCGTCATTGTGGATGTTGGGTATCGAAGAATCCATAGGTCCCTCATCCTATTCATGTAGCCCCTTCCGCCAGGGTTACTTGCATAGTAGTGTTAAGGTTCAAAAATATTGGGGATGGACACCAGAGGAAAAAACCCACAATAACAACACTGGTCCGGTCGGGTTGAGTCAAACGATGATTTAATGATCACACACGTGGGAGATGGACACTGTATGCAGACAGTCTCAGATCTCATCTCAAAAAACACATCACCATAGTTTTATGAAATCAGGGTATTAGAACGCCCCCTCATGCGTAGTGACAGGTGTAATACAATCAATGTTGACAATTTTATTTAACACAAAGAATAACATTGTCTCCTTCCCGAGGGCAGACGCTGACTGCCCCCGTCTCCTGGAACCGTCTGTACCCTGCTAAGACACAACATGGCAGCTACAAGGACTCTTTCATTTGTTAAGACCATCAGTGTGTATTGCTCTAAATCAAGTCTATAATATTAAATGAATATTGCTGGATCAGCTACTTCTACTTAAAACATATTAAAACATGACTAAGCACAAAATCACCAAGAATAACATCTTATAAGTGCTGTGTAAGCGCGTGCGGCCTTCCAAGCTCAAAGCCTTTGCCCTCCATAGATCAGCCAGACTCGCGCTGGCTGTAGCTTTTAACCTTTAATTACCTTGAGCACAACTCTAGAAAAAGCAACAAACTGCAATGTGTATGGAATGATCAGGGTTACATCTGCAATGGAAAATCATGTTATTATTCTGGTACCTGTAAGAAAAGATCAAACTAAAGTTATCACCATCACTGTAATGCAAAGAATAATGTAAGGTCAAAAACTTCAATTTATGCTTAATGCAAAGCTGGTTATATACTTCTAATAAACTAATAATGCCATATTAAAATATTAAATGATAATGAGAAAAACATCCCCTCCTTATTTTACAGTAGCATTCCAACAACGCCCTGTTTTCGTCTCTTGCCCACCGATGCCTTCTTGTTCCAGTAGCCCACTTTTCGTCAGGGTGCCCTGGTTCCTCAACACCTGACGCGGACCTTGTTGATCCGGGCGACGTCCGAGCCGGCATGCCTTCATATTTATCTGTCTCGCTCACGCTCCCAGGACCCTGACACACAGTAGTGTTTCAGATGTTTCATCTAAGACTTGGAAACAGAAAGGAGTAAAGAAATAGTAAAGAGAAGCATATATTAAAAAATAACTCGGCTGTAGGGTGTAGGTGACATACCAGGGCATTAGCTAAAGAATTACTGCAATGGCCAAACCCTTAATTAAGTGATTCAGAAACAACCTGCGTTATTTCTGTGATAGTCCATAATAGAACAAAAAGAAGTTCTACGTAAGTCAGGTGTGTGTAACACATGATTGTACTTGATAAATAAGATGCTTTATGTTTGATTTGAATAGGCGTGCTATTATTATGTTACAAAGAGAGCGTGGCAATGACATCCGTTTAACAACAGCAGGTGTGGTAAATTCAGAGTAGCACAACACTGTGACAGAGTTACAGCGTCAGTTGTGCTTCATGATGGTTTTTGAAAACATTTGAGATGGTAGATCATGAAGTTTAGATGATTCCTTGGCTGTTTGAAGCGTGTAAGAGCAAAATGTACAAAGCATAGAAGCATAAACCAGAAAATCAATGTTTGAGCTAAAAGACATTTCAGTACAGTAGCTGAGTAAAAGTAAAGTTACTCCACTGTTCAAGTATTGATCTTGATCGGGTAAGGCAGCTGCCACACCTGCAGCAGGTTTTACACCATTGATCACAAAGCCGTCAGTTTCTCAACAAACCAGATCTACAGGAAAGAATGAAGCAGGTGTGGGGCAAGAAAATAAAAAGTGATTAACATGTTTTATATTTTATTCAGACAGTTACCTCCCAGTCATGACTGTTAGTTCTTGCATTAAGGAACATCTGATGATTTTCTTTCAACTTACACATAAAATCAAACAGATTTTACACCACACTGTTTGTACTGTGTTAGTGAGTAAAATCAAGTTTTCATATCGAAATGGTCAACAACTGGCATTCAAGTAGGAATGAAAACTGTTATGGAGTATAAGCTGATTAAATAGACATCTACAATGATCACTGTTTTTTTCAGATATATTAATTTTGAGATTAAAAACACAACATTTGTTAGCAAATTAATAGTTCTTTTTGGACTTCTTTCTTTTGTTTTATCTTGACCTCTGTAGGATCTCTAAGTTTGTGTCCCTCTCTTAGACAAACAAACATGAAGCTACATTATGACAAAAACTGTATGATTTCGCTGAATGCATTATTAGCCTCACAAATATGAAGCCTAAAATATTGCAGTCGCTCTCTAGTGGCTTACTACAGTACAGGTAATGTGAGGTACTTGATGTTATGTTTATGTTACTTCAGTTACTTTATGAGAGCATCTGGTCCTCACAGTGTGTGCTGATAAAATTCTGGTCCTTAGACAAATGTAGTTGATAACCCCTGATCTATTTAGACACCATTTATGATTAGTAGTATATGTAGAGGACAACACTTAATGTAAAGCATTTAGGCTTGATCTTCATCAGTTGTAGAAAAGTTATTCCAGGGTTGTTTCATAACATTTGGTCCTGATTTTATTCGGAAGTGTCAACTGTTATAAACAAATGGAATTGTCTGAACAAAAAGTCAATTATGGTTTCAAAGTCAAAATTAAAGATGATGGCTTAATGACACAAGACGCAAGGTCATTCTCATTTGTTAAAAACTTAATAATGTAAAAAAGAATTCCTGTGTTTTTTGTGATGCACGAATACTTGTTATTGAATTGAAGAGGAAAGGTGTGGTAAGGTGCTGTGACATAATGATTTGACAAAAGAAGAGTTAATTGCATGAATGGTCATGCTGTAAAAATGTGAACACATGCAATTGTGAGGTCACCTGTTCAGTATATAAAGTGCAGTGCTGCTCCTCAGCTTTAGTATCACAGTCCAGGCAAACTAATCTGCAGAACTGACCTGTTCATCACAATGAAGCTGCTGTTTTCTCTGTTTCTCCTCTGGGCACTCTCCACCACAGGTAACTACACTCATTTCACCTGCAGGTAGAAGAGAGTCTAATTTAAAGCTTTAAATATTTTATTTAAATCTTACATTGTAATTTTTTCCCCCAAAGTTAGTGAGTAGAATTGACTCAACTGTAACCTGCTGTAACCCAATATGAACTTTCAGAACATCTCATATTTGCTATATATTTAAATTGTGATGATCAGTTTTGTGTTTCTCTCCTGATTGCAGCTGGAGCCCTCCAGTGCCAAACCTGCACAAATTCAGCATGTTCAAGCACAGCACTACTTACATGCTCCTCATCGGAAACAATGTGTGTTACAGCTACCATTCTAGGTAATGTTTTCTTCATAGCATATTTTATATTTTCACCAAATTACATCCACTGTGAAGCTATTTGTGTTCCATCAACATTAACAAACTGCACTTTGAATTTGTAGCTACTTCATCTGGAACTCCGGTCACACAAATCTACAAGGCATGTGCATCTTCCTCCCTGTGTCCAGCCGTAACCTCTCAGACATTTTCAGTCGACCTGGGTTTTCAAAGTGCTCTTGCTTCTGCTCAATGCTGCAACACAGATAACTGCAACTCAGCAACTCTACCAAGTAAGTTAAATACTACGTTGCTCATCGAAGACAAAAGAATAATATAAAGAAATAAAAACAATAATCTGATGTTGTAAGAGTCTCTGTTCTGAAATGAAATGTCCTCCTTTTGTGTTTCAGATCCTGCTTCTCAGTCAAATAATGGTGGAGTATGCAACTTTTGTGACCCTTCCACTGGTCAGTGCTCCTCCACATTACAGTGTCAGGGAGTGGAGAACCAATGCTTCCAATCAACCAGTGAGTCTTTATGTTGTATCAGTTGTGTCATCGGTTTTAGATCAAAGATGATTTCAAATTCTTTTGTGATACATCTGACATATAAAAGAGCGGAAACTTTTACCCTAATTTATACTAAATGTTATCCTTGGGTGTGAAAGTTACTGTGATAAGATTTTAAATTTCAAGCCTGGAAGTCAGACAAACATAAAGTTTTTAAAAAGCTGTTAAGTTGTTTTTTTTGCATGAAATATATTAAGCTTCCTGGAAAGTAGCCAATTTAAAACATATCCTGAAATTCTTCTCTTTGATCTGCAGTCAATAGCGGCACCAGCACGTTTCCAGGTTACGGCTGCGCATCTGCAAACCTGTGTGCAGCTGCTTTAAGCCTGGGTTCTCTACCTTTCATGCAGAGCGTTGGTACAGTATCAGGTGTTGCCTGTTCTGCAGCACCAACTACAACTGCTGCCCCAACTACAACCATCCCCCCAACTACAACTACAACCACTGCCACAACTACAACCACCACCCCAACTACAACCACCACCCCAACTACAACTACCGCCACAACTACAACCACCACCCCAGGTACAACTACAACCACCACCCCAACTACACTTACAACCACTGCCAAAACTACAATCACCACCCCAACTACAACCACCACCCCAACTACAACTACCGCCACAACTACAAATGTCATATTTGCTATATATTTAAATTGTGATGATCAGTTTTGTGTTTCTCTCCTGATTGCAGCTGGAGCCCTCCAGTGCCAAACCTGCACAAATTCAGCATGTTCAAGCACAGCACTACTTACATGCTCCTCATCGGAAACAATGTGTGTTACAGCTACCATTCTAGGTAATGTTTTCTTCATATCATATTTCATATTTTCACCAAATTACAACTGCTGAGAAGCTATTTGTGTTCCATCAACATTGACAAACCGCACTTTGAATTTGTAGCTACTTCATCTGGAACTCCGGTCACACAAATCTACAAGGCATGTGCATCTTCCTCCCTGTGTCCAGCCGTAACCTCTCAGACATTTTCAGTCGACCTGGGTTTTCAAAGTGCTCTGGCTTCTGCTCAATGCTGCAACACAGATAACTGCAACTCAGCAACTCTACCAAGTAAGTTAAATACTACGTTGCTCATCGAAGACAAAAGAATAATATAAAGAAATAAAAACAATAATCTGATGTTGTAAGAGTCTCTGTTCTGAAATGAAATGTCCTCCTTTTGTGTTTCAGATCCTGCTTCTCAGTCAAATAATGGTGGAGTATGCAACTTTTGTGACCCTTCCACTGGTCAGTGCTCCTCCACATTACAGTGTCAGGGAGTGGAGAACCAATGCTTCCAATCAACCAGTGAGTCTTTATGTTGTATCAGTTGTGTCATCGGTTTTAGATCAAAGATGATTTCAAATTCTTTTGTGATACATCTGACATATAAAAGAGCAGAAACTTTTACCCTAATTTATACTAAATGTTGTCCTTGGGTGTGAAAGTTACTGTAATAAGATTTTAAATTTCAAGCCTGGAAGTCAGACAAACACATAAACGTTTTAAAAAGCTGTTAAGTTGTTTTTTTGCATGAAATATATTAAGCTTCCTGGAAAGTAGCCAATTTAAAACATATCCTGAAATTCTTCTTTTTGATCTGCAGTCAAAAGCGGCACCAGCACGTATCCAGGTTACGGCTGCGCATCTGCAAACCTGTGTGCAGCTGCTTTAAGCCTGGGTTCTCTACCTTTCATGCAGAGCGTTGGTACAGTATCAGGTGTTGCCTGTTCTGCAGCACCAACTACAACTGCTGCCCCGACTACAACCATCCCCCCAACTACAACTATAACCACTGCCACAACTACAACCACCACCCCAACTACAACTACAACCACTGCCACAACTACAACCACCACCCCAACTACAACTACCGCCACAACTACAACCACCACCCCAGGTACAACTACAACCACCACCCCAACTACAACTACAACCACTGCCACAACTACAACCACCACCCCAACTACAACTACCGCCACAACTACAACCACCACCCCAGGTACAACTACAACCACCACCCCAACTACACTTACAACCACTGCCAAAACTACAATCACCACCCCAACTACAACCACCACCCCAACTACAACTACCGCCACAACTACAAATGTCATATTTGCTATATATTTAAATTGTGATGATCAGTTTTGTGTTTCTCTCCTGATTGCAGCTGGAGCCCTCCAGTGCCAAACCTGCACAAATTCAGCATGTTCAAGCACAGCACTACTTACATGCTCCTCATCGGAAACAATGTGTGTTACAGCTACCATTCTAGGTAATGTTTTCTTCATATCATATTTCATATTTTCACCAAATTACAACTGCTGAGAAGCTATTTGTGTTCCATCAACATTGACAAACCGCACTTTGAATTTGTAGCTACTTCATCTGGAACTCCGGTCACACAAATCTACAAGGCATGTGCATCTTCCTCCCTGTGTCCAGCCGTAACCTCTCAGACATTTTCAGTCGACCTGGGTTTTCAAAGTGCTCTGGCTTCTGCTCAATGCTGCAACACAGATAACTGCAACTCAGCAACTCTACCAAGTAAGTTAAATACTACGTTGCTCATCGAAGACAAAAGAATAATATAAAGAAATAAAAACAATAATCTGATGTTGTAAGAGTCTCTGTTCTGAAATGAAATGTCCTCCTTTTGTGTTTCAGATCCTGCTTCTCAGTCAAATAATGGTGGAGTATGCAACTTTTGTGACCCTTCCACTGGTCAGTGCTCCTCCACATTACAGTGTCAGGGAGTGGAGAACCAATGCTTCCAATCAACCAGTGAGTCTTTATGTTGTATCAGTTGTGTCATCGGTTTTAGATCAAAGATGATTTCAAATTCTTTTGTGATACATCTGACATATAAAAGAGCGGAAACTTTTACCCTAATTTATACTAAATGTTATCCTTGGGTGTGAAAGTTACTGTGATAAGATTTTAAATTTCAAGCCTGGAAGTCAGACAAACATAAAGTTTTTAAAAAGCTGTTAAGTTGTTTTTTTTGCATGAAATATATTAAGCTTCCTGGAAAGTAGCCAATTTAAAACATATCCTGAAATTCTTCTCTTTGGTCTGTAGTCAAAAGCGGCACCAGCACGTTTCCAGGTTACGGCTGCGCATCTGCAAACCTGTGTGCAGCTGCTTTAAGCCTGGGTTCTCTACCTTTCATGCAGAGCGTTGGTACAGTATCAGGTGTTGCCTGTTCTGCAGCACCAACTACAACTGCTGCCCCAACTACAACCATCCCCCCAACTACAACTACAACCACTGCCACAACTACAACCACCACCCCAACTACAACCACCACCCCAACTACAACTACAACCACCGCCCCAACTACAACTACAACCACCACCCCAGCTACAACTACAACCACCACCCCAACTACAACTACCGCCACAACTACAACCACCACCCCAACTACAACTATAATCACCGCCCCAGCTACAACTACAACCACCACCCCAACTACAACAGCATCTACCACCCCAACTACAACAAAAACGACGACCCCAGCTACAACTACAACCACCACCCCAACTACAACTTCAACCACTGCCCCAACTACAAGTACCGCCACAACTACAACCACCACCCCAACTACAACTGCAACGACCACCCCAACTACAACTAAAACCACTGCCACAACAACAACCTCCACCCCAACTACAACCACCACCCCAACTACAACTACAACCACCGCGACAACTACAACCACCACCCCAACTACAACTACAACCACCACCCCAACTACAAGTACCGCCACGACTATAACCACCACCCCAGCTACAACTACAACCACAACCCCAACTACAACTACAACCACCGCCCCAACTACATCCACAACCACCATCCCAACTACAAGTACCGCCACAACTACAACCACCACCCCAACTACAACTACAACCACCACCCCAACTACAACTACAACCACCGCCCCAACTACAACTACAACTACCGCCACAACTACAACCACCACCCCAACTACAAGTACCGCCGCAACTACAACCACCACCCCAACAACAAGTACCGCCACAACTACAACCACCACCCCAGCTACAACTACAACCACCACCCCAACTACAACTACAACCACCGCCCCAACTACAACTACAACCACCATCCCAACTACAACTACCGCCACAACTACAACTACAACCATCACCCCAACTTCAAGTATCGCCACAACCACCACCACCACCCCAACTACAACTACAATCACCGCCCCAGCTACAACTACAACAACCACCCCAACTACAACTACCGCCACAACTACAACCACCACCCCAACTACAACTACAACCACCACCCCAACTACAACTACAACCACCGCCCCAACTACAACTACAACCACCACCCCAACTACAACTACAACCACCACCCCAGCTACAACTACAACCACAACCCCAACTACAACTACAACCACCGCCCCAACTACATCCACAACCACCATCCCAACTACAAGTACCGCCACAACTACAACCACCACCCCAACTACAACTACAACCACCACCCCAACTACAACTACAACCACCGCCCCAACTACAACTACAACTACCGCCACAACTACAACCACCACCCCAACTACAACTACAACCACCACCCCAGCTACAACTACAACCACAACCCCAACTACAACTACAACCACCGCCCCAACTACATCCACAACCACCACCCCAACTACAAGTACCGCCGCAACTACAACCACCACCCCAACAACAAGTACCGCCACAACTACAACCACCACCCCAGCTACAACTACAACCACCACCCCAACTACAACTACAACCACCACCCCAACTACAACTACAACCACCACCCCAGCTACAACTACAACCACAACCCCAACTACAACTACAACCACCGCCCCAACTACATCCACAACCACCATCCCAACTACAAGTACCGCCACAACTACAACCACCACCCCAACTACAACTACAACCACCACCCCAACTACAACTACAACCACCGCCCCAACTACAACTACAACTACCGCCACAACTACAACCACCACCCCAACTACAACTACAACCACCACCCCAGCTACAACTACAACCACAACCCCAACTACAACTACAACCACCGCCCCAACTACATCCACAACCACCATCCCAACTACAAGTACCGCCACAACTACAACCACCACCCCAACTACAACTACAACCACCACCCCAACTACAACTACAACCACCGCCCCAACTACAACTACAACTACCGCCACAACTACAACCACCACCCCAACTACAAGTACCGCCGCAACTACAACCACCACCCCAACAACAAGTACCGCCACAACTACAACCACCACCCCAGCTACAACTACAACCACCACCCCAACTACAACTACAACCACCGCCCCAACTACAACTACAACCACCATCCCAACTACAACTACCGCCACAACTACAACTACAACCATCACCCCAACTTCAAGTATCGCCACAACCACCACCACCACCCCAACTACAACTACAATCACCGCCCCAGCTACAACTACAACAACCACCCCAACTACAACTACCGCCACAACTACAACCACCACCCCAACTACAACAACAACCACCAGCCCAGCTACAACTACAACCACCACCACAGCTACAACTACAACCACCATCCCATCTACAACTAAAACCACCGCTACAACTACAACCACCACCCCAACTACAACTACTGCCCCAACTACAATCACCGCCCCAGTTACAACTACAACCACTACCCCAACTACAACTACCGCCACAACTACAACCAGCACCCCAACTACAACAACAACCACCACCCCAACTACAACTACAACCACCACCCCATCTACGACTACAACCACCACCCCAACTACAACTACAACCACCGCCCCAACTACAACTACAACCACCATCCCAACTACAAGTACCGCCACAACTACAACCACCACCCCAACTACAACTACAACCACCACCCCAACTACAACTACAACCACCACCCCAGCTACAACTACAACCACAACCCCAACTACAACTACAACCACCGCCCCAACTACATCCACAACCACCATCCCAACTACAAGTACCGCCACAACTACAACCACCACCCCAACTACAACTACAACCACCACCCCAACTACAACTACAACCACCGCCCCAACTACAACTACAACTACCGCCACAACTACAACCACCACCCCAACTACAAGTACCGCCGCAACTACAACCACCACCCCAACAACAAGTACCGCCACAACTACAACCACCACCCCAGCTACAACTACAACCACCACCCCAACTACAACTACAACAACTGCCACAAGTACAACCTCCACCCCAACAACAACTACAACCATCACCCCAACTACAACTACAACCACCACCCCAACTACAACAAAAACCACCACCCCAGCTATAACTACAACTACTACCCCAACTACAACAACAACCACTACCCCAACTACAACTACAACTATCGCCACAACTACAACTACAACCACCGCCCCAACTACAACTACAACCACCATCCCAACTACAACCACCGCTACAACTACAACCACCACCCCAACTACAACTAAAACCACTACCCCAACTACAACTACAACCTCCACCCCAACTACAACTACAACCACCACCCTAACTACAAGTACCTCCACAACTACAACCACCACCCCAACTACAACTACCGCCACAACTACAACCACCACCCCAACTACAACAACAACCACCAGCCCAGCTACAACTACAACCACCACCACAGCTACAACTACAACCACCATCCCATCTACAACTAAAACCACCGCTACAACTACAACCACCACCCCAACTACAACTACTGCCCCAACTACAATCACCGCCCCAGTTACAGCTACAACCACTACCCCAACTACAACTACCGCCACAACTACAACCAGCACCCCAACTACAACAACAACCACCACCCCAACTACAACTACAACCACCACCCCATCTACGACTACAACCACCGCTATACCTACAACCACCACCCCAACTACAACTACAACCACCGCCCCAACTACAACTACAACCACCATCCCAACTACAAGTACCGCCACAACTACAACCACCACCCCAACTACAACTACAACCACCACCCCAACTACGACTACAACCACCGCCCCAACTACAACTACAACTACCGCCACAACTACAACCACCACCCCAACTACAAGTACCGCCGCAACTACAACCACCACCCCAACTACATCCACAACCACCATCTCAACTACAAGTACCGCCACAACTACAACCACCACCCCAACTACAACTACAACCACCACCCCAACTACAACTACAACCACCGCCCCAACTACAACTACAACCACAACCCCAACTACAAGTACCGCCGCAACTACAACCACCGCCCCAACTACATCCACAACCACCATCCCAACTACAAGTACCGCCACAACTACAACCACCACCCCAACTACAACTACAACCACCACCCCAACTACAACTACAACCACCGCCCCAACTACAACTACAACTACCGCCACAACTACAACAACCACCCCAACTACAAGTACCGCCGCAACTACAACCACCACCCCAACAACAAGTACCGCCACAACTACAACCACCACCCCAGCTACAACTACAACCACCACCCCAACTACAACTACAACAACTGCCACAAGTACAACCTCCACCCCAACAACAACTACAACCATCACCCCAACTACAACTACAACCACCACCCCAACTACAACAAAAACCACCACCCCAGCTACAACTACAACTACTACCCCAACTACAACAACAACCACTACCCCAACTACAACTACAACTACCGCCACAACTACAACTACAACCACCATCCCAACTACAACCACCACCCCAACCACAACTACAACCACCACCCCAGCTACAACTACAACCACCACCCCAACTACAACTACAACTACCGCCACAACTAAAACTACAGCCACCACCCCAACTACAACTACAACCACCGCCACAACTACAACCACCACCCCAACTACAACTACAACCACTGCCAAAACTACAACCTCCACCCCAACTACAACTACAACCACCACCCCAACTACAAGTACCGCCACAACTAAAACTACAACCACCACCCCAACAACAACTACAACCACCGCCACAACTACAACCACCACCCCATCTACAACTACAACCACCGCCCCAACTACAACTACAACCACTGCCAAAACTACAACCTCCACCCCAACTACAACTACAACCACCACCCCAACTACAAGTACCACCACAACTACAACCACCACCCCAACTACAACTACAATCACCGCCCCAGCTACAAGTATAACCACCACCCCAACTACAACTACCGCCACAACTAAAACCACCACCCCAACTATAAGTACCGCCACAACTACAACCACCACCCCAACTACAAGTACCGCCACAACTATAAGCTCTGCAGCTACAACTGCTACATCAACTGCAACAACTGCCTCTACAACCAAAAGTGATGCTTGTTCTATCAGACTGGGAATGTTCCATCTGCTGCTTGGACTCCTTCTCTTTACCTTTCATTAAAGTCCCGAATAACAAAAAAACAAACAAAAGAACATATGATGTTTTAACAAGACTCAAAAACCTTTTGGATATTCACCTTGTGTTTACAAACCACTGTTAAAGTATAGTCAATGAAAAAAGGTGATAGAGTCTTGTTGAAGCTGACTTGGAATAAGTATGTAAGACTTCTTTGTATGTTGTCATGATGGACAATTATGTCCATTATGTCCAAAATAATATAATAATATAATAATTATTTATAATGGATGATACAACTGAATCCTTATAACAACAACAAAGCATGCTTTGGAAATAGAAGAAAGAAGGAGAATTTCTATTTCTTATTTATTCATTTATTTTGCTTTGTGCTTTTTATTTTCTGCATTTCTCTCTGTATATTACTAGTGATCAATGGTGAATCTGCAAGGGTGGCATGTGCCCACCTAAAATTAATCTCTTGCCATCCTTAGTGGAACCCAAGTTTTGCATATGACAGTGTTGTTTATTAAAATAAGCTAGCATTAACACTTTGAGCCTAGCTACAGTTAACATTGACAGAGTGAGCAATACAGTAAGTTTGCACCTCCTCTTGTCAGACCTGCAGGGTTTAAGCTTGTGGTGTTCTCCTCTGTCTTATGGCAGACAAACTATTTTTTTGCACTGGCACAAATAATTTGTGTGGCATCTTACTGTGACACCTGATTGTTGTCTAATTTTTGTTTTAGTAGTTTTAAATAGAGGTACAAAAAAACAAAAAGATGCCTGCATCTTTTGGTAAATAGTTGTATAGAACTTTATTGTTTACAAAATGTGGGTGTAGGTATTTAGAATTTAGGAAATTTCTGTAGATCTGCCCCTGCTGATGATAAAGATACAATAAAGCCCTTGTCCTATATCCTTCTGTGTTTCACTGTTAAACTGGGAACATTTCTGACATATGCTGGTATAGATTAATTTGGTGGTGTTGAGGCTGCTGCTTACAATCCTTTGTGTAGTTTTCACAACCGCTGGCAGAGTCATCTTCTTTGCCATAGAGCAGATTCCATGCCAGTGATGCAGGAGCACAGGGAACTCTCTACCACACATCTGTAAAATAGTTTTAGTACTGAATTTCCAAGTCCAGTGTTCCTTCACTTCCTGAGAAAGTAGAGTTTGCCTGTGCACCTTTTTAACCACAAAGAAAAGGTTGTTGTTCCAGATCAGGTCCTCAGAGGGATGTTCAACAAGATAATTAAAACTGAACACCTTTTCAGCTGCTCCTCAATGTGTAGGGGTGGAAGGGAGTTTCTGCCCTTCATGAAACGCTGAGACTGGTATTCAGATTCATCATTCCGCCCCATCTATCACACACTTAATATCTTAAATGTAAAAGTTAATTACAGTACAATTAGAAAAAACCCGAACAACCATGTGAAACGGATACGGTTGAACAGTCCGATTATTCCTCAAATTCCAGTATTGAATAAAAGCTGTATGCCGAGAGTGAATGAGACTAGACATCGATTCACTGATTTACACTACTAGGATAGAAATGTCATTTAGACTGTAGAAGTGTAGTAGGTGGGTAACAAAAAGAGGAAAGCTAGTCAGAACTACCAGAAGGTTTAGTATGTATGTATGTATGTATGTATGTATGTATGTATGTATGTATGTATATATGTATGTATGTATGTATGTATGTATGTATGTATGTGTATGTAAATTAGGACACACTAATTCAGGTCCTCTACCACAGGCCTGGGAGCTTGAGAGTCCTGACAGTGATCTCGGATGTTGTTCCTGGGATCTGCTGGAGCCACTCATCTACCTTGGGAGTCACTTTTTATCTATCTATCTATCTATCTATCTATCTATCTATCTATCTATCTATCTATCTATCTATCTATCTATCTATCTATCTATCTATCTATCTATCTATCTATCTATCTATTTATTGTAGGAATGTTTAGCTTATTTTAGAGTTTAGAAATGTGTTAACATAGAATGTAGAACTATTGTAGAGACACTGACACTGCCCTCAATATAATAAGGGCCTCACTGTGTCGTGAACTTAGGAGTAGATTGTAGGAGACCCCTCCCCCACTTGAACTGTGAAAGTAAAACAGAGAGGAGTTAATGCTGAGTGGAAATTCCCCAGAGAATGTTTGGGTGGGGGTCTCAACATTTGTAACTGGATAACTGTGGTCTGGAAGGGAGATGGGTTTTATGACCTCTAGGGAGTCACCTAAATCCACAGTGTTTTAACTGTCACGCACACACATCCACATGCACACTCACTCATGTGCACTCACACATACACACAGGTATGCGTACACAGTCACACACGAGCACTCACATAGACATGCGGGAATGCGCTCACATAGGCATTCATGTGCTCGTGCACATAGACACAGACACAGAGTTTGCAGCACACCGTGGGGGTTTTATGATAGGGTCGCCCCTACAAAACTGTGTTTCACAGACAAAGGAGTGAAGATTTTTTGCAGAGGGACACACCGGCCTCGTCTTCCCTTCTAGAAGTGCATGCTTAAATGAAGATGAATAAAGATAAATAAAGGTTTTGTGAAATGACTACTGAGTTCCGGTGCCGTCTCTGGAAGTTTCGATGAATAAAAGAACCGGGGTAAAACTGATTTCGCAACAGTTTTGGTGCCGAAACCCGGGATTCACTCGAGGCCCAGAGAGGATGAATTGGCCACCAGGCCAGTAGGTGTCCTCCAGGCGCCCTAAGCCCGCCCCAATTCCATATCAACCACAGTAGCTAAGGCGGGACCAAACCACGACCCCCTACCCCCGCTAGGTGATGGAGCCAATCAAAGGAGCCCAGAGGGATTGATCTAATGTGGTGGCAGAGGCTATATCGAGACTAATGTGATCTATTAGAAGGTTTCTATATTGGTTAGAATTAAGGTTAGAATTTTTATTTTTCCAGTTTATGAGGACCGTTTTATTGGCGATGCATAGGGCAGTAAAAACCATGTGGACTGTATTAGTTTCTGTAGTGACCTCATCCAATTTTCCCAACAAGCATACTAAAGGGGAGGTTGGAATTTTACATTTCAGACACTTTGATAAGTCTTCACATATCTCGTGCCAAAACTTCTGCACTGGTGGACAGAACCAAAGAGCGTGAATGTAATTGTCTGGTGTATTGCCTTGACAGTGTGAGCAGTTGTTGGAAGATGTAGAGCCCATCTTGAACATCCGATGACCTGTATAGTGCACTCTATGTAGTATTTTGTATTGTATTAATTGCAGACTGGGATTTTTAATCAATTTAAAGGTTTTTAAGCATACCTGATACCAGAAGTTTTGTTCTAAGCTGACTGATAAATCTGCTTCCCACTTTGAAATAGGAAGGGATGTTGATTCATCTAATTTAGAAAGTGTTCTGTATATTTTAGATAATAATTTGGGGGATTTAAGAGTAAGGAAATGTGCCGCACTTGGTGGTGTTTGTAATTCAACTTGACTGAGGTTAAATTTCCTTTTTACTATGGATTTAATTTGTTGATATTCTAAAAATCTTTTCTTGTTGATCCCATATTGTGCAACTAGTCTGTCAAATGGAATAAATTCTGTTCCCTCTAATATATGTTCTAAGTATTTAATTCCTTTACAACTCCATTCTGGGAAATTAATCATATTATTGTTTTGTAATATGTCAGGGTTTTCCAGATAGGTGTACGTTTGCATGGGATTAATGAAGACTCAGTTATTTTTAGAAACTCCCACCATGCTGTCAGAGAAAAGCTGATGTTGATACTTTTAAAGCATTCATGTCTTTTGATGTTTGAGCTAATAAATGGTAGGTCTGAAATCTCTAGATCCTTGCATAGTGCCTGTTCAACATCTAGCCAGGGCTCATCTAAGAAGGTATGTTTTAACCATTCTGAGATGAACTGAAGCCTGTTGGCTAAGAAGTATTGGTGAAAATTAGGCAGATCTAATCATCCTCTATCAAATTCAAATTCAAATTCAAATTCAAATTTTATTTGTCACGTACACAGTCATACACAGTACGATATGTAGTGAAATGCTTGGACAACTGCTCGTGACCTAAAGAAAACAAAAAAGGAAAGGCTATGAATAAGATAGGAAATAAATATGAAAAATTAAAAAGGGTAAATTTAACTAGGAAGGAATAAAATATAAATTAAGGTTAAAAATGAAATAACTGTACAACACAAATTAGAATGAAGGGTAAATTTAACTGGGAAGAATAAGATAAAATATATAAATTAAAGTTGAAAATAAAATAACTGTACAACAAAATACACAATACACAATATAGAACTATATAAGAATGTATGAAGAAATCTAAATATAAATAAATATATACACAATAACAGCAGCTGTACAAGTATTAACTGGAAATGAAGAATATAGTGACCAGTGTTGTGCAAAAACAATGTCCAGAAAGTCCAGTGTGTGTGTAAGAACCATATGTGTGGGTCAGTACTGTGTGGTGGTGTGATTGAGAGACCGTATCGCCTGCGGGAAGAAGCTCCTCCTCAGTCTCTCTGTGTTGGTCTTCAGGGAGCGGAATCGCTTTCCTGACCTCAGCAGAGAGAACAGTCTGTTGTTGGGATGGCTGAGGTCCTTCACGATCTTCCTGGCCTTGGTCCAGCACCGCCTGCTGTAGATTGAGTGCAGGTCAGGGAGCTCGGAGCGGATGGTGCGCTCAGCTGACCGCACAACCCTCTGTAGAGCTCGTCTGTCCTGCATGGTGCTGTTCCCGAACCAGGTTAAGATGTTTCCCGCCAGGATGCTCTCTATGGTGCACGAGTAAAAGTTCCTGAGCACCTTGGAGGGCAGTTGGAAGTCTCTCAAGCGTCTGAGGTGGTAGAGACGCTGTCGGGCCTCTATCCTTGGTTCTTTGTAACGTTTTTAAGCTGATACGCGGGGGTTTATCTTTCCAAAGGAATTTGGAATTATATGAATCCAGAGATCTGAACCAGGGATCATCAAAAATAAGTAATTTATTTTTGGCAAGGTCATCATTTTTATAGAGGCGACCCTTCCCATGAGTGATATGGGTAAAGATTTCCATCTAGTCAGATCGCCTTCTACTTTCTTTAGAAGTGGGATGTGGTTTAATTTAGTTAAGTCTGAAAGCTTAGGAGAAACATTAATACCTAAATATTTAATATTTCCAGATTGTAGTGGGGCAGAGGAAGAATTATGGAAGGAGCAGTTAATGGGAAGAACTGTAGATTTTGGCCAGTTAATTGAATAATCTGAAACTCTTGAAAACCAGTTTATTAGAGTAATTACCTCATAGAGGTTTGTTTGTGTGTTTTGCAGAAAAAGCAACACATCATCCGCATAGAGACTGATTTTATGTTCTATGTTCTTACATTTTATGCCCTTAATTGTTGTAGCCTGTCTAAATGCTGCTGCTAGAGGTTCGATAAAAATTGCAAAACGTGAAGGGGAGAGTGGGCATCCCTGTCTGGTGCCCCTCAGGAGACAGAAGCTGGAGGATGTCTGGTCATTTGTTCTGATACGAGCTGTTGGGGAATTGTATAATATTCTTATCCAGTTTATGAAAGAGTTTCCAAAACCAAATTTGTGTAAAGTTGCGAATAAAAATTTCCAGTTAACTCTGTCAAATGCTTTTTCTGCATCTAGAGATAATATTATGGTTTCGATGTTTTTATTGTATGAGTAGTCTATTAAATTAAGTAATCTACGAGTGTTTGTTGAGGAGTGCCGACCTTTTATGAAACCAGTTTGGTCAGGATGAATTAAGAGGGGGGTTATTTTCTCTAATCTCTTTGAGAGAGCTTTGCAGATTATTTTAAGGTCTACATTTAAAAGAGAAATTGGACGATAGCTTGAGGGAAATAAAGGGTCTTTGCCTGGTTTTAGCAGGAGACTAATCTTGGCAGAATTCACATTTGGTGGTAGTCTGCCATTTTCCTCGATTTCCTGCAACATTCCGTGGAATACTGGTGCCAAAATTGTCCAGAATTCTTTGTAGAATTCTGCAGGGAAGCCGTCTGGACCTGGAGCCTTATTATTGGGCATACTTATCAGGGCTTCCTGGAGTTCACCTGGCGTCAGTGGCGAATCCAGTGCCATTGCTTGACTGTCTAGTAATTTTGGAAGAGTTACCTTGTCAAGAAACAAATGAATTTCATTTTTAGATGGGTTTATTTGTGGTGAATATAAAGTTTCATAGAAATCCCTAAAAATGTTGTTTATTCTTCCAGGGTCATATATTGTGTTCCCCAATAAATCTTTAGCAGCACATATAGTTGTTTTTTCTTTATTTATTTTTAACTGGTTAGCTAGAAATCGACCTGATTTGTTACTGTGTTCAAAATTCTGCAAGCGAAGTCTTTGTATAAGGAATTGTGTTTTTTTATTAATAATTTCATTTAATTCTAGTTTTGTTTTGTGTATTTTGTTCAATGTTTTCTGATCTTGGTCGCACGCATAGGGTTCTTCTAGTGATTTGATGGTTTTTTCTAATTCCTGAATATTTTTGTTTTCTTCTTTCTTTTTGTGTGATGAGAAAGAAATTATTTTACCTCTCATCACAGCTTTCCCTGCTTCCCATAGAACAGAAGCAGATATTCCGGGAGTGTCATTAAAGTCTAAATATGAAATCCATTCCTTTTTAAAATATTTAATAAAGTCTTCATCTTTAAGCAGTGATGTATTAAATCTCCAGTTTTTACTTGGCGTAGTATTATTCTTGTGCATTAGTGTTAAAGATACGTGCGTGACAGTTAAAACACTGTGGGTGTAGGTGACTCCCTAGAGGTCATAAAACCCATCTCCCTTCCAGACCCCAGTTATCCAGTTACAAATGTTGAGACCTTTCACAGTTCAACTGGGGGAGGGGTCTCCTACAATTTACTCCTAACTTCATGACAGAGTCAGGCCTTTATTACATTGAGGGCAGTGTCAGTGTCTCTACAATAATTCTACATTCTATGTTAACACATTTCTAAACTCTAAAATAAGCTAAACATTTCTACACTGGTCAGGTGTTTTTAGTTTAATGTAATACCACTTTGTACCACAAGATGGTATGCTGAGTCAATATAACCCATTAAGAACGTGTTTGTATTTACCAGGTTGGCCTGGAAAAAGTCTCTTGACGAAAAAATTTCTATAAAGATTAAAATCTGAAATGATGATTTTTATCTACAGTGCCATCAGGTATCAGCACTTCATTTCCAGTCAAGAACTGCATGTCTGAAAACATCTGTACAGCAGTGGCCAGCCTTTTAAGTCTCCCTGTCTTGAATCTTGGGAACGTCAGCTGTTGTAATAACAATTTGTGTGATGCTGCTCCAACAACAACTATCACGTTCATCTATCTTCTATCTGGACTTATCTATATTATCTATTAGAAGAAAACCAAAAGGCTTGATACACCTTGCGAAGCATCAGAAAGGCTCAGAAAACACCTTTTTCAAGACCTGATTGGGCTTACGAAATCCAAATTTAGATAAAAGAGACTGGAGTCTGTCTGAAGCCGAGGTACAATAAAAAGGTATCAATATAAAACAAATAAAAAAACCTGCATACATACCAATATTTACTCGATATATCATACTTTCTGCATATTTTCTTTTTTCTTTTAATTATCAAGGGAATTAGGAATTTTAAGGCTTGTGTGAAATGTGGAACTGGAGCATTCCTTGTAGCAGGAAAAATAGTATCAATATCTGAAAATAATGAAGATTTAACTGAAACAATGCTAAAGACTTTACAGGCATGAACAATCTACTGCATAAGGGATTCTGCATAAATGGCTCTCAATGTAAAACCATGAACAAAATAAATAAAAAGAAGGAAAAAAATCTGTTTGAAACTGATATGAATCTTATTTATTGTTTTGTTTTTGTCATGTTATGCTGGTGGTCATACTTAGGCCAAACAGAATACAATACAAAATGAAGAAATAAAAACAGAAACATTTCCATGGTGTCCAACCTGTGTTTGGTAATGACGGTGTGCGTTGACATATCCTCCAATCCGTACTGTAATTGGCTGTTAAAGTAATGGCACAAAAATCCACACACTTATGGTACAAAATGTAGCTTTAAGAGCTATGAGTAAGAGTAATGATAAGAGTTGTGAAAGCTATCTGAATCATATATTATCCTTCGGCAATGTCACTCAGAAACAGCCTATATATGATGAATTCAGCTGAGATGGCTAGATGGAAGTAACCTTCCATGAAGGTTCTTTGTGCTCCTTTTCTTTCTCCAGTTTCTGCTCCTTGAGGTATTCACTGAGGTATTCAAGCACCCGATCAGTTGTGGCCATCTCCCTGGTGTACTCATGGATTTTTTTGTGTTTCATCCTGGACAGTGGTTCTTACACTCACTAGTCCCTGGTCACCTTACTGCCGCTTAGCGTACACCTCAAGGTGCTGGACTCTGAGTGAAACCCCTCATGCATAGTAAAGCCTTTCCTTGTCTTGATGTCAGTGGCTTCTGTCTCCTCCTTTGGCCAACTTATTATCCCAGCAGGGTATCTAAAGGGTATCTAAAGGCCAATATGTGTTGGTTGGCCAGATTTTGTACTTCCCATTTAGCTGACTCCTCAGGCCTTTTTCTCTGTGGGTATTTCATTGTTGTGGCTTTCCTAGCAGCCTCGTCATGGGTCCCATTTACCTGTGGGATTCCAAGGTACTTGTAGCTTTTCTTATGTCTGCGATGTTGTCTTCTGGTAGTGCAATCCCCTCAGTTCTGACTACCTTCTCCCGTCTGAATGACATTCTCATGTCATTGCTGTAGGTCTTAGTGGTGTGGATCAATGAACTGATACCTCGTTCACTACTGGCAAACAGCATTATGACATTCATTTAGAGGAGGTGGCTAACAAGTCCTCCATTTTGTAGTCTGCATCCACAGCCAGTTTTGTTAATGTTAATGGCTGAGAGGGTTCAGTTCTACGCAGCAGTGAGAACAAAGGATATTCTTGGTAGATCCCACACTTATGGTGACTTGTGCTTGAAGTTGGCCTCTAGTGTTATTCTGCACATTCCCATCCAATTCCTGATGAAGGGGCAGAGAGTCCGAGGCTTTTTTGTAATCAATCCCGGCAGTGCACAGGTTGGTTCGTCTGCTGTAGATACAGTGTAGAGAAATGACCAAAAAGATGGAAGACAGCAAACAAATCTTTATTTAAATAGCATATAGGAAAGTACACTTTCCTATATAAATATATCCTATATAAATATACATAAAACATTACAAATCTAGCTGATGAAAAATAAGAATACAAATAGTATTCTATAGTATCATTTAAATAAAGTAGAAACAAGGGCCATTCAACAGACTTGCAAATTGGAAGTTACCAGAGATTGACCCTTGACATTCATGATAACTTCTTTGTGTACATGCTGTTCAGAGCCATCGCTTTTGTTTAGCAACACTGTCTCTAATATTACTAATAGTAAACACAAATTTTACATTTGTATGTGTAAAGTAATGTGATGTGTTTAACCCTTTAGAGCCGGTCGGAGCGGGCACGCTCTGTTTTGCATAACTATTTTTAAATCCCGGTAGCACTGCAACCATGTAAGCTAGTGCAATAATTTTTTTTGCATATGAAACCGGAGGAGTTGTACTTACATCTTATGCCATCAGCTTGTCCTAGGTCACAGTTTCCTTCCACATATAGCTTTGCAAAAACTGCATAAAAAGCGCTTGCAGGAACAAAAACATAATATTCCAGAAACACGCTTTGCCGATCCGATCAGCTGTTCATAACACTTCCTACGTTGGAATAGACGTCAGCGCGAACTTTTGCATGTCCGCCATTACCTGCCCAAAACAGGAAGTGACGTCATTTTCGCGGAAATTTAGTTTTTTTTTTTACCATCATGGCCTCAGGGCCTATACTGGTATTTTTAAAAGTTATGTTAGACTTTATGACTTTCTGTGTCGTTTCTGGGATGCTTAGGACTCATATTGCACTGCTGGAAATAGTTTATTTTGATGCATATGCTGCTTTTTTGCAAATTTGCAGTATAATATTTATTTTCATTTTTTCTGCAGTGTATAAAAATCGGTGTATTTCAAAAATAAAACTATGAAGACACAAATTAATTTCCTGTGGTGGGAAACTATTTTGTGCAACTTTTTTGTATTTACAGTTTTGCGGGATAAGCCTCTTAAATTTCTCTAACTAGAAATATATGTTAAAAAAGCAAAAACGATTTTCAATTTTTTTGTAGTTTGTTGCACTTTTTTGCAATTTATGTAATTACTATGCACTTAATGAATACATATTATTAAAATCTGGGCTATAATTGTTGTATTGATGTATAGCAACTTGAAATGCTCCCAAAAATGGCACCACACCATGTAAAAATATAATATAAGCTCTGGCGGACTTGGTTCTATGGTAGGTCTTAAAGGGTTAAAGTGTATTCTATAGATCAGGGGTCGGCAACCCTAGGCATGCGTGCCAGCGGGTTAACTGATGGCACAACTATAGCTGGACTGGCCATCGGGCATACTGGGCATTTGCTCAGTGGGCCCATGGTGAATTTTTTTTTTTCTGATGGTATAAACAATGAAAGGTGGTGGATTGGCCAGATGCTGGCTGATGTGTAAAAATAACTCAGTTGTTTGGTGGTCCGAGTGTCAGGTGAACTGAACTTCAGGTAAGAATTTATGACCTGCAGTTTATCTGGGTCAGATATAAACCAAGTTTAGGTGGAGTTTTTTTTCGTTGTGCTGACTTTTTACAGTCAGTTACAATAACGTGTACTGCGTACTAGCTAGCATGACAGAGTTTCTATACAGCTGGGTGGGTGCTATGATGTTACTGATAGCGAATCGTCCCGTATTCAGAGAAAATATTACGCGTTTCGTATTGAGCTGAAAAGAAACCCGATTTGTCCCGGACTTCAGCTAGAATAGAAAAAAAGACACAAAGCTGGAGTTATTCTGCATTATTACGCTGCAGCTGCCTCTTCTTCTCTCATCCTCTCACCCTCCCGCACCTGTTGCTACTTCAATCATGAAATGGATCAATGATCAGCTGATCGGCTTTTCTCTCATGTTTGTTTATTGCCCACTTTGCGCCAGAAAGAGGAAACCAGCGGATATTGCGCTAAACAACAGCAGCACGTTTAAGCTTGATCAGCTGTTGTTAGAATTTATTTAATATTAATTGTTGTTTGCTGGAGCCACAGCTGGAAAAGCTGCTGGTCACGATAACGGTTTGATATGTGGTGAGAGGTAAACATGAAGATGAAAACAGGAGATGTCCTTACTGAATCATCAGAGCTGAACAGGTGATGGAGAAACAGGTTTACCTTTTAGGTGACATGAATGAGTTGAAGGGAAGTTATGAACTGTTTCTGAGAGACAAATAACCCCAGGATCCTTTTCTATGTAGCTGACAGCTGGTAAGTGTGCAGGGGCGGGTCTAGCAAAGTTTTGCCATGGGGCCAGGTAGAGCATTAACAAGAAAAGGAGGGCACAAAAAATACTTTTCTTTCTTATTCTCATTTAAAATGTCTCGCTTTTAACAAATAATTATCCGAATCTTACAACCAAAGTTTTCATCTGATGTCAAATGTATAGAAATCCATTATTGTACATAGTAATTTTTTTCAGGGTCCCAACATGATTTCTTCAGAAGAAAGTACTGTACATGATGCCAGTATTTTCCCACATTTTCTAGATTCTGTATTAGTACTTTGTGTAAAATGCCATCAAAAAAATTAAGTTTTATTCTTTCTCACGTCTTTCTATCTCCTTTCACTTTTTAAAGGTTGCCATGTTAGAAAAAATATTTTGCCCTGCCATGCTGTTTAATGATGTGGTAAATAAATAGTTTATGAAAATATCATTAAATCTGTCATTTATTATTTTTAATATTCAGTAATGGTCATGTCTCGCCTCTAGTCTTCTCTGTCTTAATTTCAGGTTTCCACCATATGATGTAGATAGTTCAGGAAGTTAACTCAACCAAGCAGTCTTTGGGTTTCGGCTAAGTACTGTTTAGAATACCAGAATAGGGAGGATGGTGTAGATTTAAGTTTATTAGAATGATACATATGTACCAACAAGACAGTGTACATCACTGTCACAATGACGTTTGTTTTCATTCAAAGGCTTTATGGTTTTTCCTATAATACCTGGTGGGCCGGTCTCTAGTCAAAATGCCTGGGCCAATTTTTTTGTCCCAGTCCATTCCTGGGCACGACATGCAGTGAATGAATCTGAGAAGGTGCATTAAAAAAAAAATGGCTGCGCCAGCGGTGCACATCAAAAATTAGCTCGCATAGACATAATAGTTTTGCCGCTTCTAAATGACGGTATCTTAGCTAACAACCCCAACTACCAGATTCAACTTGTAATTGGCTAAAAATAACTTAGCCTACCGGTGAGAGTCACGTTGTTAGCTTTCCACTTTCCGACACTTCAAAAGCTTCAGGAGCTGTCCGCTCAGCACAGCATCAGCACCACGGAAATACACGGATACATCTGTAGACTCGAGACAGAATTCACAATGCGTTTTTGGGACTTTCAGGTGTGTGGACCAATGTTTTCTTTTCTAATCAAACCAGAAATCTTTAATGAGCAGCTGGATTTGTCTTGCATTAACTGGCTGAGTTAATGCCAGTTAATGCAACATCGAAGCAGCTGGAATCCATAGATGTGCGTATTCATGGAGCTGCATTTTCACCTGCTGGACATCACTACCTGACAAGTTTGACTGTCTTCAGAACATTGCAGAGGCCTTATTGACAGTATTTGGCTCTACATATCTGTGTGAGCAGATTTTCTCTCACATGAGTGTCCTCAGGTAGCCATCTGAATGCTGGACACTCGGAGACCTGTGTCTCTGAGTGGGAGACCAGAGATCACATAACATGTGTGTCTCTGTATTAACAGACATGTCATATTGGCTTAGTTTATTTTTCTTATCATTGTTGTGAGGAGACCATAAATAGCATTTGTATTTTCTGTTGTACAGTTCATTTGCTATTATGGAGTTCTTGTTATGGGTAAAAGGTGTCTTTTTTTGTTTCAAAATAGCTGATAACTATTCACTGATAGCTGCCAACATCTGCGAACAAATATAATTCTATAAAGTGGTTCTATATAGTGTGTAACTGTTTATATAGCGTGTTATTAAATTTATTGCTAATGCAATCATATGGCACACTGACTTCTGAGGAAATTTTAGATGGCGCATGCTATAGATGCAAGCTACCTTGAAGAAAAGCTAAAATAAGAGGGACCATTATTGTACTCTCAGTGATTAGTCCATGTTTTCTTTTGTTTTTTCACTTAGGGAAATACAGGCGCATTTGGACCCATCAAACACTTGTTTTTACCCAAAAAATGATGTGGATGTTCTGACTACTAGGCACTGACATTTGTTTTCTGTTAATGTGCTTTAATGTTATTAATGTAATGTAATTCTGAATATTGGAATTTAAGTTCCAGAGAAGAGCCAGCACTTAATGGTGTGTGGATATCCCACCCGTCACACTCATCCACAGACAAACCTTAGACTCAGTTTGTCTTCATTTGACTGTAACGTAATGACTAAGTTGTTGTGTCACATCTACTATTCCAAATGTGACTTTATAAATAACTTCTTTAACCAAATTAATTTCTTTCCAAAAGCATTCTAATAAAGATATCAAACAAAAGTCAAAAAGTCCAGGTCAACATTATGAGCCAGAGAATAATCGTAAACAATTCTGTGCCCTCTCTTTCTAGTACAGGCTCACTGACTGCAACACTGCACCCTGATGGTGGCAGATTTTACAGAGCAAAAATACAATGTGGCTCTGCCAGTGTTTCTGAAAAATATAAGCGCTTCCATTGAAGTGTTGCTATATTACTCATATTAAATACATTTTAATAGAAAAAAAGAAAATAAAAATGTACATTTTTGTAAATTCCTTAGACATAACACTAGTATTTGTATATATGCACTGCACAAACACGTTAAAGAAACAATTTGAAAATGCCTCATCTCAATGGGATTTTTTTTTCTTTTTGCTGTATATCTCTCAAATAAAAGACACATTTAAAATCAAAATGAACAAAATGATGCTGTAGGCTAGTTCATTTTGCAGAAATTTCAATGCAGCATTAGTATCAGTATCAGTAGTTTGTACGACCCCCATGTGCTTGTATGCATGTGTGGCGGAGGTGGGAGGAGGGGAGGAGTGGTGCAGTGATCTCAACGGGGCGGTGCTGGTAAGAACAGCTAATGCAGACGGTGTTCTGTTGTGATTCAGTGCACACTCTTAATAAATGTGGGATCTGATGACAACGACCTGTGTGTGGGTGTATCTGTGCCTAGCATGTGTCACAAGTGGTGCCGAAACCCAGGAGCCTGCCGGTGTGGGGATGTCCGACCCGCAGGCTGCGCCGCCCGCCCAGCCTTTGCAGTTTTTGGCGCAGATGCTGGCGGAGATGGCGAAGATGAGCCACGACCATGCGGCGGCCCAGCGGGCTCACCTGGCTGCGCTGCAGGAGCAGACGGACCGGCAGACTCTGGTTCTGGAGCGGCTGGTTGGCGCCGCTGCCCCGCCGAAGCCCCCACCGCTGTCAAGTCAAGTCAAGTCAAGTCAAGTTTATTTATAGAGCACATTTAAAAACAACCAAGGCTGACCAAAGTGCTGTACAGTAAATACAGATAAAAAATACAATAGAACACAATTTCATAATAACACCTCGCTGATAAAAATAAAATAAAAATATATAAAACAAATAAATTAAACCTTTCTAAAAGCCAATGAAAAGAGGTGAGTTTTAAGAGCGGTTTTAAAAGTTTCTAGGCTTTTGGAGAGTCTGACGTGAGGAGGTAAACTGTTCCACAGTCTGGGTGCAGCCACAGCAAACGCCCTCTCTCCCTTTGTCTTTAATTTATACCTGGGAACATCTAAAAGCATCAGGTCGGCTGACCTCAAAGATCTCCTGGGGCGATAAGTACTAAGGAGTTCTGACAGGTAAGAAGGTGCAGTGCCATTTAAAACCTTAAAAGCCAGCAATAAGATTTTAAAATCAATCCTAAAGGCAACTGGGAGCCAGTGGAGAGAGCAGAGAACCGGAGTGATGTGGTCTCTTTTTTTTGAACCGGTCAACAGGCGAGCGGCAGCGTTCTGCACCAGTTGAAGGCGATGTAGACAGGAACGATCTAGGCCAGCATAGAGGGAATTGCAGTAGTCTAGCCGTGAAGTAATAAAAGCATGGACCACTCTTTCTAGATCGTTCCTGCAAAGGTAAGACTTGACTTTGGCTAAAATCCGCAAATGATAAAAAGATCCCTTAACTACAGAGCTGATTTGTTTATCAAGTTTAAAAGCATTGTCAAAAATAACACCAAGACTCTTAATGGAAGAAGTGCAATCGGAGGTTAGGGGTCCCAAAAAGTCAAGAGAGAAGTTGGGATCTTTAGGAAGCCCAAACACAATGACTTCAGTTTTGCTTTCATTAAGGTGTAAGAAGTTAAGAGTCATCCAAGTCTTAATGTCAGACAAGCAGGAGAGTAGCGGCTGCAAAGAAACATTGCAGTTCAACCTCAGAGGGAGGTAGATCTGAATATCATCGGCAAAGATGTGGAAGGACACATTATGTTTACGGAGCACATCGCCCAGAGGGAGCAAGTACAGAATAAACAACAGGGGGCCTAGTATGGACCCCTGAGGTACGCCACAGGTTAAAGGAGCTCTGGGAGATGACAGTTCACCAAGGTGAACAGAAAAACTCCTATTATTCAAATAGGACTGGAAAAACTTTAAGACAGTGCCCTTTAAACCGACACAGTGTTGAAGGCGGGATAGCAGTATGTTGTGATCAACAGTGTCGAAGGCTGCTGTCAGGTCCAGGGTTACTAAGACAGCAGCACAACCAGAGTCAACAGTTAAAAGCAAATCATTAAAAACTCTCAGAAGGGCGGTTTCTGTGCTATGCCGAGCTCTAAAACCAGACTGGAACTTCTCATAGAGATTGTTATTGTCAAGAAATAGCTGGAGCTGCGTGAGCGCGGCTCGTTCCAGTACTTTAGACAGAAAAGGGAGGTTGGAAATGGGCCTATAGTTAGAGAGTAGGGATGGATCTAGATTAGGCTTTTTAAGGAGAGGTTGAACAACAGCGTGCTTGAAGGGTGTTGGAAAACAACCAGAACTGAGGCAGGCATTGATCAGCACCAGAAGGAAAGGTCCGACTGTCGGTGGCGGTGCCCCGGATGGGGGACGGGGACGACCCCCAGGTTTTTCTGGAGACTTTTCGTGCCACGGCGGAGGCCTGCCAGTGGCCGCAGGTGGAGTGGGCTCCGCGTTTGCTTCCTCTGCTGTCGGGGGAGGCTCGGACGGCGGCCCTCAGTCTGCCGCCGGCTTCGAGGGGCAGCTTCCAGGACGTGAGCCGGGCGGTGGTGGACAGGTTGGGGCTCACCGCTGAAGATCATCGCCGGCGGTTCCGGGCCTGTCGGCTGGCCGTGGTGGATCAGCCGTTTGCTTGGGCCTGGAAGCTGCATGACGCGGCCGTACGCTGGCTGCAGCCGGGATCGTCAGAGGGCGAGACGCTGCTGGTGGACAAAGTGGTGCTGGAGCAGTTCGTGGAAGGGCTGCCTGCGGAGACGGCGAGATGGGTCAGGTGCCACCATCCCGCGAGTCTGGAGGTGGCGGTTACGTTGGCGGAGGACCACCTTGCCGCTAGAGCGGGGGAGCCCGGGAACAGCGGCCGGAGGCCGAACAGACAAGCCCCGGTGCCGGCACCGCTGGCGTTGAGCCCCACTAATCCTTTTGCTGCGTTTGTGCCTTCCCAGGGATCGGACCTGAGCAGTGCCGCCCCTGAGCCACGGAGAGCAGCACAGACGCCGGGGCAGGAGTGCTGGAAGTGCGGACAGCCGGGACACCTGAGGAGGGACTGTCCTTTGATGGAGGTGGGGCAGGTGTTCCGCGTTGCCGGTGCTCCAGCACCCTCTCCCGGTCCGGGAGGGACATACAGCATTCCGGTAAGGACTTGAGGGGGTATACGCCATGCTTTGGTGGACATGGGCTGCACGCAGACCCTCGTGCACCAAAGCTTGGTTCGCCCCGGGGCATTGCTGGAGGCAGAATGGGTGGTGGTGAGGTGTGTGCATGGTGATGTTCACAGGTATCCCATAGTGCCGCTGTTATTAAAGTATAAGGGCAAAACGCATAGAGTAACGGCTGCGGTTAGCCCGCGCCTGTCGCATCCCCTAATTCTGGGTACGAATTGGCCGGGGTTTCATCATCTGTTGGGACAGTATGCGGGGGTGCGGTCACGACCGCTAGTAGCATGTAGTGTCTGCGCGGCGCTCAGTGGTGACGCGGGGTCATCCGACACTGACTCTGGGGAGGGGGAGACGGCGGGTCCTTCACAGGTAGCCCTGCCGGCTCCGGAAGTTCCCCCCACGGGTGATTTCCCACTGGAACAGTCTCGTGATGACACCCTACGCTCAGCCTTTGATCAAGTGATTGAGATTGATGGTCACGTGGTGTGCCCTGAAGCCGTGCGGACCTACCCACGCTTCATTTTATCGAAAGACAGGTTATATCAAGTGAGTCGTGACGCTCGCATGGAGGGGACACACACCCAGCTGTTGGTGCCGCAGGGCCGCTGGGAAACGATTTTCCAGGCGGCTCATTATAACCCCATGGCAGGGCATATGGGATACGAAAAAACTCTGGAGCGAATAACGGCCCGATTTTATTGGCCGGGCATCCGAGCGGATGTGCGCCACTGGTGCGCGTCCTGCCCGGACTGCCAACTTGTTAATCAGCCGGCCATACCAAAAGCGCCTTTGCGTCCGCTTCCACTCATAGAGGTCCCGTTCGAGCGCATTGGCATGGACCTCATCGGGCCGTTTCAACGGAGTGCACGCGGCTACCGCTTTGTATTAGTCCTGGTGGATTATGCAACGCGGTACCCGGAAGCAGTCCCGCTGCGCACCATCTCTGCAAAGAGTGTGGCGCAGGCACTGTTTCAGGTCATCTCCCGAGTCGGAATCCCGAAAGAGATACTGACTGACCAGGGCACTTTGTTTATGTCTCGTACACTGCGGGAACTGTATGAATTACTGGGCATTAAATCTATTCGGACCAGTGTCTACCACCCTCAGACGGACGGGCTGGTGGAGCGGCTGAATAAGACCTTGAAGTCCATGATTCGTAAGTTCATTAACGAGGATGAACGCAATTGGGATCACTGGCTAGACCCTCTGTTATTCGCAGTGCGGGAGGTGCCCCAGGCCTCCACGGGATTTTCTCCCTTTGAACTGCTGTTCGGCAGGAGGCCACGTGGGGTGCTCGACCTGATTAAAGAAAGCTGGGAGGACGGTCCGAGCCCCGCCAAGAATGAGATTCAGTACGTGTTGGACCTGAGAGCAAAACTCCACACTTTGGGGAGGTTGTCACGGGAGAATTTGCTCCAGGCTCAGCAGTGTCAGCAACGCCTGTATGACAGAGGGGCTAGACTCAGGCAATTTTCACCGGGAGACAAAGTGCTTGTATTACTCCCTTCTTCTAGCTCAAAGTTGCTCGCCAAGTGGCAAGGACCCTTTGTGGTCACACGGCGAGTCGGGGACGTTGACTATGAGGTCGCTCGGTCGGACAGGGGAGGGGCCACGCAGATTTATCACCTCAATCTCCTTAAAGCGTGGAGAGAGGTTGAAACCGCTTCTCTGGTGAGCCTGGTTAAGGAGAGAGATGAGTTGGGGCCGGAGGTGCCAAATTCCATCATCCCCGCCTCCCTCCCTTGTGATGACCATCTCACACAGGCCCAGAGAGCGGACGTTGTCGCGTTACAACAGCGTTTTGCTGACGTGTTCTCCCCCCTGCCCGGCCGGACGTCTCTCATTGAGCATCATTTTGTAACGCAGCCTGGCGTGACGGTGCGTTCACGGCCCTACAGGCTTCCTGAGCATAAACGGCAAATCGTGCAGAGGGAATTGGCTGAAATGCTGAGAATGGGAGTGATAGAAGAGTCGCACAGCGCCTGGTGTAGCCCCATCGTTCTGGTGGTGAAGAAGGATGGGTCTATACGGTTCTGTGTCGACTATCGCAAGGTGAATGAAGTGTCACGTTTTGATGCTTATCCCATGCCCCGGGTCGACGAGCTCCTGGATCGGCTGGGCACGGCCCGTTTTTTCACGACCCTGGATTTAACCAAGGGCTATTGGCAGATTCCCTTGTCTGCCGAGTCCAAGGAGAAAACGGCCTTCTCCACTCCGTACAGTTTGTACCAATTCGTTACACTTCCGTTCGGCTTGTTCGGGGCCCCTGCCACCTTCCAGCGCCTCATGGACCGGGTGCTGCGCCCACACGCTGCGTATGCTGCTGCCTACTTGGATGACGTGATCATCCACAGCGACACCTGGGCGGAGCATGTGCAGCGGGTGGCCGCGGTCCTGGAGTCCCTGAGGCAGGCGGGGCTCATGGCCAACCCGAAGAAGTGTGCGGTTGGACGGAGGGAGGTACAGTATCTGGGGTACCACTTGGGGGGCGGGCAGGTGCGTCCACAGGTGGAAAAGACGGCGGCTATCGCATCCTGCCCGCGCCCCAAGACTAAAAAGGAGGTGAGACGGTTTCTGGGGCTGGCGGGTTACTATCGCCGGTTCGTGCCAGGATTTGCGCAGCTGACCAGCCCCTTAACCGATCTTACCCGGAAGGGTGCTCCAGATCTGGTTCAGTGGACGGGGCCGTGCCAGGCGGCGTTTGTGCAGGTGAAAAAGGCTCTCTGTGGGGAGCCGCTGCTTCACACCCCTAACTTTTCCCTCCCTTTTGTTCTGCAGACTGACGCCTCGAACAGAGGGTTGGGGGCCGTTTTGTCCCAGCAGGTGAGGGGGGCCGACCGTCCCGTTCTTTACATCAGCCGGAAGCTGGCAGAGCGCGAAAGACGGTACAGCACCGTGGAGAAGGAGTGCTTGGCTATCCGGTGGGCGGTCGACTCCCTTCGCTATTACCTCCTGGGGCGCTCATTCACCCTCTGCTCGCATATATTAAAAGATAACTCGGCTGTGGGGTATAGGTGACATACCAAGGCATTAGCTGAAAAATTAATGTAATGGCTGTTAGGTTTTGTATTGTTGATTGCCATTTATGCTTAGAAATATTTAACCATATATGCTTAGAGGTGTATAATCAATTGTGTAGTGATAGGACTGTGATCTTTAGCAGGCTGCAAAGGCTTGGTGTGCATTCTAGAGTGGAATGCACACCCACATCCTAGGAGATATATGGTATAGCAAACACACATATACAGTGGGGCAAAAAAGTATTTAGTCAGCCACCGATTGTGCAAGTTCCCCCACTTAAAATGATGACAGAGGTCAGTAATTTGCACCAGAGGTACACTTCAACTGTGAGAGACAGAATGTGAAAAAAAAATCCATGAATCCACATGGTAGGATTTGTAAAGAATTTATTCGTAAATCAGGGTGGAAAATAAGTATTTGGTCAATAACAAAAATACAACTCAATACTTTGTAACATAACCTTTGTTGGCAATAACAGAGGTCAAACGTTTACTATAGGTCTTTACCAGGTTTGCACACACAGTAGCTGGTATTTTGGCCCATTCCTCCATGCAGATCTTCTCGAGAGCAGTGATGTTTTGGGGCTGTCACCAAGCAACACGGACTTTCAACTCCCGCCACAGATTTTCTATGGGGTTGAGGTCTGGAGACTGGCTAGGCCACTCCAGGACTTTCAAATGCTTCTTACGGAGCCACTCCTTTGTTGCCCGGGCGGTGTTTTTTGGATCATTGTCATGTTGGAAGACCCAGCCTCGTTTCATCTTCAAAGTTCTCACTGATGGAAGGAGGTTTTGGCTCAAAATCTCACGATACATGGCCCCATTCATTCTGTCCTTAACACGGATCAGTCGTCCTGTCCCCTTGGCAGAAAAACAGCCCCATAGCATGATGTTTTCACCCCCATGCTTCACAGTAGGTATGGTGTTCTTGGGATGCAACTCAGTATTCTTCTTCCTCCAAACACGACGAGTTGAGTTTATACCAAAAAGTTCTACTTTGGTTTCATCTGACCACATGACATTCTCCCAATCCTCTGCTGTATCATCCATGTGCTCTCTGGCAAACTTCAGACGGGCCTGGACATGCACTGGCTTCAGCAGCGGAACACGTCTGGCACTGCGGGATTTGATTCCCTGCCGTTGTAGTGTGTTACTGATGGTGACCTTTGTTACTTTGGTCCCAGCTCTCTGCAGGTCATTCACCAGGTCCCCCCATGTGGTTCTGGGATCTTTGCTCACCGTTCTCATGATCATTTTGACCCCACGGGATGAGATCTTGCGTGGAGCCCCAGATCGAGGGAGATTATCAGTGGTCTTGTATGTCTTCCATTTTCTGATGATTGCTCCCACAGTTGATTTTTTCACACCAAGCTGCTTGCCTATTGTAGATTCACTCTTCCCAGTCTGGTGCAGGTCTACAATACTTTTCCTGGTGTCCTTCGAAAGCTCTTTGGTCTTGGCCATGGCGGAGTTTGGAGTCTGACTGTTTGAGGCTGTGGACAGGTGTCTTTTATACAGATGATGAGTTCAAACAGGTGCCATTCATACAGGTAACGAGTGGGGGACAGAAAAGCTTCTTACAGAAGACGTTACAGGTCTGTGAGAGCCAGAGATTTTCCATGTTTAAGGTGACCAAATACTTATTTTCCACCCTAATTTATGAATAAATTCTTTACAAATCCTACCATGTGGATTCATGGCTTTTTTTTTCACATTCTGTCTCTCACAGTTGAAGTGTACCTCTGGTGCAAATTACTGACCTCTGTCATCATTTTAAGTGGGGGAACTTGCACAATCGGTGGCTGACTAAATACTTTTTTGTCCCACTGTATCTCTTTAAGTATAAGACCCTTTTGTTCAGATGGACCCGCTAGACTCCTGGCACCAGCTTTGGGGAGTCTTCACAGGGTCACATCTTGACCTCACACAAATCACTTACACACACACACACACACACACACACACACACACACACACACACACACACACACACACGCACACACACACACAGTATTCTTTGTTCACATGTACACCTATGTAAGATGTTATATGTTAATGACCCTATGCATATTCATGTAACCACAATAAAAGGAGTGCTATGGGGAACCTGGCTGAGAGTCTGACGGAGGTCAAGTGGTGGAACGACACTTGGCTCCAGGCAGGTCTCCCTCATGCATGAGTAACATGAAGAACTTTGCCTACTTCGGGTCTTGCTTGCTGTGTAATTATATTGTCCTCAACGTTCCAGCGAATAGGTTCAAGCTACAAACCTATCAATGGCCAAACCCTTAATTAAGTGATTCAGAAACAACCTGCGTTATTTCTGTGTTAGACAATAATAGATAAAAAAAGAAGGTGTGTGTGACAAATGATCATACTTGATAAATAACATGCTGTATGTTTGATTTGAATAGGCGTGCTATTATTATGTTACAAAGAGAGCGTGGCAATGACATCCGTTTAACAACAGCAGGTGTGGTAAATTGAGAGAGTAGCACAACACTGTGACAGAGTTACAGCGTCAGTTGTGCTTCATGATGGTTTTTGAAAACATTTGAGATGGTAGATCATGAGGTTTAGATGATTTCTTGGCTGTTTGAAGCGTGTAAGAGCAAAATGTACAAAGCATAGAAGCATGTGAAGAGAAAATTTTAGAAGGCAAAGGAACTCAGACTCAAGATATCTTATACATGTGCACACATGGACAATCCCCCCCTCATCGCCCGATCCATCCTGCAGCAACGTGTGCAGGACAGATTTGAGAGAGAGGAAAGACCGCCCAGGGCTTTCAGAACTCTCTTTATTTATACTTAAACGAGCTTTCAGGGAAGTAGGAGTGGCAAAAACATTTCCATAAAAGGAGAGACTGTTCGCTTGTCAGCTGGAACAGGAGATAACTTTGTATGTATAGAATTCAGACATTCCCATAAAAGGATAGAAAGAGAGGGGGAGCGCCAGTTTGTCTCGTATGTCACCGCATTCCTCTACACATATGGCTTCAATCTCTCTTCCTGTGTTGGCTCCAATTCACAAGCTCTTCTTCCTTTAAATGAAGCTACAACTAAGCATAATCACAAAATTAAAAATCTTTCATCAAAGCATAAACCAGAAAATCAATGTTTGAGCTAAAAGACATTTCAATACAGTAGCTGAGTAAAAGTAAAGTTACTCCACGGTTCAAGTATTGATCTTGATCGGGTAAGGCAGCTGCCACACCTGCAGCAGGTTTTACACCATTGATCACAAAGCCGTCATCTACAATGATCACTGTTTTTTTCAGATATGTTGATTTTGAGATTAAAAACACAACATTTGTTAGCAAATTAATAGTTCTTTTTGGACTTCTTTCTTTTGTTTTATCTTGACCTCTGTAGGATCTCTGAGTTTTGTCCCTCTTTTGTCCCATGATTTCTCTGTCTTCAGAGGACTTGTTAGCCTATCTTTATAAACTACATTATTATTTAGCAACTGCGACTCTTTGTTTGCAAATGAGGCACCCAGGTACAGCATTTCTAAAAGTTTGCACTATGAGTACATACGTATCAGTCCATTCTTCATTAAAGCTATGGTTTTCTGCATTAACTTTCTACTTAACCTGTTAAACACTTCTGCCTGTTTCCACAGAATCGCCAGAGTTCACTCAGAAAGCACAGATTCCAAAACTGCAAGTTTTGGCAGGCTCCAAGCAAAATTTACCAAACAGCAGCAAAAGACCACAATTATTCTTCAAGTTTGAAAAACATTAGGATGAATTTTGTTTTATCTTTGCTCTCTTGCTTCCAAACGTCCACCTGAACAAACGCTTCCCGCACGGCTCCATCTTCCAGTGTGCTTCAAGAGCTGTTTCCCATCACTATTTTCAGCCTTATTTGCTAGTTATGCGTAGATGCTTTATGCACCAGTCTATTATATGTACAGTGTGGCTGTCCCCTTTTTAAAATTGATTTTGTTTTGCAACAAACACCTCTGACAAGATAACCAAATTTCTGCTGTTCAAGACCTAAGAAATTTCAGCTTTTGTATGAAATTGTATCAAATTGCACAACACTTAAGGCTCTTGAGGAATGACGTTTTTTCATTCATGTAATATATTCAGGCCAACTCCACAAACTAAAGCACTGCATGCATTATTAGCCTCACAAATATGAAGCCTAAAATATTGCAGTCGCTCTCTAGCTAGTGGCTTACTGCAGTACAGGTCATGTGAGTTACTTGATGTTATGTTTATGTCACTTTAGTTACTTTATGAGAGCATCTGGTCCTCACAGTGTGTGCTGATAAAATTCTGGTCCTTGGACAAATGTAGTTGATAACCCCTGATCTATTTAGACAACATTTATCATTAGTAGTATATGTAGAGGACAATATTTGATGTAAAGCATTTAGGCTTGATCTTCATCAGTTGTAGAAAAGTTATTCCAGGATTGTTTCATAACATTTGGTCCTGATTTTATTTGGAAGTGTCAGCTGTTATAAATAAATTGAACTGTATGAACAAAAAGTCAATTATGGTTTCAAAGTCAAAATTAAAGATGATGGCTTAATGACACGAGACGCAAGGTCATTCTCATTTGTTAAAAACTTAATAATGTAAAAAAGAATTCCTGTGTTTTTTGTGATGCACGAATACTTGTTGTTGAATTGAAGAGGAAAGGTGTGGTAAGGTGCTCTGACATAGTGATTTGACGAAAGAAGAGTTGAATGTATGAATGATCATGCTTTAAAAATGTAAACACACCCAAACCTGATGTCACCTGTTCAGTATATAAAGTGCAGTGCTGCTCCTCAGCTTCAGTATCACAGCCCAGGCAAACTAATCTGCAGAACTGACCTGTTCATCACAATGAAGCTGCTGTTTTCTCTGTTTCTTCTCTGGGCACTCTCCACCACAGGTAACTACACTCATTTCACCTGCAGGTAGAAGAGAGTCTAATTTAAAGCTTTAAATCTTTTATTTAAATCTTACATTGTAATTTTTTTTCCAAAGTTAGTGAGTAGTATTGACTCGACTGTAACCTGCTGTAACCCAATATGAACTTTCAGAACATCTCATATTTGCTATATATTTAAATTGTGATGATCAGTTTTGTGTTTCTCTCCTGATTGCAGCTGGAGCCCTCCAGTGCCAAACTTGCACAAATTCAGCATGTTCAAGCACAGCACTACTTACATGCTCCTCATCGGAACCAATGTGTGTTACAGCTACCATTCTAGGTAATGTTTTCTTCATATCATATTTCATATTTTCACCAAATTACATCCCCTGTGAAGCTATTTGTGTTCCATCAACATTAACAAACTGCACTTTGAATTTGTAGCTACTTCATCTGGAACTCCGGTCACACAAATCTACAAGGCATGTGCATCTTCCTCCCTGTGTCCAGCCGTAACCTCTCAGACATTCTCAGTCGACCTGGGTTTTCAAAGTGCTCTGGCTTCTGCTCAATGCTGCAACACAGATAACTGCAACTCAGCAACTCTACCAAGTAAGTTAAATACTACGTTGCTCATTGATGACAAAAGAATAATATAAAGAAATAAAAGCAATAATCTGATGTTGTAAGAGTCTCTGTTCTGAAATGAAATGGCCTCCTTTTCTGTTTCAGATCCTGCTTCTCAGTCAAATAATGGTGGAGTATGCAACTTTTGTGACCCTTCCACTGGTCAGTGCTCCTCCACATTACAGTGTCAGGGAGTGGAGAACCAATGCTTCCAATCAACTAGTAAGTCTTTATGTTGTATCAGCTGTGTCATCGGTTTTCTATCAAAGATGATTTCAAATTCTTTTGTGATACTTCTGACATATAAAAGAGCGGAAAATTTTACCCTAATTTATACTAAATTTTATCCTTGGGTGTGAAAGTTACTGTGATAAGATTTTAAATTTCAAGACTGGAAGTCAGACAAACACATAAACTTTTTAAAAAGCTGTTAAGTTGTTTTTTGCATGAAATATATTAAGCTTCCTGGAAAGTAGCCAATTTAAAACATATCCTGAAATTCTTCTTTTTGATCTGCAGTCAATAGCGGCACCAGCACGTATCCAGGTTACGGCTGCGCATCTGCAAACCTGTGTGCAGCAGCTTTAAGCCTGGGTTCTCTACCTTTCATGCAGAGCGTTGGTACAGTATCAGGTGTTGCCTGTTCTGCAGCACCAACTACAACTGCTGCCCCAACTACAACTACAACAACCACCCCAACTCCAACTACAACCACTCCTACAACTACAACCACCACCCCAACTACAACTACAACCACCACCCCAACTACAACTACAACCACTACCCCAACTACAACTACAACCACTGCCACAACTACAACCACCACCCCAACTACAACTCCAACCACTACCCCAACTACAACTACAACCACCACCCCAACTACAACTACAACCACTACCCCAACTACAACTACAACCACTGCCACAACTACAACCACCACCCCAACTACAACTACAACCACCACCCCAGCTACAACTACAACCACCACCCCAACTACAACTACAACCACCACCCCAACTACAACTCCAACCACTACCCCAACTACAACTACAACCACCACCCCAACTACAACTACCGCCACAACTACAACCACCACCCCAACTACAACTACCGCCACAACTACAACCACCACCCCATCTACAACTACAACCACCACCCCAACTACAACTACAACCACCGCCACAACTACAACTACAGCCACCACCCCAACTACAACTACCGCCACAACTACAACCACCACCCCAACTACAACTACAACCACCGCCACAACAACAACCACCACCCCAACTACAACTACAACCACCACCCCAACTACAACTACCGCCACAACTACAACCACCACCCCAACTCCAACTACAACCACTCCTACAACTACAACCACCACCCCAACTACAACTACCACCACAACTACAACCACCACCCCAACTACAACTACAACCACTACCCCAACAACAACTACAACCACCGCCTCAACTACAAGCTCTGCAGCTACAACTGCTACATCAACTGCAACAACTGCCTCTACAACCAAAAGTGATGCTTGTTCTATCAGACTGGGAATGATCCATCTGCTGCTTGGACTTCTTCTCTTTACCTTTCATTAAAGTCCCAAATAACACAAAAACACACAAAAGAACATATGATGCTTTAACAAGACTCAAAAACCTTTTGGATATTGACCTTGTGTTTACAAACCACTGTTAAAGTAAAGTCAATGAAAAAAGGTGATAGAGTCTTGTTGAAGCAGACTTGGAATAAGTATGTATGCCTTCTTTGTATGTTGTCATGATGGACAATTATGTCCATTATGTCCAAAATAATATAATAATATAATCACAATGCTAAATGTGTGATAATACTGAATCCTTTAGGAATAACAAAGCATGCTTTGGAAATAGAAGAAAGAAGGAGAATTTCTATTTCTTATTTATTCATTTATTTTGCTTTGTGCTTTTTATTTTCTGCATTTCTCTCTCTCTAATCTGATGTATATTACTAGTGATCAATGTTGAATCTGCAAGGGTGGCATGTGCCCACCTAAAATTAATCTCTTGCTATCCCTAGTGGAACCCACGTTTTGCATATGACAGTGTTGTTTATTAAAATAAGCTAGCATTGACACTTTGAGCCTAGCTATAGTTAACATTGACAGAGTGAGCAATACAGTAAGTTTGCATCTCCTCTTGTCAGACCTGCAGGGTTTAAGCTTGTGGTGTTCTCCTCTGTCTTATGGCAGACAAACTATTTTTTTGCACTGGCACAAATAATATGTGTGGCATCTTACTGTGACACCTGATTGTTGTCTAATTTTTTTTAGTAGTTTTAAATAGAGGTACAAAAAAAAAACAACTCCAGATGCAGTGTCTCCATCTTTTGGTAAATAGTTGTATAGAACTTTATTGTTTACAAAATGTGGGTGTAGGTCTTTAGAATTTAGGAAATTTCTGTAGCTCTGCCCCTGCTGATGATAAAGATACAATAAAGCCCTTGTCCTATATCCTTCTGTGTTTCAGTGTTAAACTGGGAACATTTCTGACATATGTTGGTATAGATTAATTTGGTTGTGTGGAGGCTGCTGCTTACAATCCTCTGTGTAGTTTTCACAACCGCTGGCAGAGTCATCTTCTTTGCCATAGAGCAGATTCCATGCCACACAGTGATGCAGCAGCACAGGGAACTCTCTACCACCACCCCAACTACAACTACCGCCACAACTACAACCACCACCCCATCTACAACTACAACCACCACCCCAACTACAACTACAACCACCGCCACAACTACAACCACCACCCCAACTACAACCACCGCCACAACTACAACTACAGCCACCACCCCAACTACAACTACCGCCACAACTACAACCACCACCCCAACTACAACTACAACCACCGTCACAACAACAACCACCACCCCAACTACAACTCCAACCACTACCCCAACTACAACTACCGCCACAACTACAACCACCACCCCAACTCCAACTACCGCCACAACTACAACCACCACCCCAACTCCAACTACAACCACTCCTACAACTACAACCACCACCCCAACTACAACTACCACCACAACTACAACCACCACCCCAACTACAACTACAACCACTACCCCAACAACAACTACAACCACCGCCTCAACTACAAGCTCTGCAGCTACAACTGCTACATCAACTGCAACAACTGCCTCTACAACCAAAAGTGATGCTTGTTCTATCAGACTGGGAATGATCCATCTGCTGCTTGGACTTCTTCTCTTTACCTTTCATTAAAGTCCCGAATAACACAAAAACACACAAAAGAACATATGATGCTTTAACAAGACTCAAAAACCTTTTGGATATTGACCTTGTGTTTACAAACCACTGTTAAAGTAAAGTCAATGAAAAAAGGTGATAGAGTCTTGTTGAAGCAGACTTGGAATAAGTATGTATGCCTTCTTTGTATGTTGTCATGATGGACAATTATGTCCATTATGTCCAAAATAATATAATAATATAATCATAATGCTAAATGTGTGATAATACTGAATCCTTTAGGAATAACAAAGCATGCTTTGGAAATAGAAGAAAGAAGGAGAATTTCTATTTCTTATTTATTCATTTATTTTGCTTTGTGCTTTTTATTTTCTGCATTTCTCTCTCTCTAATCTGATGTATATTACTAGTGATCAATGTTGAATCTGCAAGGGTGGCATGTGCCCACCTAAAATTAATCTCTTGCTATCCCTAGTGGAACCCACGTTTTGCATATGACAGTGTTGTTTATTAAAATAAGCTAGCATTGACACTTTGAGCCTAGCTATAGTTAACATTGACAGAGTGAGCAATACAGTAAGTTTGCACCTCCTCTTGTCAGACCTGCAGGGTTTAAGCTTGTGGTGTTCTCCTCTGTCTTATGGCAGACAAACTATTTTTTTGCACTGGCACAAATAATTTGTGTGGCATCTTACTGTGACACCTGATTGTTGTCTAATTTTTGTTTTAGTAGTTTTAAATAGAGTTACAAAAAAACTTCAGATGCATTGCCTGCATTTTTCGGTAAATAGTTGTATAGAACTTTATTGTTTACGAAATGTGGGTGTAGGTCTTTAGAATTTAGGAAATTTCTGTAGATCTGCCCCTGCTGATGATAAAGATACAATAAAGCCCTTGTCCTATATCCTTCTGTGTTTCAGTGTTAAACTGGGAACATTTCTGACATATGCTGGTATAGATTAATTTGGTGGTGTGGAGGCTGCTGCTTACAATCCTCTGTGTAGTTTTCACAACCGCTGGCAGAGTCATCTTCTGTGCCATAGAGAAGATATTACTCATATTAAATACATTTTAATAGAAAAAAAGAAAATAAAAATGTACATTTTTGTAAATTCCTTAGACATAACACTAGTATTTGTATTTATGCACTGCACAAAAACATTAAAGAAACAATTTGAAAATGCCCCATCTCAATGGGATTTTTTTCCTGTATATCTCTCAAATAAAAGACACATTTAAAATCAAAGTGAAAAACTTATGCTGTAGGCTAGTTCATTTTGCAGACATTTCAATGCAGTATTAGTATCAGTATCAGTATCAGTAGTTTGTACGACCCCCATATATTTTTTGCATACAGGTATAGTAGAATAGCTTTAATTTTGTTTTGTTTTATTAAACTTGAGTATGAACTTATACAACATGCAGCAAGATATTTGAGAAAAATAACGTTTTATTGATTATAAAATACGTTATATCAGATTTATATCTATATCGGCAGATATCCAAATTTATGATATCAGTATCTGACATAAAAAAGTGGTATCGTGCCATCTCTAGTTTGTACAGCGCCCATGTGCTTGTATGCATGCTTGTAATGTTAGGACATGCTTGGTCCACGGCATCACTGAGATGCTGCGTGAGGCTAATAATAATGCTGAGGCTGGGCATTGACGGGCACCAGGAGGAGCCAGGATGTACAGCAACAGAGCAGGGTCTGACAATGGGCCCAAGGATTTCTTGATGATACCTAATAGCAGTCAGGCTGCCGTTGCCTAGCTTGTAGAGGTCCCTCCATGGATATGCCTCCACAGACTATCACTGACTAATTAGCGAACCAGTCATGTTGAAGGCATAAGAACTGGTTTGGTTTAGCCAACAGGGCTCTATGGCGCTGAGGAGAGCACAGGACCTACTAGAAGGCGAAAAGTTCTCAGCACATCAGAGGCTGCCTATCTCCCTCTCTTGACCACAATCAGTTTGTGTACACACCAAATCAGTTCACGGAGGATGCCATCATCATCACCCTTCACAGAATGCTAAGCCATCTGGAGAACAGGAAGATCTAAGTGAGGATGCATATACTTCTCTTATCTGCTACTTATTCTTGCTCCCCTGTTTATATTTTATTTTATTCCATGCACAGTTGGACAGTTGCACAGCCATTCGTTGAAAATGTCCATTTCAAGCTGGACATTGTGTTTTTTCCCCTGCAGTTTCAGTCATAGTCTTCCTTTTATAGTTCATGTTTATCACACAGTAGTGTTTCAGATGTTTCATCTAAGACATGGAAACAGAAAGGAGTAAAGAAATAGTAAAGAGAAGCATATATTAAAAAATAACTCGGCTGTGGTGGAGGTGACATACCAGGGCATTAGCTGAAAAATTAATGTAATGGCCAAACCCTTAATTAAGTGATTCAGAAACAACCTGCGTTATTTCTGTGTTAGACAATAATAGATAAAAAAAGAAGGTGTGTGTGACAAATGATCATACTTGATAAATAACATGCTGTATGTTTGATTTGAATAGGCGTGCTATTATTATGTTACAAAGAGAGCGTGGCAATGACATCCGTTTAACAACAGCAGGTGTGGTAAATTGAGAGAGTAGCACAACACTGTGACAGAGTTACAGCGTCAGTTGTGTTTCATGATGGTTTTTGAAAACATTTGAGATGGTAGATCATGAGGTTTAGATGATTTCTTAGCTGTTTGAAGCGTGTAAGAGCAAAATGTACAAAGCATGGAAGCATAAACCAGAAAATCAATGTTTGAGCTAAAAGACATTTCAGTAAAGCAGCTGAGTAAAAGTAAAGTTACTCCACTGTTCAAGTATTGATCTTGATCGGGTAAGGCAGCTGCCACACCTGCAGCAGGTTTTACACCATTGATCACAAAGCCGTCAGTTTCTCAACAAACCAGATCTATAGGAAAGAATGAAGCAGGTGTGGGGCAAGAAAATAAAAAGTGATTAACATGTTTTATATTTTATTCAGACAGTTACCTCACAGTCATGACTGTTAGTTCTTGCATTAAGGAACATCTGATGATTTTCTTTCAACTTACACATAAAATCAAACAGATTTCACACCACACTGTTTATACTGTGTTAGTGAGTAAAATCAAGTTTTCATATTGAAATGGTCAACAACTGGCATTCAAGTAGGAATGAAAACTGTTATTGTAGTATAAGCTGATTAAATAGACATCTACAATGATCACTGTTTTTTTCAGATATATTAATTTTGAGATTAAAAACACAACATTTGTTAGCAAATTAATAGTTCTTTTTGGACTTCTTTCTTTTGTTTTATCTTGACCTCTGTAGGATCTCTGAGTTTGTGTCCCTCTCTTAGACAAACAAACTCGAAGCTACATTATGACAAAAACTGTATGATTTCAGTGCATGCATTATTAGCCTCACAAATATGAAGCCTAAAATATTGCAGTCACTCTCTAGTGGCTTGTTGCAGTACAGGTAATGTGAGGTACTTGATGTTATGTTTATGTTACTTTAGTTACTTTATGAGAGCATCTGGTCCTCACAGTGTGTGCTGATAAAATTCTGGTCCTTGGACAAATGTAGTTGATAACCCCTGATCTATTTAGACACCATTTATGATTAGTAGTATATGTAGAGGACAACACTTAATGTAAAGCATTTAGGCTTGATCTTCATCAGTTGTAGAAAAGTTATTCCAGGGTTGTTTCATAACATTTGGTCCTGATTTTATTTGGAAGTGTCAGCTGTTATAAATAAATTGAATTGTCTGAACAAAACGTCAATTATGGTTTCAACGTCAAAATTAAAGATGATGGCTTAATGACACGAGACGCAAGGTCATTCACATTTGTTAAAAACTTAATAATGTAAAAAAGAATTCCTGTGTTTTTTGTGATGCACGGATACTTGTTGTTGAATTGAAGAGGAAAGGTGTGGTAAGGTGCTCTGACATAGTGATTTGACGAAAGAAGAGTTGACTGTATGAATGATCATGCTTTAAAAATGTAAACACACCCAAACCTGATGTCACCTGTTCAGTATATAAAGTGCAGTGCTGATCCTCAGCTTCAGTATCACAGCCCAGGCAAACTAATCTGCAGAACTGACCTGTTCATCACAATGAAGCTGCTGTTTTCTCTGTTTCTTCTCTGGGCACTCTCCACCACAGGTAACTACACTCATTTCACCTGCAGGTAGAAGAGAGTCTAATTTAAAGCTTTAAATCTTTTATTTAAATCTTACATTGTAATTTTTTTTCCAAAGTTAGTGAGTAGTATTGACTCGACTGTAACCTGCTGTAACCCAATATGAACTTTCAGAACATCTCATATTTGCTATATATTTAAATTGTGATGATCAGTTTTGTGTTTCTCTCCTGATTGCAGCTGGAGCCCTCCAGTGCCAAACCTGCACAAATTCAGCATGTTCAAGCACAGCACTACTTACATGCTCCTCATCGGAACCAATGTGTGTTACAGCTACCATTCTAGGTAATGTTTTCTTCATATCATATTTCATATTTTCACCAAATTACAACTGCTGAGAAGCTATTTGTGTTCCATCAACATTAACAAACTGCACTTTGAATTTGTAGCTACTTCATCTGGAACTCCGGTCACACAAATCTACAAGGCATGTGCATCTTCCTCCCTGTGTCCAGCCGTAACCTCTCAGACATTCTCAGTCGACCTGGGTTTTCAAAGTGCTCTGGCTTCTGCTCAATGCTGCAACACAGATAACTGCAACTCAGCAACTCTACCAAGTAAGTTAAATACTACGTTGCTCATTGATGACAAAAGAATAATATAAAGAAATAAAAGCAATAATCTGATGTTGTAAGAGTCTCTGTTCTGAAATGAAATGGCCTCCTTTTCTGTTTCAGATCCTGCTTCTCAGTCAAATAATGGTGGAGTATGCAACTTTTGTGACCCTTCCACTGGTCAGTGCTCCTCCACATTACAGTGTCAGGGAGTGGAGAACCAATGCTTCCAATCAACCAGTAAGTCTTTATGTTGTATCAGTTGTGTCATCGGTTTTCTATCAAAGATGATTTCAAATTCTTTTGTGATACTTCTGACATATAAAAGAGCGGAAAATTTTACCCTAATTTATACTAAATTTTATCCTTGGGTGTGAAAGTTACTGTGATAAGATTTTAAATTTCAAGACTGGAAGTCAGACAAACACATAAACTTTTTAAAAAGCTGTTAAGTTGTTTTTTGCATGAAATATATTAAGCTTCCTGGAAAGTAGCCAATTTAAAACATATCCTGAAATTCTTCTTTTTGATCTGCAGTCAATAGCGGCACCAGCACGTATCCAGGTTACGGCTGCGCATCTGCAAACCTGTGTGCAGCTGCTTTAAGCCTGGGTTCTCTACCTTTCATGCAGAGCGTTGGTACAGTATCAGGTGTTGCCTGTTCTGCAGCACCAACTACAACTGCTGCCCCAACTACAACTACAACAACCACCCCAACTCCAACTACAACCACTCCTACAACTACAACCACCACCCCAACTACAACTACAACCACTACCCCAACTACAACTACAACCACTGCCACAACTACAACCACCACCCCAACTACAACTACAACCACCACCCCAACTACAACTCCAACCACTACCCCAACTACAACTACCACCCCAACTACAACTACAACCACTACCCCAACTACAACTACAACCACTGCCACAACTACAACCACCACCCCAACTACAACTACAACCACCACCCCAGCTACAACTACAACCACCACCCCAACTACAACTCCAACCACCACCCCAACTACAACTACAACCACCACCCCAACTACAACTACCGCCACAACTACAACCACTACCCCAACTACAACTACAACCACTGCCATAACTACAACCACCACCCCAACTACAACTCCAACCACTACCCCAACTACAACTACAACCACCACCCCAACTACAACTACAACCACTACCCCAACTACAACTACAACCACTACCCCAACTACAACTACAACCACTGCCACAACTACAACCACCACCCCAACTACAACTACAACCACCACCCCAACTACAACTACAACCACCACCCCAGCTACAACTACAACCACCACCCCAACTACAACTACAACCACCACCCCAACTACAACTCCAACCACCACCCCAACTACAACTACAACCACCACCCCAACTACAACTACCGCCACAACTACAACCACCACCCCATCTACAACTACAACCACCACCCCAACTACAACCACCGCCACAACTACAACTACAGCCACCACCCCAACTACAACTGCCGCCACAACTACAACCACCATCCCAACTACAACTACAACCACCGCCACAACAACAACCACCACCCCAACTACAACTCCAACCACTACCCCAACTACAACTACCGCCACAACTACAACCACCACCCCTTCTACAACTACCGCCACAACTACAACCACCACCCCAACTACAACTACAACCACTCCTACAACTACAACCACCACCCCAACTACAACTACCACCACAACTACAACCACCACCCCAACTACAACTACAACCACTACCCCAACAACAACTACAACCACCGCCTCAACTACAAGCTCTGCAGCTACAACTGCTACATCAACTGCAACAACTGCCTCTACAACCAAAAGTGATGCTTGTTCTATCAGACTGGGAATGATCCATCTGCTGCTTGGACTCCTTCTCTTTACCTTTCATTAAAGTCCCGAATAACAAAAAAAACAAACAAAAGAACATATGATGCTTTAACAAGACTCAAAAACCTTTTGGATATTGACCTTGTGTTTACAAACCACTGTTAAAGTAAAGTCAATGAAAAAAGGTGATAGAGTCTTGTTGAAGCAGACTTGGAATAAGTATGTATGCCTTCTTTGTATGTTGTCATGATGGACAATTATGTCCATTATGTCCAAAATAATATAATAATATAATCATAATGCTAAATGTGTGATAATACTGAATCCTTTTAGCAATAACAAAGCATGCTTTGGAAATAGAAGAAAGAAGGAGAATTTCTATTTCTTATTTATTCATTTATTTTGCTTTGTGCTTTTTATTTTCTGCATTTCTCTCTCTCTAATCTGATGTATATTACTAGTGATCAATGTTGAATCTGCAAGGGTGGCATGTGCCCACCTAAAATTAATCTCTTGCTATCCCTAGTGGAACCCACGTTTTGCATATGACAGTGTTGTTTATTAAAATAAGCTAGCATTAACGCTTTGAGCCTAGCTATAGTTAACATTGACAGAGTGAGCAATACAGTAAGTTTGCACCTCCTCTTGTCAGACCTGCAGGGTTTAAGCTTGTGGTGTTCTCCTCTGTCTTATGGCAGACAAACAATTTTTTTGAACTGGCACAAATAATATGTGTGGCATCTTACTGTGACACCTGATTGTTGTCTAATTTTTTTTTTAGTAGTTTTAAATAGAGTTACAAAAAAAAAAAAACTCCAGATGCAGTGTCTCCATCTTTTGGTAAATAGTTGTATAGAACTTTATTGTTTACAAAATGTGGGTGTAGGTCTTTAGAATTTAGGAAATTTCTGTAGCTCTGCCCCTGCTGATGATAAAGATACAATAAAGCCCTTGTCCTATATCCTTCTGTGTTTCAGTGTTAAACTGGGAACATTTCTGACATATGTTGGTATAGATTAATTTGGTGGTGTGGAGGCTGCTGCTTACAATCCTCTGTGTAGTTTTCACAACCGCTGGCAGAGTCATCTTCTTTGCCATAGAGCAGATTCCATGCAACACAGTGATGCAGCAGCACAGGGAACTCTCTACCACACATCTGTAGAATAGTTTTAGGACTGAGTTTCCAAGTCCAGTGTTCCTTCACTTCCTGAGAAAGTAGAGTGTGCCGGTGCACCTTGTTAACAACTGTGGTAGGACTCGACTTAAGCGGTCGAAGAAGTGCAGGAGACTGATGCTGTCCAGTGTAGCAAGTGATTTATTCACCATTTTGTGACCCAAACAATATTTACAAAGAAACAAATAAGAAACTCAACTCTATAACTCAGTTCAAATAAACATAACTGAACTTAAATCAACAGAAATTAAGGTCAAACTGCACACAGCTACACCGACCTGAACCTTTCTCTCGAAACACCTGAGTTCTTCTGCTTAAATAGGCCACTTAATCAAACAATTTCTCCTCTGGACTATTCCATTCAGTAGGTAGGTAAGATGAACATGATTATATTCAAACCTCTACTACTCCTCTTTACTGGCAACATAAACTCTGTGGTGTAATCAATACATATCACAACAATAAATCTATTTCTTTATAAATCCTCTAAAATCAACTTTATTAAATTATAAGAGTTCTTCCCCTTCTGCACTTGGTCTCTTCCTGTGACCTCAGATGAACCCAGAAGGTATAAAGCAGGAAGTAAAACTACATTTCCTCCTTTTGTTTCTGCAAGACAGGTAGGTAAGGTAAGTTCTAAACAATACAAATTAACAGTTGAAATAAAGAACATGTTAACTTAAACTTGTAGGAATTGATTTAAACCAAGATGTTATTTTATATAATCTGTAAAAGTGCAAAACATAAACAAACCCGGGATAGTAGATGTTTGCCTATTGCAGATTACATGTGAAATATGGTTGAATCAAAACTAGAATGTTAACTAAGAATATAGACAAATTGTCTTCTCACCCACTTTGTCACAACAACAAAGAAAAAGTTGTGGTTCCAGATCAGGTTCTCAGAGGGATGTTCAACAAGTTAATTAAAACTGAACACCTTTTCAGCTGCTCCTCAATGTGTAGGGGTGGAAGGGAGTTTCTGCCCTTCATGAAATGCTGAGACTGGTATACCTGCACCATCTTTTCAGTCTTTTTACCTCCTGCCTGTATTCAGATTCATCATTCTGCCCCTTCCATCACACACTTAATATCTTATATGTAAAAGTTAATTACAGTACAATTTGAAAAAACCCGAACAACCATGTGAAACGGATACGGTTGAACAGTACAATTATTCCTTAAATTCCAGTATTGAATAAAAGCTGTATGCCAAATGAGACGAGACATCAATTCACTGATCTACACTACTAGGATAGAAATGTAATTTAGACTGGAGAAATGTAGTAGGTTGGCTACAAAAAGAGGAAAGCTAGTCAGAAGTGAGGGGACTGCACTACCAGAAGGGAAAATTGCAGAAATAAAGGATTCTGGGGAACAATGAGGAGTAAATGGTAAGTGGACTAGTTCTTATTTAGCACTTATCTACTCTAACTGAGCACTCAGTCCTTTACACAACTCTCCTCATTCACCCATTTGAACAAGCACCGTTTTTTGACATAAATGCTTTCTATCTAACATTCACACAAATTCAATGGATGCATTTGAGAACAACTTGGGGTTAGTATCTATCTAGTCATGTGAGAAAATTAGGACACACTATGAAAGCTTGTATATTTTAAAATACATTTGTGGATATTTAGTATCAATTTTAATGATACTGAGGTATCCAAATAATATAATTAAATGTTTAAAAAAACAAGAAATGCCTTTTTAAAAATTTATGTGAAATGTAATTTAAAAAAAAAATGCAATTTCTGGTGAGGAATAAATTAGGATCTAAAGAAAAGGTTTTCCCTCTAACCCCTGCAGCCGGTCTGTCCTTCAAGCTCAGGTCCTCTACCAGAGGCCTGGGAGCTTGAGTCCTGACAGTGATCTCGGATGTGGTTCTGGGGTCTGCTGGAGCCACTCGCCTAGCTTGGGAGTCACTTTTTACCTCTTAAGCTACAGCCATCACAGGGCCTAGCACCCACCCCAGGAGGCCCCTCAGAAAGCTGCAACAGCCAAATATCTGCAGGAAGTAAGGCAAAGCCTAAGGAGTCAGCTGAATGGGAAGAACAACAAGTGGGCAATCACTAACTATGCCCTGCTGGTGATCATATATCAGCTGGCCAAAGGAGGAGATAGAAGCCACTAACAAAGAACCACCTCACCGTATATGTGTGAGTGTGTGTATATATGTATATATATATTCGTCAGGGTGCCCTGGTTCCTCAACACCTGACGCGGACCTTGTTGATCCGGGCGACGTCCGAGCCGGCATGGCTTCATATTTATCTGTCTCGCTCATGTATGCGGTAGGCTCACTTAGCATAGGGGGTCTAGCCTTAGGACCCTTACTGGATACAGACGCCTCAGGCAGGAATCGAACTTGCGATCCTGGGTTCCAAAGGCGTGTAGTCTAACCACTACGCTATCCAGCTGCATATATATATATATATTATATATATATATATATATATATATATATATATATATATATATATATATATATATATATATATATATATATATATATTTTTAAAAAAAACCAAAAAAAAAAACACCCAGCACGCCCCTGCGGGCGGTTTGTCCTTCAAGCTCGGGTCCTCTACCAGAGGCCTGGGAGCTTGAGGGTCCTGCGCAGTATCTTAGCTGTTCCTAGGACTGCGCTCTTCTGGACAGAGATCTCCGATGTTATTCCCGGGATCTGCTGGAGCCACTCGCCTAGCTTGGGAGTCACCGCACCTAGTGCTCCGATTGGTTGGAACCCACAGCAAAAGATATTTTTGGTATTTGGAACAAGGTAATCTGAGATGAGACTAAAATGAGACTTCTCATGAAGCGTTAGCTGTTTGTGAAATCAGATCTCAGCAGTTGACACCTTATCTATTTTTCTTTGCAACTCCTCCTTTCTTACCTTTGTGCATTATGACTTCTAATGTGTGATGTCTGATTTAAAACAAAAACTGACCTACATACAGTACATTTTAATTTTCAGAAAATGTAAATGTTTTTCCGGTTTTCATTTTGATGCAAGTTTTTGTTTTGAGCTTTAAACAAAAACTGATAAAATGCCAGAACAAACGAGTTACAAAGATACTGTTTCTAAGACACTTGCCATTTCTTCTGAGTTCTAGGTATATCAGGATCCATGTGTGGGGCACAGAGTCATAGGCTTTCTTGTTGTTAATCCAGACAGTGCACAGGTAGGTTCATCTGCTGTAGTTACAGTGTAGACTAGAGGAATGCCACAGAAGATGCAAGACGGCAAACAAATCTTTATTTAAATAGCATATTACATTCCAGGTGGACGTACACTTTCCTATATATGTCCTATATAAATAGATATACTACATTACAAATCTAGCCGAATAAAACAAGACTACAAATAGTACATGTCATTTAACTAAAGTAGAAATAAAGGCCATTCAACAGACTTGCATTTCGGAAGGACCAGAGATTGACCCTTGACACTCATGATAACTTCTTCATGTACATGATGTACAGACCCATCTCTTTTGTGTAGCAACACTGTCCCTAATATTACTAACAGTAAGTATAAATATTATATTTGTATGTGTAACGTAATGTGATGTGTTCTATTTGCATTGTATTTGATAGATACAAGCCACCTGGAAGAGAAGGTAAAATAAGTGGGACCATTATTGTACTCTCAGTGATAAGCCCATGTTTTGTTTTTGTTTGTTTGTTTTTTTTAACGTAAGGATATAGAGGCACATTTGGACCCATCAAACACTTGTTTTTCCCCAAAAACGGGTGCGGAGGGTCTGACTACTAGGTGCCGACATTTGACCTTTCTCATCTGTTTTCTGTTAATGTGCTGAAATGTTATAATTCTGAATATTAGAGAAGAGCCAGCATTTAATGGTGTGTAGCAGGGATGGACCAATCTGATATACAGTATCGGTATCGGTCCGATCCTGACCTAAATTACCGGATCAGAAAATGGGGAGAAATAAAAAATGTAACCCGATCCATTAAATATTTACAAAAGCACCTCACAAAACTTGCGAAGTAGCATAACCCAGGTAGTGACACTAGCACCTCAGAGCAATATGTGTTACGTGAAAGAGCGGCTGTCGCGTGCAAGACCTGACGGCTGTCTGGAATTACTTCACACTGAAAGCATCTGGATTCTTGCTACATGCTGCCAAACTGGCATTTCATCTCCGAGCAAGCTATCCCAGAGAAGTAAAGCAAGTGTGTAAGTTCATCTCTGAATGTTTGTAAATCATTCCTACGTTATATGGAGCTTGGACGTCTGTGTGTTGTCATTGTTAAGTCTGACCGTACAATTGATAGACTCAAGTTTTGCTTTGAAAAAAAAAACTGTGTGCAGGCTAAACAGTTCCGTGGCTCGAAAACAAAAAATTATATGAAAAACACTTTTTTTCAAACTTGTTTTAAGTTTTGTATAGAAATAACACAAAATTCAGTCTGAGGTTGAATATAATAGAAACAGCTTACACTGACATCAATCTTGATAAAAGATGAGTTTCATGAACCCATGTTTGCATTTATTTGCACTGCTTTCCACTCTGGATGTCTATTTATGTTAAGCTTGAAGTATAAAAGGGTCCATTCTACAACCATTTTTTTCTTTAGTTGTTGAATATAAACATTATTTTGTGCTGATATTGCACTTTTTTTTCAGAACAATGCAGCATTATCAGTAGCAGTCGCTTGCATGGCCCCATGTGCTTGTATGCATGCTTGTAATGTAAGGACATGCTTGATCCACGGCATCATTGAGATCCTGCATGAGACTAATAATAATGCTGAGGCTGGGCATTGGAACCCAGGACCCACTGCAACAGAGCACGGTCTGAAAATGGGCCCAAGGATTTCTTGATGATACCTAATAGCAGTCAGGCAGCCCGTTGCCTAGCTTGTCGAGGCCCCTCCCCAGACCATCACTGACTAATTAGCAAACTAGTCATGCTGAAAGCATAAGAATTGGTTTGGTTTAAGCTGGGCATACTTTGTGCCATTTTTGGCCCATTTCGAGACTATTTTTCACTCGTGTGACCATTTTGGAGATTGGCCCAAGTTTCACCTTAATCGTGTGTCGTGCATCGTGTAGTAACACATGAGGTAATGAGAAGCGATTAACACCTCACGACCAGCTCCCGATCAGCAATCATATGGTCACAAGAAAATCAAACCTGTTTGAAATCCTGGTTGCCCTTCGTGAGGGTATCACACTGTTGAAGTAGTGCCACAAGCCGATTTAACGCAACCTCCCACACTGCACATACGCAAACACAGAAATGGAAGTGAAAAAGGTGGAACAGTGTCCTGCAGGTTTTACTTGTGTCCTTGATCCGTCACAGCTGAGTTAAATGGTTAGATCACCCCCTCAACATGTCTTGAAGTTTTATTTATTTATATATATATATATAAATCGCGTCAGGTGTTGAGGAACCAGGGCACCCTGACGAAAAGTGGGCTACTGGAACAAGAAGGCATCGGTGGGCATAGCATATGGGAGAAGGATGCAACCCATAACGGCAATGCTCAGTGGCTAGTGGATCTGAGGGCAGACCACAGCGACCTCCCTGAACAGGGTCCAGTAACCATCACAGTGGCAGATATCCAAGAAAGGGTCTCCAGTATGAAGAGTTGGACAGCACCAGGGCCCGACATGGTTCACGCCTACTGGCTGAAGAAGCTGACTGCACTCCACGAGCGTCTGGCAGCACAAATGAACCAGCTGCTAGTTAACGAGAGACACCCGGAATGGCTAACTGAAGGCCGGACGGTCCTGATCCCCAAGGACCCCAAGAAGGGACCGGTCCCCTCCAACTACCGACCAATAACCTGCCTCAGTACTACATGGAAGCTCCTGTCAGGCATCATATCGGCTAAGATGAACAGGCACATGGGTCAATACATGAGCGGGACACAGAAAGGAATTGGCAAGAATACCAGAGGTGCAAAACACCAGCTACTGGTAGACAGAACAATCAGCCGAGACTGCAAGACCAGACTGACCAACCTGTGCACTGCCTGGATTGATTACAAGAAGGCCTATGACTCAATGCCCCACAGCTGGATACTGGAATGCCTAGAATTGTACAAGATCAATGGGACCCTAAGAGCCTTCATCAGGAACTCAATGGGGATGTGGCGTACAACACTAGAGGCCAACTCCAAGCCCATAGCACAAGTTACCATCAAGTGCGGGATCTACCAAGGAGATGCTCTGTCCCCACTGCTGTTCTGCATAGGCCTGAACCCCCTCAGTGAGATCATTAACAAGACTGGCTACGGATACCGACTACGGAACGGAGCAGTTGTCAGCCACCTCCTGTACATGGATGACATCAAGCTGTATGCCAAGAGTGAACGAGACATCGATTCACTGATCCACACTACCAGGCTATACAGCAATGACATTGGAATGTCGTTCGGACTGGAGAAGTGTAGTCGGATGGTAACAAAGAGAGGGAAGGTAGTCAGAACTGAGGGGATTGAACTACCAGAAGGCAACATTGCAGACATAGAGGACAGTTACAAGTACCTGGGGATCCCGCAGGCAAATGGGAACCATGAAGAGGCCGCTAGAAAGGCTGCAACCACCAAGTACCTGCAGAGGGTCAGGCAAGTCCTGAGGAGTCAGCTGAATGGTAAGAACAAGATCCGGGCCATCAACACATACGCCCTGCCCGTGATCAGGTACCCTGCTGGGGTAATAGGCTGGCCAAAGGAGGAGATAGAAGCCACTGACATAAAGACAAGAAAGCTCCTGACCATGCATGGAGGGTTTCACCCCAAGTCCAGCACCCTGAGGCTGTACGCTAAGCGGAAGGAAGGGGGCCGGGGACTGGTGAGTGTCAGCACCACAGTCCAGGATGAGACAAGGAACATCCAAGAATACATTGGGAAGATGGCCCCAACTGACCGAGTGCTCAGTGAATACCTCAGGCAGCAGAAACCCAAGAAAGAGGAGGGAGACGAGGAACCATCATGGAAGGACAGGCCCCTGCACGGTATGTACCACCGGCAGATAGAGGAGGTGGCTGATATCCAGAAATCCTACCAGTGGCTGGACAAAGCTGGACTGAAAGACAGCACAGAGGCACTAATCATGGCAGCACAAGAACAAGCTCTGAGTACAAGATCCATAGAGGCTGGGGTCTATCACACCAGGCAAGACCCCAGGTGCAGGCTGTGTAAAGATGCCCCAGAGACAATCCAGCACATAACAGCAGGGTGCAAGATGCTAGCAGGCAAGGCATACATGGAACGCCATAACCAAGTGGCCGGCATAGTGTACAGGAACATCTGTGCCGAGTATAACCTAGAAGTCCCGAGGTCAAAATGGGAGATGCCCCCAAGGGTGGTGGAGAATGACCGAGCTAAGATCCTGTGGGACTTCCAGATACAGACGGACAAAATGGTGGTGGCTAACCAACCGGACATAGTGGTGGTAGACAAACAGAAGAAGACGGCCGTAGTGATCGATGTAGCGGTTCCGAATGACAGCAATATCAGGAAGAAGGAACACGAGAAGCTGGAGAAATACCAAGGGCTCAGAGAAGAGCTCGAGAGGATGTGGAGGGTGGAGGTAACGGTGGTCCCCGTGGTAATCGGAGCACTAGGTGCGGTGACTCCCAAGCTAGGCGAGTGGCTCCAGCAGATCCCGGGAATAACATCGGAGATCTCTGTCCAGAAGAGCGCAGTCCTGGGAACAGCTAAGATACTGCGCAGGACCCTCAAGCTCCCAGGCCTCTGGTAGAGGACCCGAGCTTGAAGGATAAACCGCCCGCAGGGGCGTGCTGGGTGTTATATATATATATATATATATAGATATATATATATATATATATACATATATATATAATTTTATTTTATTATTTTATTTTATTATATATATTGTTGGAGTTTTCAAGTTATGAGATATTTTTGTGTTTTGATGCTGACTTTACTGCCTTGGCAGATGTAAGCAAATCTTTTGTGAGTTTGAGCACGGACGTCATCCCTGGACAGTCTAACTTGCAGGATTTGGTAACCAGCCGACAGTATAGTAGCAATGCTAAAGACAGAAAAAAAGAAAAAGTGGGCAGGATTGGATTGGGCAGACTCCAGGAGACAAGTGCACTCAAAACATCTTTATTGCTGAACACCAAAATAACTAAACTGAAACCACAAAGTGTAGAATGAGGGACATCACAACACAGATCAAGAAAAACACAGGGCTTATATACACAGAGGTATAATGGGGGAATGAGACACAGGAGGAGAGCACAGCTGGGAGTAATGAAACTTGACTAGACCAAGAAGAAGCAAAACCGCAGATATTAACACGGGACATTGACTGTCAAAGTAAAACAGGAAACATAACACAGAATTGCGGACCTGACAGTGAGACATGAAAAAAGACATAACACAGGGAAGGCATATAAACAAAACCTAAGACTTGAAATCAGGAGATACTAAAGAACTTATGAAGCTAGAAATACAGAAACAAAATAATAGAAACACTACGTCACAGAATGTAAATAAACTAAATCAAAACCATTGGGTTACCCTAACAGGTTGGCTGTGCCTTCACTTATGGATCAAAGTGTTTTAAGCTTGAAACAAAAACTGATAAAATGCCAGAACAAACAAGTTCCAACGATACTTTCTAAGACACCTGGCATTTCTTCTGGGTGTGGGATTTGTCATTAGAACCCAAAGCGACAGGTATTTTTGGCATTTGGAACACGGTAATCTGAGGAGAGACTAAAATTATATTTCTCGTGAAGCGTTAGCTGTTTGTGAAATCTGATATCAGCAGTTGACACCCTGTTTCCTTTCAACTCCTTCCTTCTTACCTTTGTGTATTATGACTTCTAATGTGTCAGTCTGATTTAAAACAAACTCCCCTACATACTGTACATTTTATTTACACAATTGGATTGTTTTGCAATTTATGTGAGGAAGAACAATAGAAAACATTTAGGTTTTCTTTATCAAGAAAAAACCCACACAATAAAACACTAAAATAAATCAATGTCCGTTGGGTTTAGATTTTATTATTGTCATTTGTATTAGGAAATATTTAACCATATATTCTTAGAGGTGTATAATCAATTGTGTAGTGATAGGTTGTGTGATCTTTAACAGGCTACAGAGGCTTGGTATGTATTCCACACTAGAATGCACACCTACATCCTGGGAGCATGGGAAGAGGTCGCATCTTGTCTTAATTGTTTTATGGTAGGATTAACGTAGCTACGTCTGTTCTAGTCTAAGTGCTTTTCTGTTTAGATGAACTGCTGGACTTCCTCACCGGGGGGGGGGGGGGGTCTACCCTCTTCCTGACCAAGGATGTTTGCTTGTGTGTTTTTATGACCCTTTGATCAGCAGTACCACAAACACACACACACACACACACACACACACACACACACACACACACACACACACACAATTTAGAGCTGACCAGTTTAATAGAGGCCCGGACCCCTGGATGGGTGAGAGCATGTACCGAGTCAAAAACTTGACGACGCCAGGAAGCGGGAACCACTGGGTGAGGGCGGCCGGTGGAAACGTCACAGACGAGGAGGGGACCACCGTCCTGCACGGGTCTGTCCTCTAGTATGAGGCCCGTCTGGGTGGATTTAAGCGCGAGGATGTCCGGGTCATCGCTCTGATCGGCAGCCATGGCGGAGTAGTCTATGCCGAGAAAGACAGGAGAAACCAGCGCACGGGACAAACAGTCAGCCACATGATTGGATTTACCAGCCACGTGCTGAATGTCCGTGGTAAACTCAGAAATGGCTGCCAACTGGCGCTGCTGGCGTGCACTCCATGGATCAGAAACCTTGGACATGGCAAACGTCAAGGGTTTGTGGTCCACGTATGTGGTAAAGTGACGACCCTCGAGAAAAAACCGGAAATGACGAGTTGAGCGGGTTGAGAGATAGCACCGATGGATCGAAGCAGGGAGGAGGATTTTCGGGCAAGAATTCTCCAGGCACGCGGAGGGAATGACCAAACACTAGCTCAGCTGGGGAAGTGCCGAGATCCTCCTTAACCGCAGAGCGCAGCCCAAGCAAAACCCACGGGAGGCGGTCAACCCAATTGCCATCCTTTAAGGAGGCGCGAAAAGCAGCCTTAAGCGACCGGTGGTACCGTTCACACATCCCATTAGCTTGCGGGTTGTATGCGGTTGTGCGGTGGACTTTAGCCCCCAGTCCATCAGCCATGGCCGACCAAAGCTCGGAAATGAACTGGGGGCCTCTGTCTGACGTAATGTCCGCGGGTGGGCCGAAACGCGAGACCCAGCTTGACAAAAACGCCTTGGCTACCACTGCTGCGGTAGTGGACGCCAGGGGGACCGCCTCCGGCCACCTGGTGGTCTGGTCAACAACAGTCAAAAGGTGCGTAAAACCGTGTGACTGCGGTAGAGGACCCACCAGATCGACATGCACATGATCGAAACGTTTGCCGGGTATGAAGAACGGCTCCAGGGGCGCCTTGGTGTGTTTATGAACCTTCGCACGCTGGCAGGGGATGCACACCGACGCCCATTCCTTAACAGATTTGCGAAGGCCTGGCCAAACAAATTTAGAGCTGACCAGTTTAATAGAGGCCCGGACCCCTGGATGAGAGAGAGCCGAGAAATGACGAGTCGCCAGGTGGAGCGCCAGTAGCTCCCTGTCAAAAACGCTGTAATTGCGTTCGCTGTCACGTAGTGTACGGCTGAAAAAGACGAGCGGTTGCCAGACACCCGAGATCCGCTGTTCCAGCACCGCACCTACCGCTATGTCCGACGCATCGGTGGTCAACGCAATCGGCGCTGAGGGGGATGGGTGGGCCAGAAGGGCAGCATTAGCTAACGCTGACTTAGCATCAGAAAACGCTTGGATTCTTTCCGGAAACCAGTCAACGGAGTCATTAGCTTTCTTACCTTTTAACGCCCCATAAAGGGGCTTCAGCAGATGTGCCGCTCTGGGGAGAAAACGGTTGTAAAAATTCACCATCCCCAAAAATTCCTGCAGTGCCTTAACATTCGTTGGACGCGGAAAATCCGAAACAGCTCGGACTTTGTCAGGCAACGGAACCGCGCCCTCGGCGGAAATACGGTGCCCAAGAAAATCGAGAACGGGCAACCCAAACTGGCATTTAGACGGATTAATAATCAGTCCATGCTCCGCCAAACGCTGAAAAACCTGCCGCAGATGGAACATGTGCTGCTCCTTCGAGCTGCTGGCCACCAGTATATCATCAAGATATACAAAAACAAAGGGCAGCCCGCGGAAGACCGAGTCCATCAACCGCTGGAAGGTTTGGGCGGCACCTTTCAGGCCAAACGGCATGCGCAGAAACTCGAAAAGGCCGAAAGGTGTAATTACGGCGGTTTTGGGGACATCCTCCGCGCGCACGGGAACCTGGTGATATCCCCGTACCAAATCGATCTTCGAAAAAACCGAGGTCCCCGCAAGATGGGCGGAAAAATCTTGGATGTGGGGAATGGGATAGCGATCGTTCTCTGTGACATTATTAAGATGGCGGAAATCCCCACAAGGTCGCCACCGACCATCAGATTTAGGCACCATGTGTAACGGAGAAGCCCAGGCACTGTTCGAACGCTGCACGATGCCCAGACGCTCCATGGTGGCAAATTCTTCCCGAGCGACAGCCAGTTTGGCAGGGTCGAGGCGGCGCGCGCACGCAAACACCGGGGGCCCTACTGTAGTTATGTAATGCTCCACCCCATGCTTCGTCACCGTGCTCGAGAAAGTGGGGACAGAGAGTGAGGGAAACTCAGAAAGCAAACACTGAAAAACGTCACCTGAATCTACTGAGTTAGCATGCACCACGGGCTGAGCACCCCGAGTCAAACAGGGTAATGAGGAAAATGACACAGCATCAATTAAACGTTTGTTAGCAACATCAACCAGCAGTCCGTGAGCACAAAGAAAATCAGCGCCTATTATAGGCACAGAGCTAGCAGCAACAACAAAGTTCCACTGAAAGTCACGGTCGTGAAAGCAAACAGTCACCAACCTTTCACCGAAGGTTTTGATGGGAGAGCCATTAGCCGCTGTTAGCAATGGCCCGCAGCCCTCAGCTAGCCTGTCCAAGCCAGCCGGGGGAAGAAGGCTCTTCTGTGAGCCGGAGTCCACCAGGAAACGCCTCCCCGAGCGTGAGTCCTCTAAGAAAAGCAGCCTTTCCTTGTTGCCAGCGGTCGCGGCTGCTACAGAGCGCTGACATGCCCGTTTCCCTGGGTCTGGAAACTGCAAGGCGGGAGACAGCGCCGTGCCTTCACTCCAAAACGCTGGTGATAAAAACAAAGCCCCTTTCCGCGGTGCCGCGGTGCCGCCGTGCAGCGATTCCGGCCACCGTGGACGAGTCGGAGGGCCCCTGGAGCATCGGTTAGGGGGCGGGGGAACACGCTGGTGAGTCCTGAACAATCGCCTGGACGCCGAAAGTCCTGGTAGCCAGGAGGATGCGATCCGCCTCTTCCGCAAGGCAGCGGTAATCCTTCGTGGCCAATAGCGGGGAGTTGGCAAGGCCAGCGCGCACTGGAGCCGGCAGCTGTCGGAGAAAGAGGTGGGTGAAGAGAAATCCTCCGTCATCCACGCCCAGCAAGGACAGCATGCTCTCCATGAGCTCGAGAGCGGTGCCGTCGCCCAGGCCCGCGAGGGAAAGGAGTTTCTCGGCTCGCTCAGCATCAGAGAGGGAGTAACGCCGCAGCAGCAGCGCCTTGAGGGCGTTGTACTTGCCTTGGGCTGGGGGGTCCCGGAGGAGAGTCATCACGCGGCGGGTTGACAGCGGGTCAAGTGAGGCCACCACATGGTGGTATTTAGTATCGTCGGCTGAAACTCCACGAAGAGCAAACTGAGCTTCTACGTGCACGAACCATGAAGGAGGATCGTGAAGCCAAAAATCCGGCAATTTAAGCGCCACAGCAAACGCAGCCATCGGCGGAGGTGAAAGTCCGGCGGCAGCCGATGCTTCCAGGCTGGAGCTGGCTTCGTCGTCGAGCCTTAGCATGTTCGCTACAGGGGTCACCAATGTGGAGGTATGTAATAACAACAGGAGAGGTCTCTGTGTCTCACTCCAACTTTATTAACTGACTCTCAGAACTTCACATAAGTGAGCGCCAAAATCTCCACCCCAACACTTCCCTTCAACTTGGGTGTGAGTGGAGCCACCTGGTGGTCCGCCACAGTATGAAGTTCATTTTTTGGTTTGTTAAGGTTAGGGTAACTAAAGTAACTAAAGCCAGGCAGAGAATCTAAAATTGGGATCTTAATAGATTGAAAAAAGAACTTAGTGCAACCAATAAAACCTGGAAGAGGAAAGAAATATCTGAGGAAGAACAATAAAAAAAACATTTAGGCTTTCTTTATCAAGAAAAAAAATAACACTCCCATTTCTTCTGGGTGTGGGATTTGTGGTTGGAACCCACAGCAAAAGATATTTTTGGTATTTGGAACAAGGTAATCTGAGATGAGACTAAAATGAGACTTGTCATGAAGCGTTAGCTGTTTGTGAAATCAGATCTCAGCAGTTGACACCTTATCTATTTTTCTTTGCAACTCCTCCCTTCTTACCTTTGTGCATTATGACTTCTAATGTGTGATGTCTGATTTAAAACAAAAACTGACCTACATACAGTACATTTTAATTTTCAGAAAATGTAAATGTTTTTCCGGTTTTCATTTTGATGCAAGTTTTTGTTTTGAGCTTTAAACAAAAACTGATAAAATGCCAGAACAAACGAGTTACAAAGATATTGTTTCTAAGACACTTGCCATTTCTTCTTTTTTTTTTCTTTTTTTTTTTTTTTGCCTGTCCCGTTTGGCTCTTTTGCCATCAGAATTGTTGTCTAAAGGCAAAGAAAGATGCCCAACGGATTTACTTTACCAAATTGACCATCCCAGCCTTGCCGTAATGGTCCATTTGATTCACCTTTTATTGTTCATTTTATTTTCACTTACTGAATACGGGACAGACTTGACTGGGGTAAAGAAGGGGAGAAAGAAAGAGGGAAATAGAAACAGCTGAGAAGAGGGACGGGGGAGAAGGGCAAAAGACAAAAACCAACAGAATGAGCAGAAAAAAAAAAGAAAAAAAATGCATATATCAATCACCTGGATCACCTGCTGAGAAAGAAAAAAGAAAACAAGCAGAAGAGAACAAGAGTAATAGAATAAACAACATCACAATGATATATGGGAATATGACAGTAAAAACTAAATATTAAACATTATTGTGCAGCACATAAGATCAACAGAACACAGTGTGCTTTGAGGTAGGAGCCAAAAAGGGTGTAGTTTGTGGGTGTGATCACCCGTGTGTACACCTGTAAGCATGGACGCGCTTGTTTTTTTTTTTTTAAAGGTTCCTTCATGTAATGATCTGCTAGAGGGTGTGGGGGGGCCACAGCCCCGTCCTCCAGGGCATGAAGCAGGTATGGAGGAGATCAAAACTCTAGACATCCAGAGGCCCCCAGAACACAAGAGATCAAGGAAGACCAACAGAGGGGCAGCCGCGCCACTGTCCCAGAAAGAGCTGAGGAGAGTCCCAGATGAGGGCTCACTCAGCAGCCGCGGAGCAGAAGCCAGGGGGAGTTGCAGTGACGCGCCCGTGAGCTCCGCCGGCAGCCAGCCGTGCCTGAGTGACCGAGCCCCAGGCCGAGAGGCCGGGGGCACCCCACCTCCGAAGTGGCCCGAGCGAGCCCCAGGCTCCAGGCCCTGATAAGCGGCCGCCAAGGAGTGAGCCGGTGTGTACCTGGACGTCCATCCCTGGACACAAAGAACCACCAACGCACCGATGTCTGAGGGAGTCCGCCACTGGCAGGGGAAGTGGTGGTAGGGGGAGATAGGCCTCCAAACCTTGGAGGGCCTAAGATGTCCCCAGAGAGGTGGCGCCTGACACCCAACCTGACATATAGACACAGAAATACAGGCACACACATATACAAACATCCATTCCCACCCTCATGCTCTCATATGCACTTACTCCACACTCAACCAACGTGGAGACAGACATAAAGAGACGCTGTACGCACGATCACACTCCCCAAGCGTACTCTACAAACCGGGTCTAGGTACCCTTGCCCCTGGAGGGGGGAACTGCACCCAGACCCAGGTGGTGTTACCCTTTTCCCTGCGGTGGGGGGAGGCAGACCGCCCCGACTCCGCAGCAGCAGGGAGGCCCCACACTCCAGACCGCAGTCGGACGGCCAACTCCTCCTCCTAGCCCCCCCGCTCCAGCAGGTCGCAGAGAACGGGGGTGAGAGAAGACTCCAAACCTCCCTCCACCCGCTCATTGTAGTGTTGATGCATGTGTGTTCTAAGGTGTATTTAAAACCCAGGAGGGCATGGAGCTACCTGCCAGAGAGCAGCAGGTAAGCGCATGGTCCCTCCTGCTAGCCCTCAATGTCTACGTGTATTTAACATTGAGAGGTGGGCAACGACGCCAGGGGTGGGGTGTACACCCTGATGGTACTTTGGATTCCGTGTATCGTGCCCACCCCCAAGATCCTATATGTATGTGTAATGAGAGTGTGAGTAATGTGAATGTCTAAGTTGTGGGATAAAATTGAGGCAGAGGCAGCCAGAAGGGGACGGGGGGGTGGCCTCCTCTGCACCCTGGTGACATACCCCTACTCCAAGGTCCTGCATGTGTGGGTGGTTGTGGTGGAGCGGGAAGAGGGAGGCAGCTGGAGATGGGGAGGGAAGGAAGGGAGGGGCAAGTGACCCCTCCCTGGGGCCAGCTCCCCCGCTGACCCCAGTAGGCACCCCCATACTCCGTGACCCGCCAGGGAAAGGGGGCCCAGGCCCATCCAGACCGGGGCCCAGCGCAGCAGCGCCTCCCGGCCCCACAGAGCCCGGGACAGTCCACCCAACCCCACCACAGAGAAAACTGCACCCACCCCACCATCCACTCTTGTTCCAGACTACATAAGACAATAAACACCCAGGCTGAGATCTTCCTCCACCTCTCCTGTATCTCCCCCTCCTGCAGAGAGAGCCCCTGAGGAGAGGAAAGCTCCTGCAAGATGTGACAATCTTCCCCACCAGTTGAAGAGCCCCCCAGGTGGCTCGATGCACCGGCGGCACCCTGCTCCAGGGCTGGGCCCCCATGCACCCACCCGCCCACAACCCCGGCAACACACCAACCAGGACCCAAGCCGCTGAGGCCCAGCCCGGGCCCCAGCCCAGAGACGGAGAGCCCCCAGAACCTCACGCCCATCCCGGACCCATCCAGGGGCAGCCAGGCTACCAGGTCAGTAACCCACGTCCGTCAGCACAGACCCTCCCCTAGCCCCGCTGCACGCAGCCGCGAGGAAACAGTCACCTGAGAGCCAACAGAGCCCCTAACCGGACATGACCGCTACCCTGGGTTGAGCCCCCAAAGGAAGATGCCTCCGGGGAACCCCCCGACGCCCTAAGCCTGTCCCTACCCCCACACCAATCACAACAGTGAAGGCGGGACCAAACTATGACCCCCCACCCCCACTAGGTGATGGAGCTGATCAAAGGAGCCCAGAGCAATTGATCTGATGTGGTGGCAGAGGCTGTATCAAGACATATGTAATCTAATAGATAATTCCTATATTGGTTAGAATTAAGATTATTTTTATTTTTCCAGTTCATGAGGACTGTTTTCTTGGCTATGCATAGGGCAGTGAAAACCATATGGGCGATATTCTTTTCTGAAGTGACATTATCTAAGCTGCCCAACAAACACACTAAGGGGGAAGTTGGAATGTTACATTTCAGACACTTCGATAAGTCTTCACATATCTCGCGCCAAAACTTCTGAACTGGTGGACAGAACCAAAGAGCGTGGATATAATTGTCCGGTGAATTGGTTTGGCAGTGTGAGCAGTTGTTGGTAGACGTAAAGCCCATCTTGAACATCCGATGACCTGTATAGTGCACTCTATGTAATATTTTGTATTGAATTAATTGAAGACTGGGATTTCTAATTAGATGAAAGGTTTTTAAGCAAATCTGAGACCAGAAGTTTAGGTCTAAGTTAACTGATAAATCCGCTTCCCATTTTGCAATAGGAAGTGATATTGATTGAGAGATCTGAACCAATCTTGTGATGGTTTGTTAGGGATCATCAAAAATAAGTAATTTATTTTTGGCAAGATCATCATTTTTATAGTGGCGACCCTTCCCATGAGTGATATGGGTAAAGATTTCCATCTAGTCAGATCGCCTTCTACTTTCTTTAGAAGTGGGATGTGGTTTAATTTAGTTAAGTCTGAAAGCTTAGGAGAAACATTAATACCTAAATATTTAATATTTCCGGATTGCAGTGGGGCAGAGGAAGAATTATGGAAGGAGCAGTTAATGGGGAGAACTGTAGATTTTGGCCAGTTAATTGAATAATCTGAAACTCTTGAAAACCAGTTTATTAGAGTAATTACCTCAGAGAGGTTGGTTTGTGTGTTTTGCAGAAAAAGCAACACATCATCTGCATAGAGACTGATTTTATGGTCTATGCTCTTACATTTTATGCCCTTAATTGTTGTAGCCTGTCTAAATGCTGCTGCTAGAGGTTCGATAAAAATTGCAAAAAGTGAAGGGGAGAGTGGGCATCCCTGTCTGGTGCCCCTCAGGAGACAGAAGCTGGAGGATGTCTGGTCATTTGTTCTGATACGAGCTGTTGGGGAATTGTATAATATTCTTATCCAGTTTATGAAGGAGTTTCCAAAACCAAATTTGTGTAAAGTTGCGAATAAAAATTTCCAGTTAACTCTATCAAATGCTTTTTCTGCATCTAGAGATAATATTATGGTTTCGATGTTTTTATTGTATGAGTAGTCTATTAAATTAAGTAATCTACGAGTGTTTGTTGAGGAGTGCCGACCTTTTATGAAACCAGTTTGGTCAGGATGAATTAAGAGGGGGGTTATTTTCTCTAATCTCTTTGAGAGAGCTTTGCAGATTATTTTAAGGTCTACATTTAAAAGAGAAATTGGACGATAGCTTGAGGGAAATAAAGGGTCTTTGCCTGGTTTTACCAGGAGACTAATGTTGGCAGAATTCATATTTGGTGGTAGTCTGCCATTTTCCTCGATTTCCTGCAACATTCCGTGGAATACTGGTGCCAGAATTGTCCAGAATTCTTTGTAGAATTCTGCAGGGAAGCCGTCTGGACCTGGAGCCTTATTATTGGGCATACTTATCAGGGCTTCCTGGAGTTCACTTGGCGTCAGTGGCGAATCCAGTTCCATTGCTTGACTGTCTAGTAATTTTGGAAGAGTTACGTTGTCAAGGAACAGATCAATTTCATTTTTAGATGGGTTTATTTGTGGTGAGTATAAAGTTTCATAGAAATCCCTAAAAATGTTGTTTATTCTTCCAGGGTCATATATTGTGTTCCCCGATAAATCTTTAGCAGCACATATAGTTGTTTTTTCTTTATTTATTTTTAACTGGTTAGCTAGAAATCGACCTGATTTGTTACTGTGTTCAAAATTCTGCAAGCGAAGTCTTTGTATAAGGAATTGTGTTTTTTTATTAATAGTTTCATTTAATTCTAGTTTTGTCTTGCGTATTTTGTTCAATGTTTCCTGATCTTGGTCGCATGCGTAGGCTTCTTCCAGTGATTTGATGGTTTTTTCTAATTCCTGAATATTTTTGTTTTCTTCTTTCTTTTTGAGTTATGAGAAAGAAATTATTTTACCTCTCATTACAGCTTTCCCTGCTTCCCATAGAACAGAAGCAGATATTCCGGGAGTGTCATTAAAGTCTAAATATGAAGTCCATTCCTTTTTAAAATATTTAATAAAGTCTTCATCTTTAAGCAATGATGTATTAAATCTCCAGTTTTTACTTGGCGTAGTGTTATTCTTGTGCATTAGTGTTAAAGATACAGGAGCATGATCGCTGACAGCTATAGGATGAATCTCAGTGTCTGAAATGTCACTCAGCAGTGAGCTGCTGACCAGAAAATAATCCAGACGAGAGTAAGAGTGATGAACATGCGAGAAAAAAGTATATTCCTTACTGTTGGGGTGAAGGGAGCGCCATGCATCACGAAGGCCAAAGTCGCTCATATACTGTTTGATTATATTTGTGGATTGCCAATTGCGCTGAGTTCCTGTTGTGTTGAGCCTATCCATTTCTTCATTTAGTCCAAGGTTGAGGTCACCGCCAATAATGAGTGTGCATTCGAGGTGTTCAGAGAGTGCACTAAAAAATCCGTGGAAGAATGAGAGTTCATCAACATTTGGACCATATATACTTACAATACATAGTTTTTTGTTCAATATTGATAGTTTAATAATTAGAAATCTACCCTCTGGATCTATAACTGTATCGAGTACTGTAAAATTAACATTTTTATGTATTAAAATTGCTACTCCCCATTGTCTAGAATTATAACAGGCTGCAAACACGTTAGGAAACTCAGGTGTTTTAAGTTCGTTTAAACCTGTGACAGGTCTGTGAGTTTCTTGTAATAAAACAACATCTGCCTGTAGTTTTTTAAGCTGGTTAAATATCTTTAACATCTTTCCTCTGGAGCCAGCTCCATTTACATTCCATGTGACAAACCTCAGCATGCCCATAATTGTGTGTGTATTTCTAATGATGTACGCTGGGTGTTTCGTTTAGACGGGTGGAGAGAATGTGGAAACATCCCTTGTTTGTAAATAGAAAGAGAGAGAGGAAAAAAAAAAAGGTGTGGTGAGAGGCTCCATAAGTCTGACTATGTGTGTGAATATTCACTAATATGAACAAGCATGGCTTGTGTTATGTGTCCTGCAAGTCTGTGCGTGCTGTGAGGCTGTTGTGAATATGCTGCCGTTGAGCGGATGTGTTTGCGTGATCGTGGTGTGAAAATATGGAGAAATAGAGGGTGTTGTTTGTAGGTGAGTGGGGAAGTAGGTGATCACAGCAGTGAAAGACAAGAGAAAGAAAGAAACCACATGAACTGTGAGCGACAACAAAAAAAAAGAAACGAAACGGAAACATTCCAATTAAAGCAATGACGGAGGGTGACGGTGTTATATCTGCTATGACATCATACTGATATTACTAGGTTAAACCCATGTTAAAGGAGAAAGTGTGAATGAATAAGAAAAGAGTGTAGCGGGTTCTTATCTGGAGTGCAGTCAATATAACCACGGTGTGGTGCCGGGGTCGCGGTACAGCTGTCCGTCCACGTAGAGCGGCGATGACAGCACGGGAGCCTTTCTGGATGAAGCTACGTCGAATTGGGAACAGGGCCTTGCGTCGTTCCAGGATCTCTTTGGGGAACTGGTCGTTCACGCTGAAGTCCGTTCCTTTCAGCTCTCTGCCGCGACTCTTCACCTGTTCCTTCTGTTTGAATTGACTGAATTTGGCCACAATAGGCCGTGGTCTCCCGGTCCGCGACCTCACGCCCCCCAAGCGATGTACTCTATCGAAGTCGATGTTCTTTACGGTGTCCTCCGGCAGCTTCAGGTGGATTTTAATGAAGCTTTTCACCATTGCCTCCGCGTCCTCTCCGGCAGATTCTGGAATACCAGAAAACACAAGATTATCTCTCATGCTACGGGCTTGTAGATCGATAACGGACTCTTTTATTTTTTTTATTTTCAATGTTTAGCTGGGTCACGTTATTGGTGAGAGATTTGACCGACTCCCGTAGCGTGGTATTTTCAGCGGCAAGCGATTCCACCTGCTGCTGGCTGAATTCCAGGGATTCTCTCAGAGATTTAAATTCCCGGTGTAAAATCTCCACCAGGGACAGCCTCGCATCGAAACTGGACAATCGCTTGTCGATTGACTCCAGGATGTCTGTGATGTCTTTGCCGGCAGGCGATGTTGTACCGGGGGAGTCTGCTGGGCGACATCTCTTCGATGACGGCGTCTCAATTTTGGCCGGGGAGGATGCACTCTGGGCCTTATTCATTACTAAATCTTGAAAACAGCGGTCGATGTAATCTTGGAGAGCGTCTAAACTCTCCCCGTTGTCCTCCAGGGTGTTAGAGATGATAAAACAGATGTTGTTAGTTATATGACAATTGATTAGTATATTTGGTAATACTGAAGCTTGAAAAACCTTTGTTAAACTCTATGCTACCATTTGCTTTTTCTCCGCCAATTCTCCGGCATCTGACGTCACCTACAACATGGGTCTGTATAGTGCACTCTATGTAATATTTTGTATTGAATTAATTGAAGACTGGGATTTCTAATTAGATGAAAGGTTTTTAAGCAAATCTGAAACCAGAAGTTTAGGTCTAAGTTAACTGATAAATCCGCTTCCCATTTTGCAATAGGAAGTGATATTGATTCATCTGTTTTAGAAAGCATTCTGTATATTTTGGATAGTAATTTGGGGGTTTTAAGAGTAAGAAATTGAACCACACTTGGTGGTGTTTGTAGTTCAACTTGACCCGGTTTAAATTTCTTTTTTACTATGGATTTAATATGTTGATATTCTAAAAATCTTTTCTTGTTGATCCCATATTGTGTAACTAGTCCGTCAAATGAAATAAATTCTGTTCCTTCTAGTATATGTTCTAAATATTTGATTCCTTTACCACTCCAATCTGAAAAGTTTATCATATTATTGTTTTGTAATATGTCAGGGTTGTTCCAGATAGGTGTACGTTTGCATGGGATTAATGAAGACGCCGTCAATTTGAGAAACTCCCACCATGCTGTCAGAGAAGAGCTGATGTTGATGCTTTTAAAGCATTCATGTCGTTGGATGTTTGAGCTGATAAATGGTAGGTCTGAGATCTCTAGATTATTGCAAAGTGCTTGTTCTACATCTAGCCAAGGTTCATCTAAGAGGGTATGTTTTAGCCATCCTGAGATAAACTGAAGCCTGTTGGCTAAGAAGTAGTGCTGAAAGTTAGGCAGTTCCAGTCCTCCTTTATCCTTAGTCTTTTGTAGTGTTTTTAAGCTTACACGTGGGGGTTTATTTTTCCAAAGGAATTTGGACATACATGAATCTAGAGATCTGAACCAGTCTTGTGGCGGTTTAGTTGGGATCATTGAGAATAAATAATTTATTTTTGGTAAGACCATCATTTTTATAGCGGCAACCCTTCCCATGAGTGATATGGGTAGACATTTCCATCTAGCCAGATCATCTTCTACCTTCTTTAAAAGTGGGATATGGTTTAATTTAGTTAGATCTGCAAGCTTGGGAGAAACATTAATACCTAAATATTTTATATTTCCCGATTGCAGTGGTGTAGAAGAGGAATTATGGAGGGAGCAATTAATTACTTGCTAATTACCTCGCCTCTGTCAGTGCGCCCCAGGGCAGCTGTGGCTACAATGTAGCTTGCCATCACCAGTGTGTGAATGTGTGTGTGAATGGGTGGATGACTGGATATGTAAAGCGCTTTGGGGTCCTTAGGGACTAGTAAAGCGCTATATAAATACAGGCCATTTACCATTTACCATTTACTTGCCATTTCTTCTGAGTTCTAGGTATATCAGGATCCATGTGAGTCATAGGCTTTCTTGTAGTTAATCCAGACAGTGCACAGGTTGGTTCATCTGCTGTAGTTACAGTGTAGACTAGAGGAATGCCACAGAAGATGCAAGACGGCAAACAAATCTTTATTTAAATAGCATATTACATTCCAGGTGGACGTACACTTTCCTATATATGTCCTATATAAATAGATATACTACATTACAAATCTAGCCGAATAAAACAAGACTACAAATAGTACATGTCATTTAACTAAAGTAGAAATAAAGGCCATTCAACAGACTTGCATTTCGGAAGGACCAGAGATTGACCCTTGACACTCATGATAACTTCTTCATGTACATGATGTACAGACCCATCTCTTTTGTGTAGCAACACTGTCCCTAATATTACTAACAGTAAGTATAAATATTATATTTGTATGTGTAACGTAATGTGATGTGTTATATTTGCATTGTATTTGATAGATACAAGCCACCTGGAAGAGAAGGTAAAATAAGTGGGACCATTATTGTACTCTCAGTGATAAGCCCATGTTTTGTTTTTGTTTGTTTGTTTTTTTAACGTAAGGATATAGAGGCACATTTGGACCCATCAAACACTTGTTTTTCCCCAAAAACGGGTGCGGATGGTCTGACTACTAGGTGCCGACATTTGACCTTTCTCATCTGTTTTCTGTTAATGTGCTGAAATGTTATAATTCTGAATATTAGAGAAGAGCCAGCATTTAATGGTGTGTAGCAGGGATGGACCAATCTGATATACAGTATCGGTATCGGTCCGATCCTGACCTAAATTACCGGATCAGAAAATGGGGAGAAATAAAAAATGTAACCCGATCCATTAAATATTTACAAAAGCACCTCACAAAACTTGTGAAGTAGCGTAACCCAGGTAGTGACACTAGCACATCAGAGCAATATGTGTTACGTGAAAGAGCGGCTGTCGCGTGCAAGACCTGACGGCTGTCTGGAATTACTTCACACTGAAAGCATCTGGATTCTTGCTACATGCTGCCAAACTGGCATTTCATCTCCGAGCAAGCTATCCCAGAGAAGTAAAGCAAGTGTGTAAGTTCATCTCTGAATGTTTGTAAATCATTCCTACGTTATATGGAGCTTGGACGTCTGTGTGTTGTCATTGTTAAGTCTGACCGTACAATTGATAGACTCAAGTTTTGCTTTGAAAAAAAAAACTGTGTGCAGGCTAAACAGTTCCGTGGCTCGAAAACAAAAAATTATATGAAAAACACTTTTTTTCAAACTTGTTTTAAGTTTTGTATAGAAATAACACAAAATTCAGTCTGAGGTTGAATATAATAGAAACAGCTTACACTGACATCAATCTTGATAAAAGATGAGTTTCATGAACCCATGTTTGCATTTATTTGCACTGCTTTCCACTCTGGATGTCTATTTATGTTAAGCTTGAAGTATAAAAGGGTCCATTCTACAACCATTTTTTTCTTTAGTTGTTGAATATAAACATTATTTTGTGCTGATATTGCACTTTTTTTTTTCAGAACAATGCAGCATTATCAGTATCAGTCGCTTGCATGGCCCCATGTGCTTGTATGCATGCTTGTAATGTAAGGACATGCTTGATCCACGGCATCATTGAGATCCTGCATGAGACTAATAATAATGCTGAGGCTGGGCATTGGAACCCAGGACCCACTGCAACAGAGCACGGTCTGAAAATGGGCCCAAGGATTTCTTGATGATACCTAATAGCAGTCAGGCAGCCCGTTGCCTAGCTTGTCGAGGCCCCTCCCCAGACCATCACTGACTAATTAGCAAACTAGTCATGCTGAAAGCATAAGAATTGGTTTGGTTTAAGCTGGGCATACTTTGTGCCATTTTTGGCCCATTTCGAGACTATTTTTCACTCGTGTGACCATTTTGGAGATTGGCCCAAGTTTCACCTTAATCGTGTGTCGTGCATCGTGTAGTAATACACATAATGAGAAGCGATTAACACCTGTGAGATTATTCTGTTATCATATGTTATCTTATATCTGTAGTTAAAGTAGTTGAATTATGTTAACTGCTGTAGGTCATATAATTTCCTTTAGTTTAGATGGTGTGCTGTGTATGTAATTTAGTTCTCATTATACTTTTGGGTTAAAAGAACATATTCATTTTGTAGTTCATTAGATAAAGTGTGCATCACTCTGTATCCTTGATCTGCTGTGAATGTCTCACACTGTGTTCTTGACATGTTTTACTGCTGAATCATGAAAAGAAAGGTTGTATGCAGGAGACTCTGTGTCTAGGACAGGGGAAGACAGACCACATTCCATACCCCCACCTTTACAGAGAGCAGAAAGACAGGGAGCCGAGGTCATAACTTAGGCGTCGTAACAAAGAAAGAATGTGAATGTTTAGGCTTTGTTGGGAGAAAACCCTGCAAAAAACCCAGGAGGAATAAAGACACAATGAGACAAAGTTACTTTTTGGTCTTAAACGTGTACACGGGTGAGCTGCTGAGAACAACCCACAACCATGGACAGTGGCTTGGCATTTTTATAGGCACAGATCACAGAGACAGTGAGAACAGGATAAGAAAATAATAAACAGATAAAATAAAACAACTCCATATATGGTGCTAGTCTAGTCAGCAGAGAGCTAGGAAAGATAAAACAATCTGAAACAATATGTCCTTGCTGGGAAAGTGAAAAAGACACTTCTAAACTAATCTAAACACAGACAAAGGGCATCTTTGTACATTTAAAAGAAGGTAAAGAAACATAGAATCATTTTTCCTCTAACAGGCTTTTACGACTAGGTGGGGGCCACTAGAGGCTATAAGAGCTTGAGTAACCCTCCACCATGTTGAGACATGCGGTAACCCCCTGTCAGCATCTCTCCCGTCCGGACGTTCTAATGCTCTTTAGTGTTGAATTGTATGGAAATAAATGATTGTTGATTGAGCATTTATACACCGAGTATTGTCCTTCCTTCAGCCCAAAGATTAAAAGAATTGGGAGATTTCAACACACCTCACGACCAGCTCCCGATCAGCAATCATATGGTCACAAGAAAATCAAACCTGTTTGAAATCCTGGTTGCCCTTCGTGATGGTATCACACTGTTGAAGTAGTGCCACAAGCCGATTTAACGCAACCTCCCACACTGCACATACGCAAACACAGAAATGGAAGTGAAAAAGGTGGAACAGTGTCAGGAAGCGATGCATGCAGCAATTGTAGATGTGAGCAGAAATGCATAAAGAAAAAGGTCTTTTGAACGGCAAGGTCAATTTTAAAGCAATGCCAGATTTTTCTCTTGACAAGACCATAGTAATTTCTATTGACTGTTCATGTGAACTGAGTTATCACCGTAGTACATACAGTCTCAAACTTGCTAGCCGAGCACACAGCTAACGCAGAGAGCCCTCCTCCCTCTCGCCAAAGGCAGTCCACGCCGGATAGCTTTCAAAGGAGACGTCTGGACAATTCTACAGCCAACAAACTTTCAACAGCCATAGCAAAATGGGTGGCTGCAGCTTGCAAGCCGATTAACATTGTGGAGGATGAGGGGCTACTTGAAATAATTTGCATAGCATCCAACGACTGCACGTATGAATTGCCTTCAAGAGCCACCACTGTAACCAACATACACAACTTGTATGAAGATGAGAAAGCCAAAGTCGAGGAGGCTTTGGGGCAGACCAACACAGTTGCACTCCCCGGAGACTATTGGACTTCTCTAAGTAATCACAGCTACCTTGGGGTAACAGTGCATTATTTTTCACCACAGTGGGAACTTCTGTTGCATGCTTTCACTGTTATGAAGACGGAGGAGAGGCACTTAGCTCTAGTACTTGGCAACACCTGCCACATCCATACCATGTGAGAGGTTATTTTCCCTTTCTGGGCATGTTGTTCAGAAGAAGCAAGTTGCCCTGTCATCTAAAATGTCAAAATGCTTATATGTTTGAGCAACTGGTTCAGTGCAAAGAAACAAAAGTAATAGGGACAACCCATGCACTGTTAGGGATGGGTATCGTTTAGGTTTTATCCAATACCAGTACCAAACCGGTACTTTTGAAATGGTGGCGGTGCTTAAACGGTGTTCAAACCGGTGCTTAAAGAATGGAGAACACAAAATTGGTCCAAAAACCTCTCATGTTCAGCTGTTTTTTTTGTAAAAAGATAACAATGTTAGCCTTTTCTGCAGCTATAAGGGATTTATGGCATCTCTCTTGGCTGGAAGCAGTGCTTAATCAATGGAAAAAACACAAACTTTGTCCAAAAACCTCTCATGTTTAGTTGTTTTCCACTTTTTCTTTGCTCGTTTTAGCCTTTTTGGCCAGGGTGAAGAGAGTATCTGCCATCAAACAAGAAGACAGCTGCATGTAACTACGATGGTGTTTGCTAGTTCACCTTACATGCATTAATTTAATAACGTGGTTAGCCTACTCTCGACTGAGAGTAGGCTAACCACGTTATTAAATTGACGTCGACTGAGAAAATTGTCAGGCGGTGGAAGGAATACTTCGAGGACCTCCTTAATCCCACTGACACGTCTTCCAAGGAGGAAGCAGAGTCTGGGGATGAGGGGAATGACCCACCAATTTCCGGGGGCGAGGTCACTGAGGCAGTTAAACAACTCCTTGGGGGCAGAGCCCCTGGTGTTGATGAGGTCCGCCCCGAGTTCCTGAAGGCTCTGGACGTTGTAGGGCTGTCCTGGTTGACACGCCTCTGCAATGTTGCGTGGAGATCAGGGGCAGTACCTGTGGACTGGCAGACCGAGGTGGTGGTCCCCATCTTTAAGAAAGGGGACCGGAGGGTGTGTTCCAACTACAGGGGGATCACACTCCTCAGCCTCCCTGGGAAAGTCTATGCCAGGGTGCTGAAAAGGAGAGTTCGTCCGTTAGTCGAACCTCGGATACAGGAGGAACAATGCGGTTTTCGTCCTGGTCGCGGAACACTGGACCAGCTCTTTACCCTCTCCAGGATACTTGAGGGTGCATGGGAGTTTGCCCAACCAGTCTACATGTGTTTTGTGGACTTGGAGAAGGCATTCGACCGTGTCCCTTGGGGTGTCCTGTGGGAGGTGTTGCGGGAATATGGGGTGTCTGGCCCATTTCTACGGGCCATTCAATCCCTATACAACCGTTGCAAGAGCTTGGTTCGCATTGCCGGCAATAAGTCGGACTCGTTCCCGGTGGGTGATGGGCTCCGCCAGGGCTGCCCTTTGTCTCCGGTTCTGTTCATAATTTTTATGGACAGGATTTCTAGGCGCAGCCAAGTGGCGGAGGGCTTTCGCTTTGGTGGCCTCAGAGTCTCATCTCTGATTTTTGCAGATGATGTGGTTCTGTTGGCTTCATCGGGTGAGGGCCTCCAGCTCGCACTGGAACGGTTCGCAGCCGAGTGTGAAGCAGCGGGAATGAGGATCAGCACCTCCAAATCTGAGGCCATGGTTCTCAGCCGGAAAAGGGTGGAGTGCCCACTCCGGGTCGGGGATGAGTTCCTGCCCCAAGTGGAGGAGTTCAAGTATCTCGGGGTCTTGTTCGCGAGTGATGGGAGAAGGGAGCCGGAGATCGACAGACGGATTGGGGCTGCAGCTGCAGTAATGCGGACGCTACACCGGTCCGTCGTGGTGAAGAGGGAGCTGAGTGTAAAAGCGAAGCTCTCAATTTACCGGTCTATCTACGTCCCTACCCTTACCTATGGCCACGAGCTGTGGGTAGTGACCGAAAGAACGAGATCGCGGATACAAGCGGCAGAAATGAGCTTCCTCCGAAGGGTGGCTGGCCTCTCCCTTAGAGATAGGGTGAGAAGTTCGGCCATCCGGGAGGGGCTCAGAGTAGAGCAGCTGCTGCTCCACATCGAAAGGAGCCAGCTGAGGTGGTTCGGGCATCTGACAAGGACGCCCCCTGGGCGCCTCCTGGGTGAGGTGTTCCAGGCATGTCCCACCGGGAGGAGGCCCCGGGGCAGACCCAGGACACGCTGGAGAGATTATATCTCTCGGCTGGCCTGGGAACGCCTTGGTATTCCCCCGGATAACCTGGAGGAGGTGGCTGGGGAGAGTGAGGTCTGGGCCTCTTTGCTTAGGCTGCTGCCCCCGCGACCCGGCCCCGGACAAAGCGGATGAAGATGGATGGATGGATGGATGGATGGATGGTTAGCCTACTCAACGTAAATTACACACGAACAACATTAAGCTACTCACGCAGAGAAGAACGGCTGCTGCTGCCATCATCACCACCAGCATGTTATCGCGATAACAGCGTATGTCCCCCCCTCGGCCAACGCGGATGCAGCCTGTGACTCTCTCCACTCTGTGGTCAGCAGACTGCAAACACAATCACCGAGAGCCCTTCTCATAATATCAGGGGACTTCAATCATGCCTCACTGGACTCCACACTGCCCACCTTCACCCAGTATGTGACCTGCCCAACCAGAGTCAATAAAACACTGGACTTACTGTATGCCAATGCAGAAGAGGCATACAGTTCATCACCTCTCCCTCCCCTGGGCAGATCTGATCACAACCTGGTGCACCTTGTCCCTGTGTATGAGCCCTTAGTGCGCAGGGAGCCACCAGCCACCCGCACAGTACAGAGATGGTCAGAGGAGAGCGAGGAGGCTCTTAAGGATTGTTTTGAGTCGACTGTGTGGGAGGTGATTTGTGATGACCACGGTGAGGACATCGACAGCCTTACTACATGCATTACTGACTATATAAACTTCTGTGTGGATAACACTACCTACCAGGACTGTACGGTGTTTCTCCAACAACAAACCTTGGATTACCCCAGAAATTAAAACCGTCCTCAAGCAGAAGAGGAGGGCCTTCAAATCCAGAGACAAAGAGGAGTTGAAAAGGGTGCAGAGAGAGCTGAGGGGACTGATAAGGAATGGGAAGGAGAGCTACAGGCAGAAGATGGAGAACCAGCTTCAACAAAACAACGTTGGTGAAGTCTGGAGAGGCCTCAGAACCATCTCGGGCCACAAACAGCAGAACTCTCTGCCTGGGAGGGATGTGAGATGGGCAAATGAACTGAATCATTTCTTCAACAGATTTGACTCAGCCATGAGGCAGTCTGCAACATCGGCTGCAGACTCACCCACCCCCAATTCAATTCAATTCAATTCAATTTTATTTATATAGCGCCAAATCACAACAAAAGTCGCCTCAAGGCGCTTCATAGATACAGAGAAAAACCCAACAATCATATGACCCCCTATGAGCAAGCACTTTGGCGACAGTGGGAAGGAAAAACTCCCTTTTAACAGGAAGAAACCTCCAGCAGAACCAGGCTCAGGGAGGGGCGGCCATCTGCTGCGACCGGTTGGGGTGAGAGAAGGAAGACAGGATAAAGACATGCTGTGGAAGAGAGACAGAGGTTAATAACAGATATGATTCAATGCAGAGAGGTCTATTAATACATAGTGAGTGAGAAAGGTGACTGGAAAGGAAAAACTCAATGCATCATGGGAATCCCCCGGCAGCCTACATCTATTGCAGCATAACAAAGGGAGGATTCAGGGTCACCTGGTCCAGCCCTAACTATATGCTTTAGAAAAAAGGAAAGTTTTAAGCCTAATCTTAAAAGTAGAGATAGTGTCTGTCTCCCGAATCCAAACTGGAAGCTGGTTCCACAGAAGAGGGGCCTGAAAACTGAAGGCTCTCCCTCCCATTCTACTTTTAAATACTCTAGGAACAACAAGTAGGCCTGCAGAGCAAGAGCGGAGCGCTCTAATAGGGTGATATGGTACTACAAGGTCATTAAGATAAGATGGGGCCTGATTATTTAAGACCTTGTATGTGAGGAGCAGGATTTTGAATTCAATTCTGGATTTAACAGGAAGCCAATGAAGGGAAGCAAAAACAGGAGAAATATGCTCTCTCTTTCTAGTCCCTGTCAGGACTCTTGCTGCAGCATTTTGGATTAGCTGAAGGCTTTTCAGTGAGTTTTTTGGACATCCTGATAATAATGAATTACAGTAGTCCAGCCTGGAAGTAATAAATGCATGAACTAGTTTTTCAGCGGCACTCTGAGACAGGATATTTCTAATTTTAGAGATGTTGCGCAAATGGAAGAAAGCAGTCTTACATATTTGTTTAATATGTGCGTTGAAGGACATGTCCTGGTCAAAAATGACTCCAAGGTTCCTCACCGCGTTACTGGAGGCCAAGGTAATGCCATCCAGAGTAAGAATCTGATTAGATACCATATTTCTAAGATTTTCAGGGCCGAGTACAATAACCTCAGTTTTATCTGAATTAAGAAGCAGAAAGTTAGCGGCCATCCAGGTCTTTATGTCTTTAAGACATTCCTGCAGTTTAACTAATTGGTGTGTGTTATCTGGCTTCATGGACAGATAGAGCTGGGTGTCATCTGCATAGCAGTGAAAATGTATGCTATGTCTTCTAATGATACTGCCTAAGGGAAGCATGTATAATGTAAACAGAATTGGTCCTAGCACTGAACCCTGTGGAACTCCATAATTAACCTCAGTGTGTGAAGAGGACTCTCCATTTACATGCACGAATTGGAGTCTATTAGATAGATATGATACAAACCACTGCAGCGCAGTACTTGTAATACCTACAGCATGTTCTAATCGCTCTAATAGGATATTATGATCAACAGTATCGAACGCTGCACTGAGGTCTAGCAGGACAAGCACAGAGATGAGTCCACTGTCAGAGGCCATAAGAAGATCATTTGTAACCTTCACTAAAGCTGTTTCTGTGCTGTGCTGAGCTCTGAAACCTGACTGAAACTCTTCAAATAAACCATTCCTCTGCAGATGATCTGTTAGCTGTTTGACAACTACTCTTTCAAGGATTTTTGATATGAAAGGAAGGTTGGAGATTGGCCTATAATTAGCTAAGACTGCTGGGTCTAGAGATGGCTTTTTGAGTAAAGGTTTAACTACAGCCAGCTTGAAGGCCTGTGGTACATAGCCGATTATTAGAGATAGGTTGATCATATTTAAGATCGAAGAATTAATTAATGGCAGGACTTCTTTGAGCAGTTTTGTAGGAATGGGGTCTAAAAGACACGTTGATGGTTTGGAGGAAGTAATTATTGAAGTTAACTCAGAAAGATCAATTGGAGAAAAAGAGTCTAACTTAATATCAATGGTACTAAGAGTAGCTGTAGATAATATTACATCTGTGGGATGATTATTGGTAATTTTTTCTCTAATGATAAAAATTTTATTTGTGAAGAAGTTCATGAAGTCATTACTAGTTAACGTTAAAGGGATGGTTGGCTCAAAAGAGCTCTGACTTTTTGTCAGCCTGGCTACAGTGCTGAAGAGAAACCTAGGGTTGTTCTTATTTTCTTCAATCAGTGATGAATAGTAAGATGTTCTGGCTTTGCGGAGGGCTTTCTTATAAAGCAGCAAACTATTTCTCCAGGCTAAATGATGATCCTCTAGATTTGTGACACGCCATTTCTTCTCCAGATTACGAGTCATCTGCTTTAGGGTACGTGTTTCAGAATTATACCACGGAGTCAGGTACTTCTGATTTGAGGCCTTAGTTTTCACAGGAGCTACAGTATCCAGAGTCGTACGTAGTGAGGAGGTGAAATTATTAACAAGATAATCGACCTCTGTTGGGGTAGCGTTCAGATAGCTGCTTTGCTCTGTGTTGGTACAGGGCATTGGAGATGATAACAGTGGGTGGATTATATTCTTAAACTTAGTTACAGTGCTTTCAGAAAGACATCTACTTTGATAAAGTCTACTCTTCACCGCTGTGTAATCAATTATTGTAAAAGTAAATGTTATCAGGAAATGATCAGACAGGAGAGGGTTTTCAGGAAACACTGTTAAATGTTCAGGTTCGATGCCATATGTTAAAACAAGATCTAGAGTGTGATTAAAGTGGTGGGTGGGTTCTTTTACATTTTGAGAGAAACCAATTGAGTCTAATAACAGATTAAATGCCATGTTGAGGCTGTCATTTTTAGCATCTACATGGATGTTAAAATCACCCACAATAATTATTTTATCTGAGCTCAGAACTAAATTAGATATAAAGTCTGAGAAATCAGACAGAAACTCTGTGTAAGGCCCAGGTGGACGATAGATGATAACAAGTAAGACTGGTTTCTGAGTTTCACAGCTGGGGTGGACAATGTTAAGCATCAGGCTTTCAAATGAATTAAAAGTCTGTCTTGGTCTTTCATTAATTAATAGGCTGGTGTGAAAAATTGCTGCCACACCGCCCCCTCGGCCTGTGCTTCGAGATTTCTGGTAGTTAGAATGGTTCGGGGGTGTTGATTCATTTAAACTAACATAATCATCCTGCTGCAACCAGGTTTCTGTAAGGCAGAGTAAATCAATTTGTTGATCAATTATTAAGTCATGTACTAACAGAGACTTGGAGGAGAGAGACCTAATATTTAATAATCCACATTTCACTGTTTTACTCTTTGGTTCAGATGTGGATACTGTATTGTTCTTTCTTTGTGATTGTTTATGTTTAAGTTGTTTGTTGCTGGTTTTTAGTTTGTTTTTTGTCTTTTTGGAAGCTGACACAGTCTCTATGGAGATGGGTTTTTGGGGGGGTAGCAGGAGGAGAGAAGCTGCAGAGAAGCGTGTAAGACTGCAACTCTGCTTCCTGGTCCCAACTCTGGATAGTCATATTTTGGGGGGTTTAATAAATTTGTCCATATTTCTAGAAATGAGAGCTGCTCCATCCAAAGTGGGATGGATGCCGTCTCTCCTAACAAGACCAGGTTTCCTCCAGAAGGTTTGCCAATTATCTATGAAGCCCACATCGTTTCTGGGACACCACTCAGACAGCCAGCAATTTAAGGAGAACATGCGGCTAAACATGTCACTCCTGGTCTGATTGGGGAGGGGACCAGAGAAAACTACAGAGTCCGACATTGTTTTGGCAAAGTTGCACACCGATTCAATATTGATTTTAGTGACCTCCGATTGGCGTAACCGGGTGTCAATTACTGCCGACGTGAATTATGATTTTACTGAATTTACGTTTACCCTTAGCCAGCAGTTTTAAATTTCCTTCAATGTCGCCTGCTCTGGCCCCTGGAAGACAATTGACTATGGTTGCCGGTGTCTCTAGCTTCACATGTCTGAGAACAGAATCGCCAATTACCAGAGTTTGACCCCCGGCGGGTGTGTCGCCGAGTGGGGAAAAACGGTTAGACACATGAACGGGTTGGTGGTGTACCTGGGGCTTCTGTTTAGGACTATGCTTCCTCCTCACCGTGACCCAGCCGCCCTGATTCCCCAGCTGCTTGGGACCTGCCGGGGAACAGCTAGCGGGGCCTACGCTATTTTCGGCTGCACCAGCTACAGGGGCCTGGCTAGCTGCGGGTGAATGAAGGGTGCGAAGCCGAGTCTCCAATTCAGTAATCCTGGCCTCCAGAGCTGCAAATATGCTACATTTGTTACAGATATCATTACTGCTAAAGGAGGCCGAGGAGTAACTAAACATCTGACACAATGAGCAAGAAAGTGCAGGAGGGACAGGTGAAGTAGCCATGGTGCTAATGAGTCGGCTACGAGCTAAGCTAGGCTAGCGAGACAGTACAGAGACAGTGAGTGAATACTTTGGCTATAAATTAGGTAGTGAGTACACAGAAAGTGTGCTTCGGAGGAAGCACGTGAAGATTATACTATGAAAGAAGAATGTATTTAAAAGTTGTTAATTAAATCGCTAAGCAAATAAGCTACTCAGAAACACCACTGTGTTTGAGCAGGAACAGGAAGTGATACTCTACCACAGAGCGAGCGAACACCAAGTGACAGCGCCACCAGGCGCCACTGCTGCTGTTCCACCTCAGACACTTCACACCTCCTCTATTCACCCTGCTCACTCCCCCCCACCCCCAACAACAGCATCCAATACACACTCAACACAAGGCTCCAGCCTGTCTCTCTCAACCACCCAGGTTAGGAGGGAACTGAGGAGGATTAATGGCAAGAAGGCAGCGGGTCCAGATGGCATCAGCTCGAGGGTCGTCAGGTCCTGCGCGGACCAACTGTGTGGGGTGATGGAGCACCTCTTCAACCTGAGCCTGAGGTTGGGAAGAGTTCCACAGCTCTGGAAAACCTCCTGTGTTGTACCAGTGCCAAAGACTTCACGCCCCAAGGACATCAACAGCTACAGGCCGGTGGCTCTGACATCCCACCTGATGAAGACCCTGGAGCAGTTGGTCCTGGCTCAGCTTCGGCGCCTAATAAGCTCATCACTGGACCCACTTCAGTTTGCCTACCAGCCTGGCATTGGAGCGGATGATGCCGTCATTCACCTCCTACATCGTTCCCTCGCTCACCTGGAGACCGCTGGAAGCACTGTGAGAATCATGTTCTTTGATTTCTCCAGTGCCTTCAACACCATTCTTCCCTCGGTTCTAAAGGACAAGCTGGTGAACTCTGGAGTGGACCATCACCTCACTACCTGGATCCTGGACTACCTCACCGACCGACCACAGTATGTGAGGACTCAGGGCTGTGTGTCGGACAGGGTCGTCTGCAGTACGGGGGCCCCACAGGGAACGGTTCTGGCTCCGTTCCTCTTCACCATCTACACTGCAGACTTCTCCCACAATTCCACCCAGTGCTTCCTGCAGAAGTTCTCTGATGACTCTGCAATAGTCGGCCTCATCACTGATGGGGACGACAAGGAGTACAGAGGTCTGACCCAAGACTTTGTGGACTGGTGCCAGCTGAACTACCTCCAGATCAACGCCAGTAAAACCAAGGAACTGGTAGTAGACTTCCGCAGGCATAAGCATTCTCCACTGCAACCACTGAACATCCAAGGTATGGACATTGAGGCTGTGGACAGCTACAGGTACCTTGGTGTTCATCTGAACAATAGACTGGACTGGACTCATAACTCAGACGCCCTCTACAGGAAAGGGCAGAGCAGGCTGTACCTGCTGCGGAGACTCAGGTCGTTTGGAGTGGAGGGCCCACTCCTGAAGACCTTCTATGACTCTGTTGTGGCTTCTGCTATCTTTTATGGTGTGGTCTGCTGGGGCGGCAGCATCTCTGCTGGGGACAGGAAGAGACTGAACAGGGTGATCCGAAGGGCCAGCTCTGTTCTAGGATGCCCTCTGGACCCAGTGGAGGTGGTGAGTGACAGGAGAACGGCGGCTAAGCTGTCATCCCTGATGGACAACATCTCCCACCCCATGCAGCAGACTGTGAGAGCACTGAGCAGCTCCTTCAGTGGGAGACTGCGGCACCCACGGTGTGGGACGGAGAGATTTCGCAGGTCTTTCCTCCCCACTGCTGTCAGACTCCATAATAAAGACTTTAACTGATCAAGCACACACATCCATACATATGCAATAATACTAAGTGCAATAATCCTTTCTGTCATCGTTGTATTTTTACTCAGTTGTATATAGTATTTGTATTTGTATTCTATTTTTATCTTATTGTATATTTATTTTATTTTATTCTACTGTATATAGTATTTTATTTTATTCTATTCTGTACAGTTGTGTACTGTATTTATTCTTATTGTATTCTAATTTTTGCCTCATAACTTTTGCACTGTCCACTTCCTGCTGTGACAAAACAAATTTCCCACGTGTGGGACTAATAAAGGTTATCTTATCTTATCTTATCATCCGTCATCATTTCTGCTACACTGGCAGGGCTAGGGGCCAGGACTCTACTCTTCGGGTTTTTGGGGGATGTTGCTAACTCCGGGTCCGATAACAGGCAGCACACCCGCAGTAGATGTGCACGGTGTGAGGTCTCGCAGCAAGCTATCACATACGGCTTTTAACAAAATGCTATACATTGCCAGGTTTTTCAGATTCGAGGTGTTACCTCCTTTTCACAGTATCACCTTAAAGCACTTGTTGCAGGCTGCTGAGTTTGCATCTTTTGCTGTGAAGTACAGCCAGAGTTTGACCACTTCGCCTTGGGCATTTTTAATCAGATTCTGTAGCTCTGCTCTAAAAGAACGTACGTACCTGGGCCCGCCTACTATCCTCAGAAAGGTAAAATGATTGGCTAGAATCCAAAGTGTATGACATCTCAGGAAAAAAAAGCACCGAAATAAAGCACTGAAATGTGCGCTGCTTTTCGTTCTGGTTACTACCGTTTATGTCAGAACCGGTGCCTTCATGGCACCGGATACCGGTACCCATCCCTATGCACTGTATGCTTTTAGTTCTTTTTTCTTTCTCCTTTGTGGTGTTTCCTTGTTCATGTTTTGTTAGGAAAACAGAAAAAGGAAGAAGCTTGTCTTGCTCAGCCTCTGCTAAATATAACTGGAGAGCAACAAGAAGTATAGCCAAACTGTTTTAGTCAAAGACACTGGAAGTATTAAGGTAAAGCCTAACTGCACTTGATACACTTATGTATTACACTCCCCACAGTTACATATGCATTTTATTTATTGTATTTTTATTTTTAATGTGTATTCTGTCTCTCTGTTTTGTGTCTCTCTGTTCCCACGTAGATGGGAATATGTTTTGTGCGGCTTAACTGTCTAATGGTAAATTAAACAGTTACATTGTGTGGGAGTATATGCTTAAGTTTCCTTTCAGCATATTTTTGAGCACTGAGTACCCTTTTTTACCTTTTTTCTGAAGAACATTTTGGACTTTTCATCGTTTTGAATTGTTGCAATAAAAATAAACATATTTGAATAAAGCAAGTATATTTGTTCACTCACATACTGTTAATGGTATTAAAAAATGAAGAGTATCCTGTTAAAGTTCCATTAGAACAGATTTTTTTTTAAATCTGTGATTAATTTGCAATTAATCTTGAGTTAACTATTGATAAGTATGCGATTAATCGTGACTAAATATTTTAATTGACTGACAGCCCTAGTACATTTAGATGGTTAATGTAAGGGAAAGTGGACATGAATGGATCTTCGTAGAATGGCAGATTTTAGATGATGGAGGGAGATTAGAATGTAGTAGTAGTAGCTTATGTAGTATGAACATAGTAGTAGTATGGATGTGGATAGATAGACTTGCATTTAGAGGGCCAGTGATGTAGAAAAGCAAAAATATGCATGTACTTGCAGGGGTGAATGTCTTCTTAATGTGATATAGGTAGATGACCTTGCCTCATGCCCAAGATTCTAGTTTAATATGGAGGATTACAGAAATGTCATGTCCGCACACTTGCCTGTTGCCAAAAATCGTAGGGTAACGGAAAGCCTGTCCCTGGGGCTGATGGCCATCCTGAGGTGTGTGTCCCTCTTGATGATATCAGGAGTTACTCTCTCAAAGAAAAAGTTAAAGTTCTCCACAGACATTCGAAGAAGGTCCCGAAAACCCTTCATATCATCTGCCCTAGTTACACAGAACACAACAATAATACAGCAACATATTAGATGTTGGATGTTATTGGTAATTGAAGAGTCTAACTGATATTTAACCAATGTTGTATAAAGCAGAAAGATGTCCCCAAAATCACTTTGGTAGATGTTCAAGTCACTCACTAGCATGCTACTCAGGTAAAAGGGTAAAAGTAGGCAGGCTAGTATAGTTAATGGTCAGTAAGCCAATTACATAAAACACTGATAGGCTACAATTAAATGTTGCCTAATGAAAGTAGATGAGTCAGATGTCTTTAAAAGTTTACCCATTATTAGATAAAGCCTACATCAACACGGGTAATTCACATGCAGATAACGTACCTGTGTAGATAAGTGCAATTTAGCTGTTGCTGCTTACCTCCAGTTCTCGTTGTAGAATTGACAAACCATACTGCCCATGTCTGCCCAGCCATTTCCTTGTCCATACACGCTTGTCCTTTTAGATGTTTCTGCGTACAGAAATCTCTTAGGTGAGCATTTTCAAATTCTCAGATTGCTGTCTCCCCACTTCGGGGTTTTTGTTCTGCTACATCCGTTAACAAGAACACCACATGTTGTGTATGGACGCACAGTGTAAGCACTTAGGTTGCATCAGAGCATTGGGCCGTATAGTGTGAGAACATGCATCGTGAGCTATGAGCTTCTAACCCTTGCGATTCGGTCGTACACTTTGAGCAGGAGTTGAATAATGCGACTGAAAAAAAAATTGCAGTGTATGCCCAGCTTTAGCCAACAAGGCTCTATGGGGCAGAGCACGGGGCCCACTAGAGGACATTGGGCCCTCGGGCCACCCTTGAGAAGTTTGAGTAAAGAAATATTAATAAAGAAGCATATATTTAAAAGATAACTAGGTCGTGGGGTGACATACCAGGGAAATAGCTAAAAAATTACTGTAATGGTCAAACACTTAATTAATACACCATAAATAACCTGCATTATTTCTACTTCACAGAAAGAAAAAATAGTAATAGAACAAAAAGAACTTCTTGTAAGGTGTGTGTGACACATGATCATACTTGATGAACAGTGTGCTGTATGTTTAATTTGTGATGTCCTATCATTACGTTACAAAGAGAGGGTGGCAATGGCATCGGTTTAACAACAGCAGGTGTGGTAAATTCAGAGAGTAACGCAACATTGTGTGACCGTGTTTCAGTGTCAGTTGTGCTTGATGATCATTGTTAAAACACTTGAAATGGTAACTGATGAGGTTTAGATGATTTGTTGGCTGTTTGCGTGACAGGTTGAAGGACTACTGCATATAAAACTGTTCAGTTAATACTAATTCATATCTGTTGATATAAGGATGAAAATAATGTAAATATGGTAAGAAAACGGTTAAGAGTTTATTATTTTTCATGTTATATTAATGGCTTTCATGTTACTTAAGAGAACTGCAATCTATACATCAGTGATCGGCTAGTAAGCCTTTTCTGGGATCGATTAGTAGTGTCTCTATTCTCCACTAGGGGGCTTTCGCGCGTTCTCCTCACTGCAATAAACTACTGCATGAGAGACGCAAGTCATAATCACTCTCGTGATTCTTTTCCCCCTGTTTTCAGGTAAAAGTGTTTAAAAGTTGATATATTTCCAATGTGTACACTGTTAACTCATTCACTGCCAGCCATTTTCAAATCAGGTAACTCCCCAGTGCCAGGGTTTTTGAGCATTTTTACTCATTTTTGAAGAGCCACAGAAAACTGTGTGTTATGATCATATAAACGCTGAACCTACCAAAATGAAGAACAGACTCTCTTCTTTCATCCAAAAAAAAAGCTTGTTTCTACCATTTTCCATTCTTTAGTAATCAGCTGTAGAAGAGAGGTGGGTTCCACCAAAAATGCCCGTTTTGACCAAAAAAAGGGAGAAAACGAGCTTTTTGTGAAAAATACATTTCAAGCAGAAAAGTGCCTTTGACACTAATATTTCTTGCTTTGTGACACCTCTAACATATAAAATAGTTTTTCACTTCTATAAAACAGAAATAACACTGAGAAAGGTTATGTTTTATCAAAACAATTTATATGAAAAAATAAAATGTACATAGTGAAACATTTAATCACAATGAATAATTCACTTTTGTGTGGTAATCATTATAACACTTTCCGGGATGCAAGGGCACACAACAAGACTTGCACCACATTTTTGTCTCACTGCGCAATCCCTTACGTGCGCAAACCCTGCACCTCCTTGCAGGTCTACTTTTACTGCTGGTGGGCTTCAGTTTTTCAAGTTGGTGCCTGCCTAGGTCACCGTCTAGCCTGCTATCAGGGTCGGTGTTGTAAGGTGCCCTTGGGGTTCTTCTGCCTTTCCAGTCACCTTCCCCTTCAAATCCCACACCTGCCCCCTCCCATTGAAAAACGTAATTGACGTCTATAGATGTCAATGGCAGTCAACGTAAGTTTTTCAATTGACGTCTATAGACGTCAATGGCAGTCAACGTAAGTTTTTCAATTGACGTCTATAGACGTCAATGGCAGTCAACGTAAGTTTTTCAATTGACGTCTATAGACGTCAATGGCAGTGAATGAGTTAAGATATTTAAGAGGTAATCCTTCATTGTTTTGTAAGCGTTAGAAGCATTATATTACAGTTTTGTGCACATATACGTGGTGGTTTTGAGCTGTGTTTTGTACTGTGTAATGGCCATTAAGATAACTGCAGGAGCTAAAAATGCCGCGATTGTCAGCCATTTTGTCAGGAAACCTGCTCAAGTATATGTATAGTAAGCACTTTAGTATTTCGGTTTATTATTTAGTGTTTTTCTTCCACCATGTGACATTTAGCAGTACAGAATGTGAAACGTTCCTGCTCATTTTCACTGCAATAAACTACTGCATGAGAGACGCAAGTCATAATCACTCTCGTGATTCTTTTCCCCCTGTTTTCAGGGGTGTAACATTTGGAGGCACCGCTGGGATAGCTGCTTAGATGTCCGGTGTCCACAATCTGCACATCGTAGTCCAAGCCAGCTAAATCCCCCCACTACAACCCAGGCAGACTGCAGTGAGGAAAGTGTTGCTGTCGAGGTGAACTGGTAGCTGTGTTTTAGTGCATGTTTCCTGAGTCCAGCCAGAGATCATCAGGGGCTGCAAAAACGACTCAGCTCAGCGTCACCTGTACATGCAAAATTCTTCCTGCCTACTGCCACAATGTCTTCGGTGGAAGAGCTGCAAGAAGAGGTTGTGCGTGAAATGCACACTCTGTCCAAAGATCAACTAGTGTCAATCTGCGAGTTCCTTGGCATTGCAGAGAAAATAGATGTTAGCAGAAAAACACGACTGTCACTGCTAACACACATCCAAATACACATTGAGAGAGAAGGTATAACAGTACTTGAGGATGAAGGAATGTCAGAACTGTTGTTGCTTAATGATAAGATTGCTGAAGTAATGAAAGAGACAATTGTTGAGACTGAACCAAATGCAAATGAAGAGGGTGATTCAGGACACAGAGAGCAACCAAACACTGCAACCTCACTGGTAACAGAGACAGCTAATGCAGTTAACACAGCGGTTGTTTCTCACCCCCAAGGTAATCACTTTGTCCCTAACTCATCTGTGTCAAGTACCCCCCAACGACCAAGCCCTTACTGGCAGAAAGATTTCAAAATATCAGGCCAGATTGGCGAACCAGGGGCCCGTTCTTCGTACGTCGCTTACTACATCCAAGATCAAATGACACATCCAAGATCAAATCATCGCGCTAACCGTGAGCTCGCTAATCCGGTTCCCCGAACACACCTGCTGTTGACGATTACTACAGCTGGACGCAGGAATGTGACATCACTGGGTGTCGTAAAAGGGGCTACGCATCGATAGTAGAAACATTGATCGGCAACCCGCTGATTGGTCGGCGAAAATGTCGAAGGGGCGTGCTCGGTATTTTCCGGCAGCAGAGCAAGAACTCATGAGTGAGGGATTTCAGGAGTTTCAGAGTTTAATTAAAACGCAAGAGAACACTGCAAAGGCTGCAAAAGCAAGGAGAGAGGGCTGGCAGAAAGTTGCTGACAAATCAAACTCGTAGGTAATTTAATAATAATAATAATAATGGATTGGATTTATATAGCGCTTTCCAAGGCACCCAAAGCGCTTTACGATACCACTATTCATTCACTCCCACATTCACACACTGGTGGAGGCAGCTACGGTTGTAGCCAGGCTGCCATATCGCGCCATCGGCCCCTCTGGCCAACACCAGTAGGCGGTAGGGTAGATCTATCATATGACACTATATTGTCCAATATCATATGGCATTATATTATATTATAATATGTTATATTATATCCCCTTTCACATTAGAGCCACAACAGGACCCACAAGAACATGGGAACAAGTAAAAGTGGAATACAGGAGTATTCTACAGAATGGTAATATTTATCTCTTAGATTGCTTTGCGTCTCTTGGCAAGGTAATACTGGCCTGTAATACTCTGTTAGTTTGTTCATAACAGCAACCAAGAAAAGGGCAGAGGAAAAAAAGACAGGTGGTGGTCCTGCACCCCCTCGTCAACAAGTTGGTTAAGTAAATAATACCCTCACGGGAATATCGATATCTCTCTATGAGCACACTGTCGCGCTGAGCTAAAGGATCCTGTCTATCCCGCAATATACGCTGAATTCTGAGGACTCTCCTTATCAATCTTGCACCTTCCGCAATGGGTTGGTCGCGTATACGGACAGGACATGGCTGCGACAGGCTTCCCAAATCCACCTTCGCTTTTATAGCCGTGGTCTCTCATCTTGATTACACGAAGTAATTTACAATTACTACTCTGAAATATGAATTACATCTGTAATAATCACATACATGTAATAGAATGTTAATAGTTCATTTCCCTTTTTTAGGAAATGACCTGTATGTATCTGTGTGACATCAATAAAAGGATCAAGTGCTGCATTATCTTTAGTTACATTGATAATATTTATTTATGGTGAAACAGTGGAAAAATATCGCTGTTGCTTTCGTATAAATGAAGCGGACATACCTGCGTGGCCGCGATCTAATCCTGTTTACATAAAGTAAACCTGCTCCCGAGCAGGTTTACGCTTACGGCTCTGTTGCTATGACAGCAAGTCCCGGATGAGCTTCGGGGAACCGACTGATCCAGGATCACGCGAAATCGTCAACAATCTAATCCGGCTAACCTACTTAGCGAGGTACGAAGAACGGGCCCCTGGTCAAAAAGATAAACTGACATTTTCCAGTCTTGCTCACCAGATCGAAAATGGACTGAGCAGAGGCTACTCAGAGCTTGACATTGTAGATGCTGTCATCAGAGCTATCTTGCCAGGTCTACAACTACGCAGCTATTTGGAGGGAAAAGCTCAACTCACCCTTCCGACTCTACGCTGCATACTGCGCTCCCATTTCCAGGAGAAGAGCGCCACCGAACTGTATAAACAACTTGCCTCTGAGGTACAGACCCCAAAAGAGACTGCTCAAAGCTTCCTGATGAGAGTTTTAGATCTAAAGCAGAAAGTCTTATTTGCTTCCCAAGAATCTGAGTCAGGACTCAAATACGACCCAGCGTTAGTCCAGCGTATGTGTTTGCACACCATACTCACAGGCTTCCAGAGTGACAGTGTCAGGATAGATATGCAGCCACTCCTGTTAGACTCTAAGACACCTGATGAACTCCTGTTAGAGAGGTTAAATATGGCTTGTGCCAATGAGGCAGAAAGGAAAAACAAGAAGAGATGTTTAGCATCACAGACTGCTACAAGTGTGAGTGCAGTGCAGTCAGATGATGTGTCACCGGCTAAGAACCCTGTGAAAGAAGTTAAAGCTAAGATACTGTCGAGGAAAACCTGTTATTTTATTTCAGACTTGGTTGTTATTTACATGCACTGTTATTATTTCATCATGAATTCATTAGTCTGCATCAGTTTATTATCCATATTAGCATGTATCATTTATCATTTAGTAAATCTGCTATAACAGAAGTCTAGATACAATACTCTATTAGTTAGTAAAACCACCAGCTTAGCTGTGGATCCAGACGGCCCAAAACAGAGTCAGATAAGGACACTGACCGTTTGTTGGCCGGAAACTGACACTCACAAAATACACACTCATGAACACACTATTGGTTAAGTTCCCAGAAAGCATGAGTGGAAACATCTGGAACATGTTGTTGTTCTTAGCCATAGAAGGACATAGAAGGAGATAGGGGAATGTTTCTGAATTCTTCTGACGTCATAATGACTATAAAGCTTTCTGTCTTTGTGCAAACGAAGAAGAAGTCCGGCTCTTCCCACACTGTAATGTGTGTTTTAATAAAATGATCTGTGCTGACCCAAACTATATCCCAGTCGTAGTCTCTTCCTCAAAATCCGAACCATGACAATACCACCCGAGCTTTTAACTGAGTTAGCGGAGCTTAAGACAGGTGTAGCCTCCCTGAAAGGTCTCAGTGCAGAGATAGCTCAGATTAAAGAGACTCTACAGCAGCCGGTGCCTGGTCCTCAGTCATATGCCCCACCACCAGTTATGCAGTATGATAGGGACCAGCAGTATTATAGTTTCCAGGGCCCCCCGTCAAAGACCACCACCCCCTCAGTATCCTGTACAGCACTACACAGGTAGTCCAGCCCGCCGTGAGAGGAGGTGCCACATCTGCCAGCAGAATGGAGTCAACGAGCGCTGCACCCACTGCTACCTCTGTGGGAGTAGAGAACACTTTCAGGCTGGATGTAGAAGCAGAGGTATGAGACCATATAAAGAGAAACATTTAAACCAGCAATGGTTACCACCGAGGGACGAGTGTTAACCATGCCCATCATCCACAAGTCCCAACATTGCTCCAACTGTAAACAAGAAAAGTCAGGCATGAGACAGTGTTCAGCATGTAAAAACGCACTTTATTGTTCAAGAACATGCCAGAAACAACACTGGAGACAACATAAGAGACAATGCACTGGCTTAAAGACTAAGAAAGAAAATGAGACTGTCCAGGTACCACTGTCGCCAGCTCATGTAAATTCCCCTCACAAAGTCACATCTCTGGTGGGCAGGCAATGTCTGGTTGAGTGTTTCCTGGACGGCCACAGGCTTCAAGCTCTATGGGACTCAGGCTCACAGGTATCAATCATCGATGAGAAGTGGAAAAAGGACTATCTGCCACACACAGAGCTGAGAGATGTAGCAGATATTATGGACACATCTGAACTCACCCTGAGGGACCAACATGCCATATCTTGGGTGGGTTGAGACAACCTTCCAACTTGTTTCCGGAACTGAACAAACTGAGAAATTGACCATCCCCATGTTGGTAATGAAAGGTTTTCAGCTCACATGCCCTATTATAGGCTACAATGTAATTTAATACATTGTGAATAAGACTGACCAAGCTAAACTGTACAGCACAGTGAGAAAAGCATTTCCCAGCCTCAAAGGACACAAGGTGAAAGCTTGACGAGTACAAAGTGATGACAAAGAAAGACTGTATTACTGTACCTAAAAAAAGCCACATGCATGTTGAGGGTCGTATAGCAGCAGGGCCATTTAAACAAGACATGGTCGTGATATTTGAGCCAGACTTAAACCCCCAGTGGCCAGACGATCTTGAGTTTTTTGACACTTTGGTTAAAGTTAAGAAGGGTACTTTACCCGTCATAACACTAGGTGTCTCTAACCCAACTGACCATGAAATTGTCATACCAGGCCGTACATTAGTTGGCACGGTCCAGACTATTACAGCTGTTTTACCTGCCCAGGTGTTTGAAAAAGCCACATCTGTAGCTACTGTTAACCAGACAAATACACAAGCCCAGTGTAGCGCTAGCGAAGAGTGGGACCCACCTGTAGATCTTAACCACCTGGGTGAAGAGCAGAGAGTATTAGCAAAACAGATGCTCAGAGAGGAATGCCATTCTTTCTCTAAAACAGACAATGATAAAGGCTGTATTGAAAAACTGAAAATGACCATATCACTCAAAGACAACGAACCAGTCAAACGAACATACCTGTCTGTGCCACGGCCGCTCTACCAAGAGATGAAAAGTTACCTGCATGATTTAATAGCACAAGGCTGGGTCAGGAAGTCAGACTCGTCATACTCCTCACCAGTTGTTTGTGTTAGAAAAAAAGATGGTACTTTAAGACTGTGCATAGACTAAAGAGACCTGAATCGGAAAACCCATCCTGATCGCCAGCCCATCCCACGCGTCCAGGACATTATGGACAGTTTGGGTGGAAACTCCTGGTTTTCGCTTTTAGGTCAGGGGAAAGCGTACCACCAGGGGTTCATGTCAGAAGGAAGTCGTCCACTCACTGCTTTTGTGACCCCCTGGGGATTATATGAGTGGATTCGCATCCCCTTTGGACTTATGAATGCCCCTGCAACATTTCAGCGCTGTATGGAAGAGTGCCTGGATGGGCTTCGCGACAACATCTGCATCCCCTATCTGGATGACACATTAGTTTACAGCAAAATGTTCAAAGATCACTTGGAGGACGTGAGAAAAGTGCTCCAGAGATTGAGAGGCTTTGGTATAAAGCTGAAGCCAAGTAAGTGTGACATGTTTAAGTCTGAGGTGCGCTATTTGGGCAGAATAGTGTCTGCAGAGGGCAGTAAAGTGGATCCTGCAGACTTTGAAGCAGTCAAAGCACTCAAAGGTATAAAACCACAAAATGTTGGTCAGCTCAGAAAAATGTTAGGCCTTCTCTCCTACTACAGACAATACATAAAAGACTTCTCCAGAAAAGCAGGTTGTTTGTATGAACTGTTAAAAGCTGACAAAACCACAGAGAACTCAGACACCACAAAAGGGACAAGGGCAAGACCAAAGAGAGCCAGTCAAGTTGTGCCCTCCTCAAAACAAATCGTGTGGACTGACCAGCATCAACGTGCGCTTGAGGAACTAATAGACTGTTTGCTCCACCCACCAGTGCTGGGGTTCCCAGATTTCACACAGCCGTTCATCGTACACACAGACGCTTCACACAAAGGGCTAGGCGCAGTGTTGTACCAGAGACAAGATGGTAAGCTGGGAGTTATTGCTTATGGCTCCCATACTCTAACAGCGGCTGAAAAAAACTACCACTTCCATGCAGGAAAACTAGAATTTTTAGCATTGAAGTGGGCTATCACCGACAAATTCAGAGACTATTTGTACTATGCCCCAACATTTACTGTGTATAGCGATAACAACCCACTAACGTACATTCTGTCAACAGCCAAACTGAATGCAGCCACATCAAGATGGGTTGCTGAGCTCGCTGATTTTCACTTCACCATTAAGTACAAACCAGGGAAGGAAAACAGTGATGCAGATGCTTTATCAAGAATGGCACTTGATGTCGAAACCTTGATGAGAGACTGCTCGGAGGAAGTGCCACCGGACACTATTGCAGCTGCTATCCAGGCCATTGAGGTACAGAAAGACACACCTGCCGCATGGACACTCTCAGCTGCAGCAATGTCAGTCACAGCAGAAGGTGAGCCAGCAGAAGCAACATTCACACCCATACCAAAAGAACAGCTTAATGAAGCGCAAAAGTCTGATCCTGTTATAAGCCCTGTATTACAGTGTAAACAGACAGATTCAAAACCACTGCCCAAAGAGCTAAGAACATTTGACCCTAAGACAAAATGCTTGTTCAGAGAGTGGGGCAAGTTAAGACTAGATAACAATGGCATCTTGTACAGACTCACTTCTGCCCGGAAACAGCTAGTCCTGCCAGATCAGTTCAAAAAGACTGTACTTGAAGAGCTGCACAATAATATGGGCCATCAAGGTGTTGATCGCACAGTGTCTTTGATACGTGAACGCTTCTTTTGGCCACACATGCAGGCAGATATCGAGCATTATGTGACCAACGTTTGTTCCTGTGTAAAGCAGAAAAAGCCCAGCCATGAAACAAGAGCTCCTTTAACAAACATTGTAACTACGCAGCCCTTTGAGCTGGTGTGTATAGACTTTCTCCATCTTGAAAAATGCAAAGGCGGTTATGAATATATTCTAGTGATAACTGACCACTTCACACGTTTTGCCCAAGCCTATGCCACCACCTCAAAGTCAGGCAAAACTGCTGCAAACCTGATATTCAATGACTATGCCCTAAAGTTTGGCTTCCCCTGTCGCATTCACCATGACCAAGGAGGTGAATTTGAAAATCAGCTATTCAGTCAGCTCAAGAAACTGTGTGGCATGGCCGGTTCTAGGACAACACCCTATCACCCAATGGGGAACGGTCAAGTTGAACGTATGAACAGGACATTGTTGCAAATGCTTAGAACGCTAACTGAAACACAAAAGTCAAACTGGAAGGAATCTATCAACAAACTAATGTATGCATATAATTGCACACGTTGCGAAGTCACTGGCTACTCCCCATTTTACCTACTGTTTGGACGGTCACCCAGGCTACCAGTAAATATGCTCTTTGGACTGTACTCAGAAACAGATTTTAGTGACCACAGAGACTATGTTGAAAAATGGAGAAAGGGCATGGAACAAGCATACTCTATAGCAAATGAGAATTCAAAGAAAGCTGCTGAAAAGGGCAAAAGACACTACGACACAAAAGTAAGGAGTTCTGTGTTACAACCTGGTGAGAGAGTTCTGGTCAAAAACCTGACACCTAGAGGAGGCCCAGGGAAACTGAGAGACTATTGGGAGGACACTGTTCACACAGTAGTCAGACAAATGGGGCCTGACCTCCCTATCTATGAGGTAAGACCGGAGAGAGGCAGAGGTCGCTCTAGAGTGCTTCACAGAAACTTGCTTATGTCATGTGACCACTTACCTTTTGAAAAAATGCCTGAAAAAGATAATCGTACAAGACATGAACAGAAAAAGACTGATAAACCTGTCGCTGTTGTGCCAGACTCTGATGATGAGGGCAGTGTTGATGAATACCGCTGTCATTACGCACCACCTCAACCTGTGTCCCAGCCATCAGAACAAGAACTTCTCACAGCAACGTCTCAGCCCGCAGCTTTAGTCCCTGCTCTTGCACCAACACCGGAGCCTCTTGCTGGAGACCATCTGGAGGCGCCTGACCCAGCTGTCATGGAGACAACTTGTGAGGAGGCAGAGCCCATTGCAGGTGACATACCTGCCCCTCCTCCACCTGTTGTACTCGAGAGACTTGAGGAGGAGACACCTCAGCGGCCACAGCGAGAGAGACACCCGCCAAGATGGATGACGTATGACCAACTGGGCACCCCATCTTGCTACAGTGTTCAGCCAGCACCGCAACTGCTTCCTGTGTACCCGGGCCTGGTTCCATGGATTCCAGCTGTGCAGTCATACTGCACCCAGCCCATTGGTTTGTATGGACTCCAGCAAATGTAAGTTGACACTTTTTCACTGATGACTTGAGAACTGTACTTAGAATAGAATAGAATAGAATTCAACTTTATTGTCATTGCACATGCACAGGTACAGGGCAACGAAATGCAGTTTGCATCCATCCAGAAGTGCTTTAGTGATATAGATATATTACAATATATATTAGCAATAGTATAGATATGTAAGTATATTACAGAAATGGGTCTATTATGGTATGTTATAATGTACACGGTATGAAGTATGTTGTGAATATTCTATAACTAAGTATGTACAGGCTGTAGTGAGTACAAGCTATGTACAGGCTATGAACAGGATATAAATATGAAAAACTATACAGAATATGAAATAAATAACTTTACAGAAATCTGAGATATACAGCTATACAGAAATGGGAACTATGCAAGTTGTAAACAGTTGTAGGATTAAAGATTATTGAATGTACAGAATGATTATTTACACAGAGCTATGCAGTAGTGCAGTTAAGATAAGTGAGATATAATTCCTACAGAGGCTATATAAAGTGCTAGTGGTTGTGAGTGGTGGTTCACTCCATGTTATTATTGTGTGTTTGAGGGTACAGTTGTCCATTGTGGGGGTGTGTATGTTCAGTCCATGAGTTTAACGTGGGTCAGATGTCAGGAGGCAGAGTTCAGGAGTCTGTCAGCTGTGGGGAAGAAGCTGTTCCGGTACCTGGTGGTCTTAGTCCGGAGGCTCCTGTGGCGCCTCCCAGAGGGCAGGAGGGTGAAGAGTCCATGTGATGGGTGACTGGGGTCTTTGATGATTTTCCCAGCCCTTTTCAGACACCGCTTCCTGTAGATGTCTTTTATGGCAGGAAGTGGTGCTCCGGCGATGCGCTGGGCAGTTTTCACGACCCTCTGCAACACCTTCCGGTCCGAGGCAGAGCAGTTCCCGTACCAGACTGTTATACAGTTGGTCAGGATGCTCTCGATGGTGCAGCGATAGAAGTTCACCAGGATGTCTGAGGACAGGTGGTTCTTCCTCAGAGTCCTCAAGAAGAAGAGGCGCTGGTGAGCCTTCTTGACCAGCTTGGAGCAGTTGGTCGTCCAGGTGAGATCCTCGGAGATGTGGACTCCCAGGAACTTGAAGCTGCTCACACGCTCCACAGCCGTCCCCTTAATGTGGATGGGTGGATGTGGGTCAGCATTCCTCCTGTAGTCCACGATGAGCTCCTTGGTCTTCTCGGTGTTAAGCAGCAGGTTGTTTGTGTCGCACCACTCAGCCAGACGATCCACCTCCTCCCTGTAGGCGGCCTCATCGTTGTCACTGATGAGGCCAATCACCGTGGTGTCATCTGCAAACTTAATGATGGTGTTGGAACCATCAGCAGGTCTGCAGTCGTGGGTGAAGAGGGAGTAGAGGAAAGGGCTCATCACACAGCCTTGTGGTACACCGGTGTTCATTGTGATGGTAGATGAGCAGTGGTTATCCAGCCGGACATGTTGGGGGCGGCTGGTCAGGAAGTCCAGTAACCATTTGCAGATGAGGGAACTGATGCCCAGGTCTGTCAGTTTCCTGATGAGTTGTGAGGGGTGGATTGTATTGAACGCTGAACTGAAGTCTATAAACAGCATTCTGGCGTAGGTGTTGTTGTTGTCCAGGTGTAAGAGGACAGAGTGCAGTGCGATGGAGACTGCATCCTCTGTGCTCCTGTTCTGGCGGTATGCGAATTGGTGGGGGTCCAGGGTGGGGGGGAGACAGGATTTGAAGTGTGCTAGGACCAGCTGCTCTAAGCACTTAGTGATGATGGGGGTGAGTGCTACTGGGCGGTAGTCATTGAGGCAAGATGGGTTGGAGTTTTTGGGTATCGGGACGATGGAGGTGGATTTGAAGCAGGCCGGTACCACAGCGTGGGCCAAGGACAGATTGAATATGTCTGTGAGCACTCCTGCAAGCTCCCCAGAACACGCTCTGAGAACACGCCCAGGGATGCCATCAGGACCTGCAGCCTTGTGGACATTGATCCTGCTCAGCACCGCTCCTACATCGGTGGGGGAGAGAGTCAGAGGTTGGTGGTCTGGCGTCACGTCTGCTTCGGTTGTGGTTGTGGGGTTCCCTCGCTCAAAACGAGCATAAAAGTTGTTGAGCTCGTTGAGGAAGGAGACATCAGAGGATGCGGGGGAGGGTTTGGTGGTCCTGTAGTCTGTAATGGTCTGGAGTCCTTGCCACATGCGTCGGGGGTTGGAGTTGGAGAAGTGTCCTTCTACCTTCTTTTTGTAATGGTGTTTGGCTTTTTTGATGCCCTTCTTTAGATTAGCCCTGGCTGTGCTGTAGGCGTGTGCATCTCCTGACCTAAAGGCGGTGTTGCGGGCCTTCAGGAGGAGACGAACATCCCGGTTCATCCAAGGCTTCTGGTTGGGGTACATGGTGATCCGTTTCTGGGTGGTGACACTGTCTGTGGTTTCGGAGATGTAATCCAGTACAGATGAGGCGTACTGGTCCAGGTCTGTGTGGGTGAACATATTCCAGTCTGTGTTTTTAAATCTGTCCTGGAGCACTGCCTCTGTCCCCTCTGGCCACACTTTAATTGTCCTCACAGCAGGTTTCACACGTTGGATGAGTGGTGAATACCTAGGTGTGAGGAACAGGGAGAGATGGTCCGATTGTCCAATGTGGGGGAGGGGTGTGGCTTTGTAGGCTCCAGCCAGGTTGGAATACACATGGTCTAAAGTCTTGTCTCCTCTGGTGTGGCAGGAGACATGTTGGTGGAATCTGGGGAGGACTGTCTTTAAGTTGGTGTGGTTGAAGTCGCCAGCAACAATAAAAGCAGCCTCGGGGTGTTTATTCTGGTGTTTGTTAATGGCTGCAGAAAGTTCTTTCATGGCCAACCTAGCATTAGCATCGGGGGGGATATACACGGCAGTGAGTATGATCGAAGTGAGTTCTCTGGGGAGATAATAAGGTCTGCATTTGACCATTAAAAACTCCGCATTAGGTGAGCAGTGACTCTCAGTAGTAGTGGAGTTCATGCACCAAGCATTGTTAATATAAATGCACAAACCTCCACCTCTGGTCTTGCCGGAGTCATCTGCTAGCCTGTCGGCTCGGTGTGTGTGGCGTCCTGCTAACTCGATAGCATTGTCCGGGCAGCTGTTGTTCAACCATGTTTCGGTGAAAAACATGACATTTGAGTCCATAATCCGTCTGTTGTTAGTGATGGAGAGCCGTATCTCATCCATTTTGTTTGCCAGAGAACGGACATTGGCGAGGAAAATACTGGGTAAAGGCAGCCGGTGTGGTGTTAGCTTTAGCTTAGCCCGTAGCCCTCCGCGCCTACCTCGCCTTTGTTTACGATCTCGGCGCCGTCTGCGTGCACTTCCGCCCGGCCGGGGAGAGTGGGCAGCCTCCGGTGTTCTGGAGATCTCTGGGATGAGTCGGAGATCGGCGATAAAACTGTTGGAGTTGTGAGTCCAGATGTCCAGAAGCTCTTGTCTGCTGTAGGTCAGCAACGCACAGCAATTCTGGACGAATAATCCGGTTAAAAGTAGATAAAAAACCGCTAAATAGCAGATTCTGGAGAGACACTGAGCCTCGCGTTGTTCACGCGCCGCCATCTTGAAGTAAGACTTACAGACTTACAGAAAAAGACATGAACTTTTCCCCATCTGTGCATTATAACCATAGACAATAGACTTTGTGAAGACTCACATATGGACTGGTTATAGACTTTGTCTTCAGTCACCAGTGATGGACTGTGGTGAAACAGGTGTTAAACCCACAGAATTGAGGACATTGGTTCACTCTACTGTTGATGTCCTGACTACAAGAGAATATAGACTGAAAAGCATCTTGTTGGTATAATGTCGGGACGACATTTTTTGAGTGGGGGAGAATGTGACAGGTTGAAGGACTACTGCATATAAAACTGTTCAGTTAATACTAATTCATATCTGTTGATATAAGGATGAAAATAATGTAAATATGGTAAGAAAACGGTTGAGTTTATTATTTTTCATGTTATATTAATGGCTTTCATGTTACTTAAGAGAACTGCAATCTATACATCAGTGATCGGCTAGTAAGCCTTTTCTGGGATCGATTAGTAGTGTCTCTATTCTCCACTAGGGGGCTTTCGCGCGTTCTCCTCACTGCAATAAACTACTGCATGAGAGACGCAAGTCATAATCACTTTCGTGATTCTTTTCCCCCCGTTTTCAGGTAAAAGTGTTTAAAAGTTGATATATTTCCAATGTGTACACTGTTAAGATATTTAAGAGGTAATCCTTCATTGTGTTGTAAGCGTTAGAAGCATTATATTACAGTTTTGTGCACATATACGTGGTGGTTTTGAGCTGTGTTTTGTACTGTGTAATGGCCATTAAGACAACTGCAGGAGCTAAAAATGCCGCGATTGTCAGCCATTTTGTCAGGAAACCTGCTCAAGTATATGTATAGTAAGCACTTTAGTATTTCGGTTTATTATTTAGTGTTTTTCTTCCACCATGTGACATTTAGCAGTACAGAATGTGAAACGTTCCTGCTCATTTTCACTGCAATAAACTACTGCATGAGAGACGCAAGACATAATCACTCTCGTGATTCTTTTCCCCCTGTTTTCAGGGGTGTAACATTTGCGACATGTAACAATCATAACAAGAGAAAACTGTACAAAGCATAGAACCGTAAAACTGAAAATCAATGTTTGACCTAAAAGACATTTCAGTAAAGTAGCTGAGTAAAAGTACAGTTACTTCACTGTTCAAGTATTGATCTGACGCGCAAGGTAAGGAGGCTGCCACACCTGCAGCAGGTTTTAGACCGTTTCTCACAAGCTGCCAGTTTCTCAACAAACCAATTCTATGGGAAAAAATGAAGCACATGCGGGGCAAGAAAATAAAGAGTGATTAACATTATTGTTTTATATTTTATTCAGACGGTTACCTCCCAGTTATGACTGTAAGTTCTTGCATCAAGGAACATCTGACATTTAATTATACACATAAAATCAAACAGACACTACACCACACTGTTTGCACTGTGTTAATGAGTAAAATCAAGGTTTTATATGAAAATGTTGAACATATGTCGTAAAGAAAACTTTCATATAATATAAGTTAATTAAATTTGCAATAACATTTACAATGATCACTCATTTTTTTGTCATAGCGTTATATTGATTTTGAGAATAAAAATACTAATTTTTATGGCAATTTAATAGTTGTGTTTTGGACTTCTCTCTTTTGTTTTAGTCTTAACTTTGTAGCATCTTTTGTCTCTCTCTCTTTGGTAACCAAGCCCTAAGCTACATTATGATAAATAACTATGATTTCCGTGTCTTCAGAGGAACCTGTTAGCCTATCTTTATCAACTACATTATGCTATAGCAACAGTGAAACTTTGTTTGCAAATGAGGCACCCAGGGACAGCATTTCTAAAAGTTTGCACTATGAATACATACGTATCAGTTAATTCTTCTTTAAAGCTCTGGTTTTCTGTATTAACTTTCTGCTTAAGCTGTTAACACTTCTGCACATTTCCATAGAAATGCCTGAGTCACAGCTAACGCAGCAAATAATTAAAGAGTTGGTAAACAGATTCTGTGAAAGGATGTAAATACAAATAGCTGATTCCCCCATTCGCCTGACAGCATTCTTGGACAAACAATTACTCTGAAAGCACAGATTCCAAAACTGCAAGTTTCATCAGGCTCTAACCAAAATATACCGAACAGCAGCAAACAGCAGAAGGAATTCAGGAGAAATCTCTTTAGCTTAAAAAGATTTAATTTACTTTAGCAGTTGAAATTACAAGTTTACAGTGCGGGGCCCCAGTGTGATACAACAGCCTGTCTCACACCAATTATAACCCTGAAATTGGCTGTACATGGGCTTATATACTGTGACAATAACTGAACATTATTATTTATTATGGCTCTCTTCTCCCAGCACCCCAATGTGATGCTCCATTCGAATCTTCTCAGTCCAGTCCACCCTCCTATCTGCTCACATTCCTGGAATCAAAAAGACAGATATAAAAACACGCTGTGTGGCCTTCTATTCTATTCTATTATTTAATGTTATCCTTCAGCTGTCCCAGTTCAGGACATCTTGTTCGGACTTCCTGACCCGGACACTTTTCTACCCATTTTCATGTGTATGTAAGCATGCTGCAAAACCGTCTGCACTCTACGTCATTAACAATTTTTCAAATCAGGAAAGCAGTGATAAATGAAACTCTTAACCATAGCTGGACTGGCCATCGGGCATACCGGGCATTTGCCCGGTGGGCCGATGGTAAATTTTTCTTTTAAATGGGCCGATGTTTTGTTGTTGTTGTTGTCTTTTTTTCGTAACTGTGTAAACAGTGAAAGGTGGCGGATTGGACAGATGCTGGCAGACGTGTAAAAATAACTCAATTGTTTGGTAGTGGCTATGGTGGAGCTTTCACAGATTCAGTAAAATTAGGAAGTGGTGGAGGCCAGCAGGTGGATGGGGGAAAGGGGAGGCGGAGGTGGAGAGACCCAAGGCGGCCGCAGGTCCGACTGTCAGGTGAAATGAGCTTCAGGTAAGAAGTTATGACCTGCAGTCTATATATAAACCAAGTTTAGTTGTAGTTTATTTTTGTTGTGCTAACTTTTTACAGTCAGTTACAATAACTCGTACTATGTACTCTAGCATGATGGATTTTCTATACAGTTGGGTGGGTGTTATGATGTTACTGGTGAACTTTATTTTATTCATATGGTTAGTTAGTAGAGTTGACTACCGTCCAGTAAAAAACTGAATCCTCTGGTATTCAGAGTTAATATTATGCGTTTCGTATTGAGCTGAAAATAAACGGGATTTGTCCCGTACTTCAGCTACTTCAATCATGAAACTGATCAATGATCAGCTGATCGGCGTTTCGGCCACGAGTCCCGTCTCTCTTGCTTGTTTATCTCCCGCTTTGCGCCAGAAAGAGGAAACTAGCGGAGGTCGCGTTAAACAGCAGAAGCGCCTTTAAACTTGATAAGCTGTTGTTAGAATTTATTTAATATTACTTTCTAGTATCAGCTGATATTTGTTGGAGCCACGGTCGTAAAAGCTGCTGGTCATGATATCGGTTTGTATATCAGGTGAGAGGGAAACATGAAGATGAAAACAGGAGATGTCCTTACTGAATCATCAGCGCTGAACAGGTGATGGAGAAACAGGTTTACCTTTTAGGTGACATGAATGGGTTGAAGGAAAGCTATGAACTGTTTCTGAGAGACAACTTACACCAGGATCCTTTTCTGTGTAGCTGACAGCTGGTAACTGTGCAGGGGCGGGTCTAGCAAAGTTTTGCCATGGGGCCAGGTAGAGCATTAACAGGGAAAGGGGGGCACAAAGAAATACTTTTCTTTCTTATTCTCATTTAAAATTTCTAGCTTTTAACAAATAATTATCTGAATCTTACAACCAAAGTTTTCATCTGATGTCAAATTTATAGAAATCCATTATTGTACATAGTAAGTTTTTTTCAGGGTCCCAACATAATTTCTTCAGAAGAAAGTACTGTACATGATGCCAGTATTTTCCCACATTTTCTAGATACTGTATTAGTACTTTGTGTAAAATGCCATCAAAAAGTCAGTTAAGTTTTATTCTTTCTCACCTCTTTCTGTCTCCTTTCACTTTTAAAAGGTTGCCATGTTAGAAAAAATATTTTGCCCTGCCATGCTGTTTATTGATGTGATGTGGTAAATAAATAGTTTATGAAAATATCACTAAATCTGTCATTTATTATTTTTAATATTCAGTAATGGTCATGTCTTACCAATAGTCTTCTCTGTCTTAATTTCAGGTTTCCACCATATGTTGTAGATAGTTCAGGAAGTTAACTCAACCAAGCAGTGTTTGGGTTTTGGCTAAGTACTGTTTAGAATACCAGAATAGGGAGGATGGTGTAGGTTTAAGTTTATTAGATTGATACATATATACCAACAAGACAGTGTACATCACTGTCACAACAACGTTTGTTTTCATTTAAAGGCTTTATGGGTTTTCCTATAATACCTGGTGGGCCGGTCTCTAGTCAAAATGGCCGGGCTGATTTTTTGTTCCAGTCCAGCCCTGCTCTTAACCCTCAAAACACGGAGCGCCAACTCGTTTATGAGCACATTTATGGGCTCAAATTGTGGTCATAAATATTTTGTACTTGTAAATCAGTTTTGTACTTGTAAATAAGGAGTTGTATGTGTAAAAAGAATTTGTGTGTGCGTAAAAAACATTTGTATGTGTAAAAATAATTTGTGTGTGTGTAAAAAAGATTTGTGTGTGGACTTAGCCAAAAAATACGTGTGAAACTCTGCACTCAAGTTTCAAGTTACATGTACGAATTTGGACCCTATTTTTCTTCCTTTCATCTGATTGGCCAATGTCATGTCAATCACAAATTTAACTATCCAATCAGAGAATAGATGGGTTTGGTTGTTGGAGGGGGCGCTTTTTTGAACTGCAGGTCCTTAAAGGGTAATACAGTTTGAAGCTGGAGGATCTCTATATAAATATCCGATAGAAGCTAGGTCCCCTAATTTTCAGTAGCTGTTGAAAGGATAAGGTTGTGGTGTATCAGTGGTTAGAAATAACATTATTACTTTAGGATTAGTTTAACACAAAGTCAGGGCTGACCCGGGACCATGGCTGTGAGTCACAGTGCGCAGCATAAAGGTCGTTTCACATCGGATGCAGCATGTGCTGCTAATGCTAACTAAAAGCCAAGGATCCAGAATTTGTTGCGCTGGCTGCTGAGCTCTGTGGGTTTTTACAGCAGTTCTACCTGCACTAGATGCACCTGCAAAACTCGGACCACCACAGACTGTTTTCCTGTAGAGAAATAATCAGTTCATTTGTTTATGTCTTTTTCTAGCAGGAACCCCAGAAAGCACCAGAGGATTAACAAGTTAAGGCTCTTCAAGAGTGGTGTTTTTTATGGTGTAATATATGCGGGTCGTTCTGCTGCCAGTACTCCACAAACTAAAGCACTGCGTGCATCATTAGCCTCATTAATACGAAGCCTAAAATATTGCCTCTGGTGGCTTGCTGCAGTACAGGTAATGTGAGTCTGTTATTTTTATAAGAGCAACTGGCCCTCACAGTGTCTCCAGATAAAATTCTGGTCTTTGGACAAATGCAGTCGATTACCCCTGATCTATTTATTAGTAGTACAGGGAGTGCAGAATTATTAGGCAAGTTGTATTTTTGAGGAATAATTTCATTATTGAACAACAACCATGTTCTCAATGAACCCAAAAAACTCATTAATATCAAAGCTGAATGTTTTTGGAAGTAGTTGTTAGTTTGTTTTTAGTTTTAGCTATTTTAGGGGGGATATCTGTGTGTGCAGGTGACTATTACTGTGCACAATTATTAGGCAACTTAACAAAAAACAAATATATACCCATTTCAATTATTTATTTTTACCAGTGAAACCAATATAACATCTCCACATTCACAAATATACATTTCTGACATTCAAAAACAAAACAAAAACAAATCAGCGACCAATATAGCCACCTTTCTTTGCAAGGACACTCAAAAGCCTGCCATCCATGGATTCTGTCAGTGTTTTGATCTGTTCACCATCAACATTGCGTGCAGCATCAACCACAGCCTCCCAGACACTGTTCAGAGAGGTGTACTGTTTTCCCTCCTTGTAAATCTCACATTTGATGATGGACCACAGGTTCTCAATGGGGTTCAGATCAGGTGAACAAGGTGGCCATGTCATTAGTTTTTCTTCTTTTATACCCTTTCTTGCCAGGCACGCTGTGGAGTACTTGGACGTGTGTGATGGAGCATTGTCCTGCATGAAAATCATGTTTTTCTTGAAGGATGCAGACTTCTTCCTGTACCACTGCTTGAAGAAGGTGTCTTCCAGAAACTGGCAGTAGGACTGGGAGTTGAGCTTGACTCCATCCTCAACCCGAAAAGGCCCCACAAGCTCATCTTTGATGATATCAGCCCAAACCAGTACTCCACCTCCACCTTGCTGGCGTCTGAGTCGGACTGGAGCTCTCTGCCCTTTACCAATCCAGCCACGGGCCCATCCATCTGGCCCATCAAGACTCACTCTCATTTCATCAGTCCATAAACCTTAGAAAAATCAGTCTTGAGATATTTCTTGGCCCAGTCTTGACGTTTCAGCTTGTGCGTCTTGTTCAGTGGTGGTCATCTTTCAGCCTTTCTTACCTTGGCCATGTCTCTGAGTATTGCACACCTTGTGCTTTTGGGCACTCCAGTGATGTTGCAGCTCTGAAATATGGCCAAACTGGTGGCAAGTGGCATCTTGGCAGCTGCACGTTTGACTTTTCTCAGTTCATGGGCAGTTATTTGGCGCCTTGGTTTTTCCACACGCTTCTTGCGACCCTGTTGACTATTTTGAATGAAACGCTTGATTGTTCGATGATCACGCTTCAGAAGCTTTGCAATTTTGAGACTGCTGCATCCCTCTGCAAGATATCTCACTATTTTTGACTTTTCTGAGCCTGTCAAGTCCTTCTTTTGACCCATTTTGGCAAAGGAAAGGAAGTTGCCTAATAATTATGCACACCTGATATAGGGTGTTGATGTCATTAGACCACACCCCTTCTCATTACAGAGATGCACATCACCTAATATGCTTAATTGGTAGTAGGCTTTCGAGCCTATACACCTTGGAGTAAGACAACATGCATGAAGAGGATGATGTGGACAAAATACTCATTTGCCTAATAATTCTGCACTCCCTGTATATGTAGTGGACAATACCTAATGTTAAACATTTAGGTTCGGCCTTCATTCGTTGTAGAAAAGTCATTCCAGGTTTGGTTCGAAAAATTTGATCAGGGGCGTTTTATGCCCATTTTTGGGGGTGCTTCAACACCCCAAAAAATGAATCGGGGGTGAATCAAAGCACCCCTGAAGATTTCTTACTTTTTTTGACAATATTTGCTGTTTGTGTGACACACTAATAAAAATACAAAAATCATACAGTACCTGGTTGAGACGTAATATTTTAACAACAAAAGGTTTGTTGTTAAAATATATTAAAATGGTTTGTTCCAGCTCGCCTCTCCCCTGCTCTGACTCTAGCGCCCTTTCTTCCAGAGCGATAGTGGCTGAGACGCAGCGGAGCGGAGGTGTAAGTGCCTGGCTTAAAACAGGACATGTTAGCTGCATTTAACCTTCAGTTGCTCTTTATATAGTTAGGTAGGAGTCAGACCATGTTTCTTTTTAGCTGAAAAACATTACATCCAGGTAACCTGCAGTGTTGAAAACGTGTTTTCCGACGATATTTGCTACCCTACAATCCGTCTTACTCTGTAGTAAAATCAGCTACATTTGACCGTCCTGTTGCTTCCATTGAGATTTATACAGCCTATTTGAAATCTAAAACTTATTGTAGCGTAGTGTTGTTACCACTGTCCTGTTTGAAATGGAATGAGAGAAGCTGCTTATTTTGTCATATGTACAAGTGATTTGAAAATTTGCCTTTTAGTTGAAAGTACACTAAGAGAGAACTTTTTTATTAGTGATCTTAATAGTATTTTTTGCATATTAATGTAATTTTTTTTCATCTAATTGAATACAATCTATTTGTGTATGATTGTCAGTCCAAAGAAGGAGAGAGGAAAGAGAGGAACGTGAGGAGAAAGTACAAGGTCAGGAAGAACCAGGTAAGAAAACAGACAGGGACTAGTGACAGGCAAAACAGAAACTGTTAAACTGCTTGAGAGATTTGACCACCAAAAGTGATTTGCCTCAAGGTGAGGCGACGGAGGTTAAACTAAAATAAAAAATCTGCCATAGAGCCATAGTAATAGCTGCAGTAGTAGTAGCTTTTTTACATAGTATACATTGTACCCTAGGCAAAGTTGCCTCAATTTTTTATAATTTTTTTAATTAATATTTTGTACATTTGTACATCATCAGGACTCTTCTATTTTTGGAGTGTATTTTTTATGTATCTGTATTATATTGTACATACACAATAAAAGTGAATCTCTGTTCAAAAAAATGCAGTCAGTTTTACTGTTTACTCACTATGAGCACCATGCATTATTCTCCCCCAGTAATTAAGGTTAGGATATGTATTTTTTTATTCCAATCAATTCTTCTTTTGCAGTAGTAGCCTTTTGCAGCATTTAAATAACCTTTATCAGATTTGATGGTTTTGTTACAAACTTTTTAAAAAAAAAAGTGTTTTGCTTTTCTTTCACAAATGTGGGGATTAAATTGTGTTAAAATGTACAAAACAGTGATGTCGTGTTTTGTGACGAGGACCCAGGCACATAGAGACTTGATGAATTTAAGATTCTTATGATTTAATGAAGAAATTTGCAGACGAGCACAGAGATGGTAAAATTATGATGACTGATAACGGAGACGAAGACAACAGACGACGAGGACGGGAACAGGGGTTTAAATGCACCAAGGAGACAGTCAGAGAGAACTCGGGGCAACTGGAGACATTTAAGGATGCAGGGACTGACAGAGACAGGGAAGAAGTCTCATCGTGACAAGTAGTTTATCTTGCTTGGCTGGACAGCTCTCTGGGTGCTCAGCATCCCCAAAGCTCTGATCCTAGAATCGCCCTTGCATTTGATCCTGATTTTATTTGAAAGTGTCAACTGTTATAAACAAATTAAATTGTATCAACAAAAATTCAATCATGGTTTCACAATAAAAATGAAAGATGACAGTTTAATGATGCTAGGCACGAGGTCATTCTCATTTATTAAAAGGTTAAAAAATTAAAAAACAACTTACTTTGTTTGTTTTGATGCCTGGATACTTGTTGATTTGAAGAAAACAGGTGTGGTAAGGTGCTCTGACATAGTGATTTGACGAAAGAAGAGTTGAATGTATGAATGATCATGCTGTAAAAATGAATTTTGAACAGGTGACATCAGGTTTCACACCCAAACCTGATGTCACCTGTTCAGTATATAAAGTGCAGTGCTGCTCCTCAGCTTCAGTATCACAGCCCAGGCAAACTAATCTGCAGAACTGACCTGTTCATCACAATGAAGCTGCTGTTTTCTCTGTTTCATCTCTGGGCACTCTCCACCACAGGTAACTACACTCATTTCACCTGCAGGTAGAAGGGAGTCTAATTTAAAGCTGTAACCTCCTAGGACCTGGCGTCCACATATGTGGACATCACATTTTGGGTTATTTAGACTAAAATACTCAATTTTGCTCTACATGGGCCTGATATCCACTTACGAGGACATTATACTGCTACTGTTCTTTTAAAATTTTAAACGAATATCCTCATATGTGGCTCTTATTTTTCTTAAAAACAAAAATATGGTTAAAAAAAAAATCTGGTAATTCTTTGTTTTTACATTCACCGGGCCCCAATATGCCCAAATATCAAAGAGAAATTAAAAATGCATGTCTTAGGAGGTTAAATCTTTTTTTAAATCTAACATTGTATTTTTTTTCCAAAGTTAGTGAGTAGTATTGACTCGACTGTAACCTGCTGTAACCCAATATGAACTTTCAAAACATCTCCTATTTGCTATATATTTAAATTGTGATCATCATTTCTGTATTTCTCTCCTGATTGCAGCTGGAGCCCTTCTGTGTCAAATCTGAACAGATTTGACGTGTTCAACCACAGTAGCAAATACATGTTCCTCATCGGAACCAATGTGTGTTACAGCTACCATTCAAGGTAATGTTTTCTTCATATCATATTTCATATTTTCACTAAATTACATCCAATGTGAAGCTATTTGTGTTCCATCAACATTAACCAGCTGCACTTTGTATGGGCAGAAATCTGTGCCATCAGAAACTGAATTTGAATAAGTTAAATTTGAATTTGAATTGCTCCGATTGAATCTGAATTGTAACTTGAATAAATGCTTTTGAAAACTGAATTTGAATTAGTCTAAATTGAAATTGAATTTTATATTTTGAAAATGAATTGATTTGCTTTGAAACTGCATTTTATCCTTTAAAAATTCAGCTCTCGAATAATTTCAGTTTCACTTCTCACCATTCAGTTTCAGTTCTACAATTCAATTTCAGTTCCAAAATTCAGTTTTTTGGAACTTACATCCGGTTCCGGTTCAAGCGCAGATTAATAGAACTACGTTTTACTAGCGGACCGAAAGTGTTACTGACGGGAATCTAAAGCGTCTTGAGCTGAATTAAGACTTCAGAAGTCATTCGTCATGTCGAATGACCAGCGGATAAACTCTCAGGTTGGTAATAAATGTATTACATGTATAAAAACAAGCGTCGTGTTAACAAATGATAGCCGTAAGGTAACTTTTATGCTTATTGTAGCTGTTAGCTAAAAACGCTAATTTAGCGTAGTTTGCCCTGAATTCAGCTTTGACAAACAAATATGATCGACTGTTTTTAGTAGAATTCCAAAGTTGTCATCTTGTACCCTCTCAGATTACCCCCTCTGTATGCTTGCAGAGACCCCTACAGTAGGGAAACATGCAAAACAGTGTCCAAACCTTTGTATTTTAGCTTTATTTATGTCTTTCACAGCATCCCAACTCTTTAGCTAACTTAATAACTTTAGCTAAAGTGAATAGTTAGTCTAATTCATTAGTGCAGCATTACTGGATCACCTCTGTTTGAAGTGATATAATATGATATACAACTATCACTGTGTTTAACTACCATAATAATTCTTAGGGTACTGAGTGCATGCTTAATTAGATTTTTTTTTTTAAAGCATACTGCTCCATTACTATGTTTGACAGGCTGAAGTTGTCGGGTCACCTCCTAAATCGACCATCTTTTACAGGTGTTTTGTGCCAGAAATGGAGTGTCCACTGAAGATACTGAATCTCTACGCCTTGCCATTGATCCCTCTTGTGCCTTCATCTAGACAAGAGACATTAACTTAACCACTCTCATATGCTCTGTACCTACATCACCTTCCCTGACAGTTGTAGCTTGGCTCATCTGAGGGTGAAATTATAAGAATGTGTTATTTTGCAAAGTGCTCTCTAGGGTTCCTAAATAAAATATGGCATTGAGGTCATTTCTTTTGAATTAATCCCTTCTTCTGAAATATAAGAACCTCTCCTGGTTTTAATGGCACTTTGGATTTCCTTACTTTCTGTTCCACTTCCAAACCCAAATAGATGCTGACAAGCTGACACAGTAACATGGAAGAGGGAAAGAAGTTGGAAAGGACTACTACAAATAAACCTAATGCCTAACAATGAAAAATGTAAAATAAGAACAATGATAATAATAAAGATAAAAGATGAAGTAACAAGTTTTTAGTTTTTAGTTTATTCCAAATGATCATCCAGATGTCTGTGACATGTGATGACAAACACCATAATGGAAGGCCTTAGTCATTACATGCTTAAAGTCATCATATATTTTTGCATATGCTGAACAGGCAGTCAGACATGCTGTAACTGTGGGGTAGAAAACTGCATGAACACTATACGGCAGGGGTCTCAAACTCCAGTCCTCGAGGGCATGGAAAAGTTGCATGACACTTTGACCCTTGAGAACTGGAGTTTGAGACCCCTGTCATATGGAATATGACAGGTGTGGTTGAACTGCATGAAGACTCTGAAGTTTCTCTTCTCTTCTGGCAGGACAGGAATGTGGCCTTGTCCTGTGAGCCACTGTAAGGCTGTACTTAGAGTAGAACTGGACTGTCACCGGCCTCAGGCTCTTCACCCTTTTCAAAGACAAAGCAGTCATTTAGATAAAATATTAGATATTGTTTACCTGTAAATGCACAAAGTAAATTTTGAAATGTAATTATTGTCAAGAGTGAACAAGCACTGATAGTGTAATCTACAGCTGTGGCCAAACGTTTAGAGAATGAGAAGTGTTGTTTGCTTATTTACAAAGTTTGCTGTTTCAGTGATAGTTGTATATCATATTATATCACTTCAAACAGAGGTGATCCAGTAATGCTGCACTAATGAATTAGACTAACTATTCGCTTTAGCTAAAGTTATTAAGTTAGCTAAAGAGTTGGGATGCTGTGTAAGACATAAATAAAGCTAAAATACAAAGGTTTGGACACTGTTTTGCATGTTTCCCTACTGTAGGGGTCTCTGCAAGCATACAGAGGGGGTACTCTGAGAGGGTACAAGATGACAACTTTGGAATTCTACTAAAAACAGTCGATCATATTTGTTTGTCAAAGCTGAATTCAGGGCAAACTACGCTAAATTAGCGTTTTTAGCTAACATGTCACGACCTGCGGGATCGGCAAGGCGCTGATCAGCGTCTCTCCACTCCTAGCCCCCCTTCTCTTCTCTTTTTCCTCTCTCTCTCTCTCTCCCTCTCCCCTGTTTTGCCGGGGCGGAACTCATGGCGGGTTCACGCCCTCGGTCCACGCCTTCCTGGATCATGCACACCTGGGCCTCATCAGACCAGCTGGTATATTAGAAGGAGGAGATCAGCTGTTCAACACTGGATTGTTGTGAAGACTCTAGTCAGTACACGTCGAGCCCTAGTTTCCCACACTTCCGTCTCAGAAAGTTAACGTGTGTCTCTCTGTTCTAGATTCCCCGGACCCGTCCCCGTGTTTCCCCGTGTGGAGTGTGTAAGGGGTGACTGGTCACTAGCGGAGAGAGGTTGGCGTGAGCGCGTGTGTGATTCCCTTGTTTGCCCTGGAGCCCTGGAACCCTGCCTCTCACATCTTGTATATAGCACTGTCCTCGCACTGTCTGTAAATACACTTGGTGAAGATCTTGTAAATAAACCGTCTCTGTTAAAACACAACTCCGGAGTCCTGCGAGTGGATCCTCAGAGCAACTCGTGACATAACAGCTACAATAAGCATAAAAGTTACCTTACGGCTATCATTTGTTAACACGACGCTTGTTTTTATACATGTAATACATTTATTACCAACCTGAGAGTTTATCCGCTGGTCATTCGACATGACAAATGACTTCTGAAGTCTTAATTCAGCTCAAGACGCTGTAGATTCCCGTCAGTAACACTTTCGGTCCGCTAGTAAAACGTAGTTCTATTAATCTGCGCTTGAACCGGAACCGGATGTAAGTTCCAAAAAACTGAATTTTGGACCTGAAATTGAATTGTAGACCTGAAACTGAATGGTGAGAAGTGAAACTGAAATTATTCGAGAGCTGAATTTTTAAAGGATAAAATGCAGTTTCAAAGCAAATCAATTCATTTTCAAAATATAAAATTCAATTTCAATTTAGTGATGATCATTTTCAAACCATAAATTCAATTTCAAATTAGACTAATTCAAATTCAGTTTTCAAAAGCATTTATTCAAGTTACAATTCAGATTCAATTGGAGCAATTCAAATTCAAATTTAACTTATTCAAATTCAGTTTCTGATGGCACAGATTTCTGCCCATAACTTTGCCTTTGTAGCTACTTTATCTGGAACTACGACAACACAAATCTACAAGGCATGTGCATCTTCCTCCGTATGTCCAGCCGTAACTTCTCAGACATTTTCAGTCGACCTGGGTTTTCAAAGTGCTCTTGCTTCTGCTTAATGCTGCAACACAGATAACTGCAACTCAGCAACTCTGCCAAGTAAGTTAAATACTATGTTGCTCATTGAAGACAAAAGAATAATATAAAGAGATAAAGACAATAATCTGATGTTCTAAGGGTCTCTGTTCTGAAATGAAATCATCTTCTTTTCTGTTTCAGATCCTGCTTCTCAGTCAAATAATGGTGGGGTATGCAACTTTTGTGACCCTTCCACTGGTCAGTGCTCCTCCACATTACAGTGTCAGGGAGTGGAGAACCAATGCTTCCAATCAATCAGTGAGTCTTTATGTTGTATCAGTTGTGTCATCGGTTTTCTATCAAAGATGATTTCAAATTCTTTTGTAATACATCTGACATATAAAAAGAGCGGAAACTTTTACCCTAATTTATACTAAATGTTATCCTTGGGTGTGAAAGTTACTGTAATAAGATTTTAAATTTCAAGCCTGGAAGTCAGACAAACACATAAATGTTTTACAAAGGTGTTAAGTTGTTTTTTGCATGAAATATATTAAGCTTCCTGGAAAGTAGCCAATTTAAAACATTTCCTGAAATTCTTCTTTTTCATCTGCAGTCAAAAGCAGCACCAGCACGTATCCAGGTTACGGCTGCGCATCTGCAAACCTGTGTGCAGCTGCTTCAAGCCTGGGTTCTCTACCTTTCATGCAGAGCATTGGTACAGTATCAGGTGTTGCCTGTTCTGCAGCACCAACTACAACTGCCGCCCCAACTACAACCATCCCCCCAACTACAACTACAACCACCACCCCAACTACAACCACCACCCCAACTACAACTACAACCACCGCCACAACTACAACTACAACCACTGCCACAACTACAACCACCGCAGCAACTACAACCACAACCACCGCCGGAACTGCAACCACCACCCCAACAACATCTACAACCACTGCCACAACTACAACCACCACTACAACAATCCCCCCAACTACAACCAGTAAAACTACACCCACAACCACTCCCCCAACTACAACCACCGCCGCCATTACAGCTACAAATGCTACAACTGCTACATCAACCACAACCATGCCCACAACTACAACCACCGCTGCAACTACAACCACAACCACCGCTGCATCTACAACCACCACCCCAACAACAACCACAACCACTGTCCCAGCTACAACCACCGCCACAACTACAACCACTGCCGCGACCACAACAACCACCAATGCCCCAACTACAACCACCACCACTGCCCCAACTACAACCACCACCACTGCCCCAACAACAACCACCGCCGCAACTACAACCACCATCCCAACTACAACCACAACCACCGCCGCAACTTCAACCACCACCCTAACAACAACTACAACCACCCCCGCAACTACTACCACCCCCGCAACTACAACCACCACCACAACTACAACCACCGCCACAACTACAACCACCGTCCCAACTACAACTACAACCACTACCCCAACTACGATTACAACCACTACCCCAACTACAACCTCCGCCGCCATTACAGCTATAACTGCTACATCAACTGCAACCACTGCCTCTACCACCAAAAGTGATGCTTGTTCTATCAGACTGGGAATGATCCATCTGCTGCTTGGACTCCTTCTCTTTACTTTTCATTAAAGTCCCAAATAAAACAAAAATAAACAAAAGAACATATGATGCTTCAACAAGACTCAATAGCTTTTTGGAGATTTACATTGTGTTAACAAATCACTGTTAAACGGAAGTCCATAAAAAAAAGGCAATAGAGTCTTGTTGAAGCTGACTTGGGACAAGTATGTAAGACTTCTTTGTTTGTTGACATGATGGACAATTATGTCAATTTTGTCCAGAACATTGAACATTATTTTTTTATAGATATAATATATACATTTACATGTATCCAAATGCATGGGATTTATTTAATACTGAATAGGTGATAAAAATGAATCCTTGTAATAATAACAAAGCATGCTTTGGAAATAAAATAAAGAAGCACAATTTCTTTTAGTTATATGTTCATTTATTTCCGTTTGTGCTTTTCTTTCTGCATTTCTCTCTCTCATTTAAGACCAACTGAGGTTAATTTCAAGATGGCGCCTGTGTGTTCGGCACGCCGTCTATCGCTCTCCTTTATTTGTTTTGTTTTATTGTTTTTAGTTAACTTTGTGTTACATGTGTGTTGTACTTTTTCCTATGATCGCCAGACATTATTGGAAATAGGTTTATCCATCCGGATGTCTGACCGGCCTGAATATGACAGCCAAGGATTTTTTCCTCCCTAACTGGAACCAATACCAAGTTGAAGATGAAGTATTTTCTGATCATATGCCTATCTTATTTGATATTGCTCTTTCTAACGCTTTTGCAAATCAGGCTGCACCTGCTCGATGTTATCGTGCCTTTGGCTCGGATTCTGATAAACGGTTTTCTATACTGTTTGACAAATTTATGTCTTATGCCCCTGAGTTGCCCACTGCAGATGACCTACTTTTGTATTTTGACTTTGCTTGTAAATCTGTGCTTGATGTTGTTGCCCCTTTGAGACTAAGAAAATGTAAATCTAAGACTAGTCCTTGGTTAACAGAGCGTACCCGAGCTATTAGAAGACAATGTAGGAAATGTGAAAGACAGTGGAAAAAAGACAGATTGCATGTCTCCCTGTGTTACGTCCCCTGGCTAGTCTAGGGGGTTGAAGGGACGAACATAAATGTGGATAGAGAAGGAGGAGCCAAGATGGTAATTTTAAAAGGTTTATTTAACACTGGTGATGGGGTTCAGACCGAGGTGTAACGTCAGGGAGAGCCAAGGCCAACATAACAAACAAAACATCCCTGACGTAGAAATAAAAGAAACTTACCTAACTCCAAAGAAACAAAATATACAACCTATAACCATAACCTACCTAACAACACATAAACAGGAGAAAACAGGGTGTCAAAACAAAAGGCAGCTCTCCCCTACAAGCAGTCTGAACATGAAACAACAATGCTCACACAAAATACAAAGGCATGCAAGCCTGCACAAGTATGGCAACCAAAATGGCCAGAGGGCACAGAAGCACAGCTCCACAGGCCTTAAGTAGTGCTCTGCTGATTACCAATTAGCCGGACTCTGCGCAACATCCAATCAGGACAGAGGAGGTGGAGCCTGGACAAAACAAAGGGTTAATAGGGAGAAGAGACATCCTCCTGGGGGATGTAACACCCTGGAAGCCCTAAAGATTAGTTGGAAAACTTATCAGAGGGCAGTTAAGGCCGATAAACACTCCTACTTTTCCCAACTTATTTCGGCCAACTCTCACAACCCTTGTGTTTTATACAATACGATTAATTCTGTACTTAACTTGGAGGGTTACAACCTTTTGCCGTCCTCTGAGGCTAGCCTGAGGCCTCTGATTCCACCTATTGTCGATCCGGCCATGCATGCTCCTTGCTCAAGCCTATTCCCTGCTTTTGCACTGATTTCTCTGCGTGACTTAGAGGAGTTGGTGCTACATGCTAAGCCCTGTGGCTCCCCGAATGATGTTGTTACTCCCCGTTTTCTCCAAAAAGTATTTCCCATCATTGGACCTTATATCCTGAAAATTATCAATACTAGTCTGTTAACCGGTCAAGTTCCTAGTGCGTTTAAACATGCAGTCATACACCCCTTACTTAAGAAACCTGGCCTTGATAGTTCTACTATGTCAAATTTTAGACCTATCTCCAAACTTCCCTTTTTAAGCAAGATCTTGGAGAGGATTGTACATACCCAACTGTTGGATTATTTGAGCGACTCGCAATTGTCTGAAATCTGGTTTTAAGCCCTTTCACAGTACGGAGACAGCTCTTGTTAAAGTTATGAATGACAACCTTGTTGCTACTGATCGTGGTAAATATGCTGTGCTTGTGTTATTGAATATGACAGCTGCATTTGACACAGTGGACCACGACCTGCTGATCTCCCGCTTACATCACTGTGTGGGAATTTCTGATCTGGCATTGTCATGGATAAAATCATATCTTTCCAAAAGGAGTTTTTGTGTCAAGCTGGAGCTGGCCGCTTCCTCTGTGGCCCCTCTGCTTTGGGGTGTGCCCCAGGGATCTAGCCTTGGGCCATTATTTTTCTCGCTGTATTTACTCCCCCTTGGTGCGATTTTTCGTAAACACGGAGTGTCATTTCATTTGTATGCCGATGACTGTCAGCTTTACTTACCTTTTAGTCATTTGGATACCTCCCCAGGTCAATCACTGCTTGACTGTCTTAGCGATATTAAATTATGGATGGCAAATCATTTTTTGAATTTTAATGGTCGCAAAACTGAAGCAAATTTTATATGGCCCGCATCGTTCTACTGATTCTCCAGATGTTGATTTTGGTGATTTGACCTCTCATCTGAAAAGTTCAATCACTAATCTTGGTGTTAAACTTGATTCTGCGCTTACTTTTGAAGGTCATGTAAATGGGGTGGTGAAATCAGCTTTTTATCACCTCAGACGCCTGTCGAAGGTTAAGCTTTTCCTTTCCAAACCCAATTTGGAAACTCTTATTCATGCTTTTATCACCTCACGTCTGGACTATTGTAATTCCCTTTTAATAGGGGTCGGGTCGGGCACCTTGTCACGCCTGCAGTTAGTGCAAAATGCGGCGGCGCGATTTTTAACTGGTAGTAGGAAATTCGATCACATCACTCCGGTTCTGGCTTCCTTGCATTGGCTTCCCATTGAATTTAGGATTCGTTTTAGAATAGAATAGAATAGAATAGAATAGAATAGAATAGAATAGAATAGAATAGAATAGCCTTTATTGTCATTGTACAGAGTACAACGAAATTGGAGTGCCACTCCCTTGGTGCAAGTTTCAATAATAAATATAAATGTAAAATATAAAAAGTACAAAAAAAAAAAAAACGATCGTAAGTACTCAAACAATAGTATGTACAATATATACAGGATAGCAGCATTAATATGATGACAGTATGAATAGCAGCATAATATAATGACAGTGACGGTATGGAATAGGTTCAATTGTTTTTGTGCTTATTTACTACGGTGATAGCTCTGGGAAAGAAGCTATCCCTGAATCTGTTTGTCCTGGTTTTATGTGACCTGTACCGTCGGCCTGACGGTAATAGTTCAAACAGTTGGTTGCTGGGGTGAGAGTGGTCCTTGATGATATTGCCAGCTCTGCTGAGGTACCGAGAGTTTGCAGTGACCTCCAGGCTGGGCAGAGAGCAGCCAGTGATCTTCTGGGCTGTGTTGATGACCCTCTGCAGTACTTTCCTGTCTGCAGCTGAGCACCCTGCATACCATGTTGTTATGCCGTACGTTAGGATGCTCTCTATGGTGGCTCTGTAAAATGTCACCAGCAGCCTCTCCTCCAGGTTGTTCCTCCTGAGCACTCTCAGAAAGTGGAGACGCTGCTGGGCCTTTTTAACCACCGCTGTAGTATTTGCAGTCCAGGAGAGGTCATCAGATATCTGCACGCCCAGAAACCTCATGGAGTGTACCCTCTCCACACAGCTCCCGTGAATGTAAAGTGGGGCCGGGTCTGCTCTGCCCTTCCTGAAGTCCAAGATAAGTTCTTTAGTTTTCGTGGTGTTCAGTTGGAGGTTGTTAACTGAACACCACTCAGTCAGTCTGTTGACCTCATCTCTGTAGTCCGACTCATCCCCCCTTGAGATGAGTCCAACCACTGTGGTGTCATCTGCGAACTTTATGATGGTGTTTGAGAGATGGGTAGGGGAGCAGTCGGATGTGTAGAGCGTAAACAGGAGGGGACTCAAAACACATCCTTGTGGAGACCCGGTGCTGAGTGTGATGGTGCTGGACCGGTGGGGGCCGAGTCTGACAGACTGTGGTCTATTTGTCAGGAAGTCCTTGATCCAGAGGCAGATGGGGGTGGAGAGTCCCAGGTGAGACAGTTTCTGGACCAGGATCTCCGGGATGATATGATTGAATGCTGAGCTGAAGTCCAGAAAGAGCATTCTCACATAGCTTCCTCGGTGCTCCAGGTGACTCAGCGCAGTGTGGAGCGCTATGGTGATAGCGTCCTCGGTGGAACGATTTGTCCTGTAGGCAAATTGGTGGGGGTCCAGAGTGGGAGGCAGACCGGCCCTGATGTGCTGACAGACCAGTCTCTCAAAGCACTTCATCACTACAGGCGTAAGTGCAACAGGCCTGTAGTCATTTGGGCTGGCCACAGCTGTCTTCTTGGCGATGGGGATGATGGTGGAGGTTTTGAGGCAGGGCGGGACGGTGTTTGATGACAAGGAAAGGTTGAAGATTTTAGTGAAGTCCTTTTTAAAGTCCTTTTATTGGTTTTTAAATCTTTAAATGGTCTGGCTCCTGTCTATTTATCTGATTTGCTGAAGCCACATGTTCCTCCTCACTCGCTCCGTTCAGCTGAGCAGTTGCTGCTGTCGGTCCCTAAGTCGCGGCTGAAATGCAGAGGAGACCGTGCCTTTTCAATTGCGGCTCCGATGCTCTGGAATAACCTTCCCCTCCAAATTAGACAGTGCAGGTCTTTAAGTCCAGATTGAAAACCTATTTTTATTCCCTGGCTTTTAACTCTGTAGGAAACTGACACCTTCTTATTTATTTTATTGTATGTAATGATTTTATGGTATTTTTAATTTGGTTGTTGTTTTGATCTGTGTTGTTCAGCACTTTGGTCTGCCTGGTGTGTTCGTAAAGTGCTATACAAATAAACGATGATGATGATGATGATAATCTGATCTATGTTACCTAGTGATCAGGGGTGGCTCTTATTTCTTGTTTTCTTTAGCAACCAATGCATATGATTGTGCCAGAGCACACTCTGGAAATGGAATGAAGGTGACTGTTATTTACCCTCAGCTGCAGCTATGAGTCTCCATTTCAACTTGTGTTAAAAGTTTGGACTTAAAATTGTATGCCACTTTTTACATTTTAATGATGTCATGAGGCCATGGCACAGTCTGCTCTGGCAGATGGTGTGGAGAGTAGTATAACAAATGCAGACAAATGAAATGTGGACACAACAGAAATCTTAACGAGAAGAACTGTTTATTGTGGGTGAGGCAAAAGAATCTGACACTAAACTGAACCTAAATTGGGAAAACTAGATAATAAACGTGACAACTTTAAACATGAAAACCAGTGTGGAAACCTGGAGACATGGTGTGAAAATAACCAATGACCAGAAACACATGGGGAACACAGCTGATACAAATGAACTTGACGCCACAGGGGAAGCAAAACTAAAAACATTGAACATGGAACACAAGTCTGTCAAAATAAAAAAGGAAACATAAAGATGCCAACCTAAGACACGCAGAGGGGCGAGAGAGAAACGCATACACATGGGAAGGTGAACGTAAACACAGAAGACACTACAGCAGGGGTCAGCAACCCGTGCCAGCTGGGTTAACTGATGGCACAACCATAGCTGAACTGGCCATTGGGCATACCGGGCACTTGCCCGGTGGGCCGATGATAATTTTTCATGTTTATGGGCTGATGATTTTTTTTTTTCAGATATAAACCAAGTTTATGTGTAGTTTATTTTTGTTGTGCTGCCTTTTTATAGTCAGTTACTAACTCATACTGGGTACTAGCTAGCATGACGGAGTTTCTATACAGCTGAGTGGGTGCTATGATGTTACTGATAGTGAACTTTATTTTATTCATAAGGTTAGTTATTAGAGTTGCCAACCGTCCCTTAAAAAATGGAATCGTCCCGTATTCAGCGAAAATATTACATATTGAACTGAAAAGGAATAGTTTGTCCCGTGCTCGAGCTAGAATCGAAAAAGACACAAGATGGAGTTATTCAGCTTGATGAGCTGTTGTTAGAATTTATTTAATATTAATTTCTAGTATCAGCGGATGTTTGCTGGAGCCACAGCCATAAAAGCTGCTGGTCATGATATTGGTTTCGTTATCTGGTGAGAGGGAAACATGAAGATGAAACCAGATGTCCTCACTGAATCATCAGAGATGAACAGGTGATGGAGAAACAGGTTTAGCTTTTAGGTGACATGAATGAGTTGAAGGGAAGTTATGAACTGTTTCTGAGAAATAACACCAGGATCCTTTTGTAAGTAGCTGACAGCTGGTAACAGAAAACAGAACAGGAAACAGAAACTGTTTTTCACATTTCTTGAATGTAAATGCTTTGAACCACTGTTTGTTATGTTAGAGCATGTCTTTGAAAAATGTGGATGGGGTTGGTCTCCATTGGCATTTCTGTTTGGTGCTGGCTATACAAAAAAAGGAGGCTTCAAAGTGGAATCTGCTAAATTTTGTGGTGGGTCAAGCAAAATTTTCTATATATAAAAGCAGAGTTTCGGTTTTACTCATTGATGAATAATTTAACAGATATATCTTCTCAGTAATGTTTTAAGAATGTGGTATGTTCTGTTATAGATGGCCATTTGTACTTCAGCCCTATATTCATGTGACAGTTTTGTTTTCTTCCCTTTGTGACAAAACTTGTGATCTTTCTTTCTTCCTTCCCTTTGTGACAAAACTTGTGATCTTTCTTTCTTTCTTCCTTCCCTTTGTGACAAAACATGTGATCTTTCTTTCTTTCTTCCCTTTGTGACAAAGCTTGTGATCTTTCTTTCTTCCTTTCTTCCCTTTGTGACAAAACTTGTGATCTTTCTAACCCTAACCCAACACCGAACAAAACAAGATCCAGCGAGCCGAGGGAATTGTCCAAAACAAAAACACACATGCTGGAGTACAAGAACAAAACACAGTTCAGGAGGCCGGCCCGGAGGCTGACAACTCAGAAGACCAGGACAATTCATCTTCTGAGGCCGGCCACGTTGGCGACACAGATCCAAAAGCCGACTGCGCGGAAGGCAGTGGTGGCGAAGTGGAAACAGTTCAGGGGGCTGACCGTGCACACGGCAGCGGCGGCGACGGGGAAACCGTTCAGGCGACTGACCGTGTGGACGGCAACGGCGGCGTCTGGGAGGTCGTCCATGTCGACGATGACGCCCAACTAGCGGCCCAGCAGACGACCGCTGATGTCGAGGCGGCACTCCGGGACGCGATGGTGGTGTGGCCCCCGCAGTACCAGACGAGGCAGAAGCAGAGGCTGGACCAGGCGAGGCAGAAGCAGAGCCGGACCAGGTGAGGCTGATGATGCTGGAGCCGGGCTAGGCGAAGCTGATGATGCTGGAGCCGGGCCAGGCGAAGATGATGAAGCTGCAGCAGGCGGCTGGACGGGCTCCTCGGGCCCTCCAGCTGACGAAGCAGGAAGCTGGCTAGGTTCCCCTGAACCTCCAGCTGACGAGGCAGGAAGCTGGACGGGCTCCTCGGGCCCTCCAGCTGGCGAGGCAGGAAGCTGGCTAGGTTCCCCTGAACCTCCAGCTGACGAGGCAGGAAGCTGGACTGGCTCCTCGGGCCCTCCAGCTGACGAGGCAGGAAGCTGGCTAGGTTCCCCTGAACCTCCAGCTGACGAGGCAGGAAGCTGGACAGGCTCCTCGGGCCCTCCAGCTGACGAGGCAGGAAGCTGGCTAGGTTCCCCTGAACCTCCAGCTGACGTGGCAGGAAGCTGGACTGGCTCCTCGGGCCCTCCAGCTGACGAGGCAGGAAGCTGGCTAGGTTCCCCTGAACCAGCTGACGAGGCAGGAAGCTGGACGGGCTCCTCGGGCCCTCCAGCTGACGAGGCAGGAAGCTGGCTAGGTTCCCCTGAACCTCCAGCTGACGAGGCAGGAAGCTGGACGGGCTCCTCGGGCCCTCCAGCTGACGAGGCAGGAAGCTGGCCGGGCTCCTCGGGCCCTCCAGCTGGCGAAGCAGGAGGCTGGACGGGCTCCTCGAGTCCTCCAGCGAAAACAGTCTCTGGACCAGTGGGCACCGGGGCCCCTGGAACACACAGGACAAAACCAGCAAGCGCACGGGCCTCTGGCAGGAACAGGTCAGAACCAGCAGGCGCACGGGCCTCTGGCAGGAACAGGTCAGAACCAGCAGGCACACGGGCCTCTGGCAGGAACAGGTCAGAACCAGCAGGCGCACGGGCCTCTGGCAAACACAAAGCAGACTGCAGCTGCACAGAGCATTGACTTAGCTCAGGCAGCGATAGCCGGGTGCAGTCCTCAGCTGGCTTCTTAACCTCCAGGGGTCCAGAGTGGGCTGGGGGCTGAAACCCAGCCTCTGGGGAGGCCCTGGAGTGTGTCTCAGTCTCAGAACTGGCCAGCTCTTGAGGAATGTTTTCAATATTGTGTGGTTTGTCTCTCTGCTTGAAATAAACAGATGAAAAATAGTTCTTTTCGGGTTGGATGGACTTAACTTGTTGTACAGGAGGAGTTGGTGAAGATGATGGCTGAATAGGTGGCTGAGCTGATAATAAGGCTGATGAGTCTTCTAACAACTGAGCTATTGACTGGGCTATGGACTGTAACATAGTGTCTAATAAGTCTGGCTGTGACTGTAACTGGGCTATGGGTAGTGAGGCTGAATGTGATGGAGGTGAAGGCTGGGCAGCTAACTGAGCTTCTGGCTGGGAAGCTAACTCAACAAACACTGCCCCGGTATAAACAGTAACAAGATCTGGCGAAACAGACAGAGTGTCTTTTGCACTCACCACAGCTGGCAACTCAGAAGTCCTAATCTCCGGCTGTGGGGTGACGCGCCGACGGCGCGATCCTCTAATCGCCTGAGCCAAGGTGTGGCGATTAGAGGATCATCAGGGGGTCCTTTTGTCCCTCATTGGGGGGTTACTCCCACTAGGTTTATATCTGGGACTCTCCACCATTTGACCTTAGAACTGAAGAAGCTTCTCGGATGAGAGGTGAAACGTCTTCAAACAACTTAAAGAAGTCCTGACGCTTTTCTTTGCAAGCTCCTTTGACTACGATGACCTGGATGACTGAGAACGTTCACAGACACACAGGAGGGAAGAACAGCTGAACCTAATACACACGAGGACCGGAGGAGACAAGCTGAACACAATGACAACAGACACAGACTTTCAGAACAAAACAGGAAATCTAGGACCCGAACCGGACACAAGGGGGGAGGACACAGAATAACTAGAACAGAGGAAAATAATCACAAAACGCTGGGTCAACGACCCAGGACCATGACACTTTGTGACAAAACTTGTAATCTTTCTTTCTTTCTTCCCTTTGTGACAAAGCTTGTGATCTTTCTTTCTTTCTTTCTTCCCTTTGTGACAAAACTTGTGATCTTTCCTTCCATCCTTCTTTCCTTTGTGACAAAGCTTGTGATCTTTCCTTCCATCCTTCTTTCCTTTGTGACAAAGCTTGTGATCTTTCCTCCCATGCATCTTTCCTTTGTGACAAAGCTTGTGATCTTTCCTTCCATCCTTCTTTCCTTTGTTAAAAAGCTTGTGATCTTTCCTTCCTTCCATCCTCTTTCCTTTGTGACAAAGCTTGTGATCTTTCCATCCATCCTTCTTTCCTTTGTGACAAAGCTTGTTATCTTTCCTTCCATCCTTCTTTCCTTTGTGACAAAGCTTATGATCTTTCCTTCCTTCCATCCTCCTTTCCTTTTTGACAACGCTTATGATCTTTCATTCCTTCCATCCTTCTTTCATTTTTGACAAAGCTTGTGATCTTTCCTTCCATCCTTCTTTCCTTTGGGACAAAGCTTGTGATCTTTCCTTCCATCCTTCTTTCCTTTGTGACAAAGCTTGTGATCTTTCCTTCCATCCTCTTTCCTTTGTGACAAAGCTTGTGATCTTTCCTTCCATCCTTCTTTCTTTTGTGACAAAGCTTGTGATCTTTCCTTCCTTCCATCCTCCTTCTTTTGTGACAAAGCTTGTGATCTTTCCTTCCATCCTTCTTTCCTTTGTGACAAAGCTTATGATCTTTCCTTCCATCCTTCTTTCCTTTGTGACAAAGCTTGTGATCTTTCCTTCCATCCTTCTTTCCTTTGTGACAAAACTTGTGATATTTCCTTCCTTCCTTCCTTCCATCCTCTTTTGTTTTTGACAAAGCTTGTGATCTTTCCTTCGATGCTTCTTTCCTTTGTGACAAAGCTTGTGATCTTTCCTTCCATCGTTTGTTTACTTTGTGACAAAGCTTGTGATCTTTCCTTCCTTCCATCCTTCTTTCCTTTGTGACAAAGCTTGTGATCTTTCCTTCCATCCGTCTTTCCTTTGTGACAAAGCTTGTCATCTTTCCTTCCATCCTTCTTTCCTTTGTGACAAAGCTTGTCATCTTTCCTTCCATCCTTCTTTCCATTGTGACAAAGCTTGTCATCTTTCCTTCCATTCTTCTTTCCTTTGTGACAAAGCTTGTGATCTTTCCTTCCATCCTTCTTTCCTTTGTGACAAAGCTTGTGATCTTTCCTTCCATCCTTATTTCCTTTGTGACAAAGCTTGTGATCTTTCCTTCCATCCTTCTTTCCGTTGTGACAAAGCTTGTCATCTTTCCTACCATCCTTCTTTCCTTTGTGACAAAGCTTGTCATCTTTCCTTCCTTCCATTGTTTCTTTCCTTTGTGACAAAGCCTGTGACCTTTCCTTCCATCCTTCTTTCCTTTGTGACAAAGCTTCTGATCTTTCTATCCATCCTTCTTTCCTTTGTGACAAAGCTTCTGATCTTTCCTTCCATCCTTCTTTCCCGTGTGACAAAGCTTCTGATCTTTCCATCCATCCTTCTTTCCTTTGTGACAAAGCTTCTGATCTTTCCTTCCATCCTTCTTTCCTTTGTCACAAAGTTTGTGATCTTTCCTTCCATCCTCCTTTCCTTTGTGACAAAGCTTGTCATCTTTCCTTCCATCCTTCTTTCGTTTGTGACAAAGCTTGGGATCTTTCCTTCCTTCCATCCTTCTTTCCTTTGTGACAAAGCTTGTGATCTTTCCTTCCTTCCATCCTTCTTTCCTTTGTGACAAAGCTTGTGATCTTTCCTTCCTTCCATCCTTCTTTCCTTTGTGACAAAGCTTGTGATCTTTCCTTCCATCCTTCTTTCCTTTGTGACAAAGCTTGGGATCTTTCCTTCAATCCTTCTTTCCTTTGTGACAAGGCTTGTGATCTTTCCTTCCATCCTTCTTTCCATTGTGACCAATCTTGTGATCTTTCCTTCAATCCTTCTTTCCTTTGTGACAAAGCTTGTGATCTTTCCTTCCATCCTTCTTTCCATTGTGACCAATCTTGTGATCTTTCCTTCCATCCTTGTTTCCGTTGTGACAAAGCTTGTGATCTTTCCTTCCATCATTCTTTGGTTTGTGACAAAGTTTGTGATCTTTCCTTCCTTCCATCCTTCTTTCCTTTGTGACAAAGCTTGTGATCTTTCCTTCCATCCTTCTTTCCTTTCTGACAAAGCTTGTGATCTTTCCTATTTTGTCACAAAGGAAAGAAGGATGGAAGGAAAGATCACAAGCTTTGTCACAAAGGAAAGAAGGATGGAAGGAAGGAAAGATCACAAGCTTTGTCACAAAGGAATGAAGGATGGAAGGAAAGATCACAAGCTTTGTCACAAAGGAAAGAAGGATGGAAGGAAAGATCACAAGCTTTGTCACAAAGGAAAGAAGGAGTTCCTGATGAAGGCTCTTAGGGTCCCATTGATCTTGTACAATTCTAGGCATTCCAGTATCCAGCTGTGGGGCATTGAGTCATAGGCCTTCTTGTAATCAATCCAGGCAGTGCACAGGTTGGTCAGTCTGGTCTTGCAGTCTCGGCTGATTGTTCTGTCTACCAGTAGCTGGTGTTTTGCGCCTCTGGTATTCTTGCCAATTCCTTTCTGTGTCCCGCTCATGTATTGACCCATGTGCCTGTTCATCTTAGCCGGTTTATTCTCCTGCCTTCTATCTCTCTGGTGTACCTCCTCAAGCGGCTGGCCAAGGCTGTGAGTCTTTGCTTGGCAGTTTCCAAGGCCTCAGGTATGGACAGCTTGCTGTATTTCTTAGGCACCTTATTTGTCGCACCTTTCTGCAACTCCGTTAGTTGGCTAACCTCCCTCCGTGCTACTTTGATCTTGCCCTCTAGCCTCCTTCTCCATGGAGGGTACTGCCCCTTGTCGCTGTTCAACTTGTAGCCAAGCATCTCACTGATCACTGTTGCCATATTGTAGATCAGCTTGTTAGTGTCGGTAATCGTGGTTGTGTATATATATATATATATATATATCGTAGTGGTTAGACTACACGCCTTTGGAACAGAGGATCGCAAGTTCGATTCCTGCCTGGGGCGTCTGTATCCAGTAAGGGTCCTAAGGCTAGACCCCCTATGCTAAGCAAGCCTACCGCAGACATGAGCGAGACAGATAAATATGAAGGCTACATGAATAGGATGAGGGACCTATGGTTTCTTCGATACCCAACATCCACAATGACAGCGAAACAACTAGTAGCTCAGTGTTCCAACATTCGAAAGAAGGGACTGCTCTCACAGCTAGAGATTGACGAGGTACAACACAAATGCTACGGCAAGGAGGAGTCAGGACGCCAGGTCAGGGGGGAGATATCATCACCCCCACCCGAGATTGGGTACATAGCCCCAAGTGCGATAGGAGAAGGATCGTTGAGTGCGAGAGGAAATGACCTGAAAAATAGGATCATGGCCAAGCTTGAAACCTGGATCCCGCGTAGCCGGTTACCAAGATTACGTGAAGTTCCCTCAGAAGGTCTGCTAGATGATGTTAATGCAGCACTACGGGCAATACCTACAACCACGATTACCGACACTAACAAGCTGATCTACAATATGGTAACAGTGATCAGTGAGATGCTTGGCTACAAGTTGAACAGCGACAAGGGGCAGTACCCTCCATGGAGAAGGAGGCTAGAGGGCAAGATCAAAGTAGCACGGAGGGAGGTTAGCCAACTAACGGAGTTGCAGAAAGGTGCGACAAATAAGGTGCCTAAGAAATACAGCAAGCTGTCCATACCTGAGGCCTTGGAAACTGCCAAGCAAAGACTCACAGCCTTGGCCAGCCGCTTGAGGAGGTACACCAGAGAGATAGAAGGCAGGAGAATAAACCAGCTGTTCTCCACAGAACCAGCAAAGGTGTACTCTCAGTGGCAAGGGAACAATAAGAGAACAGCACCACCAAGGCTGGAGACGGAGCAATACTGGAAGAGCATATGGGAGAAGGATGCAACCCATAACGGCAATGCTCAGTGGCTAGAGGATCTGAGGGCTGACCACAGCGACCTCCCTGAACAGGGTCCAGTAACCATCACAGTGGCAGATATCCAAGAAAGGGTCTCCAGTATGAACAGTTGGACAGCACCAGGGCCCGACATGGTTCACGCCTACTGGCTGAAGAAGCTGACTGCACTCCACGAGCGTCTGGCAGCACAAATGAACCAGCTGCTAGTTAACGAGAGACACCCGGAATGGCTAACTGAAGGCCGGACGGTCCTGATCCCCAAGGACCCCAAGAAGGGACCGGTCCCCTCCAACTACCGACCAATAACCTGCCTCAGTACTACATGGAAGCTCCTGTCAGGCATCATATCGGCTAAGATGAACAGGCACATGGGTCAATACATGAGCGGGACACAGAAAGGAATTGGCAAGAATACCAGAGGCGCAAAACACCAGCTACTGGTAGACAGAACAATCAGCCGAGACTGCAAGACCAGACTGACCAACCTGTGCACTGCCTGGATTGATTACAAGAAGGCCTATGACTCAATGCCCCACAGCTGGATACTGGAATGCCTAGAATTGTACAAGATCAATGGGACCCTAAGAGCCTTCATCAGGAACTCAATGGGGATGTGGCGTACAACACTAGAGGCCAACTCCAAGCCCATAGCACAAGTCACCATCAAGTGCGGGATCTACCAAGGAGATGCTCTGTCCCCACTGCTGTTCTGCATAGGCCTGAACCCCCTCAGTGAGATCATTAACAAGACTGGCTACGGATACCGACTACAGAACGGAGCAGTTGTCAGCCACCTCCTGTACATGGATGACATCAAGCTGTATGCCAAGAGTGAACGAGACATCGATTCACTGATCCACACTACCAGGCTATACAGCAATGACATTGGAATGTCGTTCGGACTGGAGAAGTGTAGTCGGATGGTAACAAAGAGAGGGAAGGTAGTCAGAACTGAGGGGATTGAACTACCAGAAGGCAACATTGCAGACATAGAGGACAGTTACAAGTACTTGGGGATCCCACAGGCGAATGGGAACCATGAAGAGGCCGCTAGAAAAGCTGCAACCACCAAGTACCTGCAGAGGGTCAGGCAAGTCCTGAGGAGTCAGCTGAATGGTAAGAACAAGATCCGGGCCATCAACACGTACGCCCTGCCCGTGATCAGGTACCCTGCTGGGGTAATAGGCTGGCCAAAGGAGGAGATAGAAGCCACTGACATAAAGACAAGAAAGCTCCTTACCATGCATGGAGGGTTTCACCCCAAATCCAGCACCCTGAGGCTGTACGCTAAGCGGAAGGAAGGGGGCCGGGGACTGGTGAGTGTCAGCACCACAGTCCAGGATGAGACAACGAACATCCAAGAATACATTAGGAAGATGGCCCCAACTGACCGAGTGCTCAGTGAATACCTCAGGCAGCAGAAACCCAAGAAAGAGGAGGGAGACGAGGAACCATCATGGAAGGACAGGCCCCTGCACGGTATGTACCACCGGCAGATAGAGGAGGTGGCTGATATCCAGAAATCCTACCAGTGGCTGGGCAAAGCTGGACTGAAAGACAGCACAGAGGCACTAATCATGGCAGCACAAGAACAAGCTCTGAGCACAAGATCCATAGAGGCTGGGGTCTATCACACCAGGCAAGACCCCAGGTGCAGGCTGTGTAAAGATGCCCCAGAGACAATCCAGCACATAACAGCAGGGTGCAAGATGCTAGCAGGCAAGGCATACATGGAACGCCATAACCAAGTGGCCGGCATAGTGTACAGGAACATCTGTGCCGAGTATAACCTGGAAGTCCCGAGGTCAAAATGGGAGATGCCCCCAAGGGTGGTGGAGAATGACCGAGCTAAGATCCTGTGGGACTTCCAGATACAGACGGACAAAATGGTGGTGGCTAACCAACCGGACATAGTGGTGGTAGACAAACAGAAGAAGATGGCCGTAGTGATCGATGTAGCGGTTCCGAATGACAGCAATATCAGGAAGAAGGAACACGAGAAGCTGGAGAAATACCAAGGGCTCAGAGAAGAGCTCGAGAGGATGTGGAGGGTGAAGGTAACGGTGGTCCCCGTGGTAATCGGAGCACTAGGTGCGGTGACTCCCAAGCTAGGCGAGTGGCTCCAGCAGATCCCAGGAACAACATCGGAGATCTCTGTCCAGAAGAGCGCAGTCCTGGGAACAGCTAAGATACTGCGCAGGACCCTCAAGCTTCCAGGCCTCTGGTAGAGGACCCGAGCTTGAAGGATAAACCGCCCGCAGGGGCGTGCTGGTTGTTTTTTATATAGTATATATACACATTTGTGTGTATGTGTGTGCAGCAGCAACAGTTGCAGTACGCACACTGTCACCTTCATTAATATCACACTCAACGACTGTGTTTTATCTTCCCATTGCACTGATGGGTGGACAGTTCTCAGGTGAGGTTTTGCTTCTTTTCTTGGTGTCACTCATTTTCTTTACTATACCTTTCTGATGTGGCAATGTTGTCTCTTGTTGTTGCCCCTGGATTTCTTTCTCTCTCTCTCTCCCTCCTGCTCTGTTTGTGTGCTACTGCTGCTGCGAGTGGAACTACCGCCCCTCCCCCCTCTGCTCAGCAAACACAAGGCTAACGTGTGGCGTGACGGAAAAAACTGAGAGAGAGAGAAAAAAAAGGAAAAAGTGAGAGAGAGGGGGTAAGCAAAAGAAAAAAAAATGTCTCCCATCGTCGTTCACTTCAAAGCGAGAATGGGAATCCATCCTACCTGACAAACCATCCTACCCGTTGTTTCTGCGCATGCGCACAACACGAAATTAAGTGGCAAACCGTATTGCCTTTGTGAATATTAGCCAGAAGAATACTCTGATGGGTAAACTTAAGTGCCAAACCATCCTACCTTTGTGAATGTGACCTACAAGCATACTAACAGCTAAAATTTAGTGGCAAATCGTCCTACCTTTGTTAATCTGAGCTAGAAGCATATTTTCATAGCTAAAATTCAATGGCGAACCATCCTGCCTTTCTGAATATGAGTTAGAAGCATACTTTAACGGCTAAAATTAAGTGCCAAATCAGCCTACCTCTGTTAATAAGAACTAGAAACATACTATGACGGGTAAAATGAAGTGCCAAACCATGCTACCTTTGTGAATGTTACCTAGCCTTGGGCGCATGCGCACGCAGCGACCGGCAGTGAGTGAGAGCTAAGTTTTTAAGTTTTTATTATTTCTTTTCGGTTTTATTTGTTGCCGTGTGTTTTGGTTGAAAGAAGTGACAGTTTCTTACAAAGTGACACACGCTCCACAAACAGTGAGAACGTCATGGATTCTTTCTTCTTCATTTTGGTTGGATTTCTATTGTGCTGGCTCGTTTCCAATGAGGTGGGGCCTGTGAGTCAGCTGAGGATTGTTTACTCCCGCGACGAACTGTTACAACTTAACTTACCGTATGATGGTAAGGACCTCACCTCATGTATACCGGATTTTATACATAAAGACTCTAACAGAACGAGTGAGAAGAGGAAGAGGAAAAGAGGGAGACGTGGAGGTGTTAAATTGCGTATGAGGAGACAACAGGTCAGTCGGTTTCCCCTGCCGTCTGTTATCCTTGGAAATGTTCAGTCTCTTAGGAACAAACTGGATGAACTCCAGGGAAACGTCAGGTTCCAGAAAGACTTCAGGGACAGCTGTGTAATGGCTTTTTCCGAGACATGGCTGACGGAGCTGGATCAGGACGCCGATTTTTCAATCGACGGTTTTGGAGCTCCCTTCCGCCGGGATCGAGATGCACGGGTAACAGGGAAATCTCAAGGAGGGGGAGTATGCTTGTATGTGAACAAACGTTACTGTAGCGCTGTGACTGTTAGAGAATGTATTTGTACACCAGATGTTGAACTTTTATCTGTGTCACTGCGCCCTTTTTATCTCCCTCGTGAGTTTCCACAACTTTTTATAACCGTAGTTTACATTCACCCGAAGGCTCACCCCGCCTCCACTTGCAGCATCATTTCAGATGTAGTGCAGAAGCTGCAGGCGCTTTCTCCTGATGCACCAAACTTTATAATGGGGGACTTTAACCATGTCTCCCTTAAATCAACTTTGGGCAATCTGTATCAATATGTATCCTGTCCTACCAGACGGGATAAAATGTTGGACCTCTGTTACGGATCAGTGAAGAATGCTTATAAATCCCTCCCGCTTCCTCCTCTGGGATCTTCTGACCATAACTGTGTGCATCTTCTGCCCATCTATAAAACTGTCTTAAAACGAGAGAAGACAAAGACTAAGGATGTTGACATATGGTCAGAAGAATCTGTGCTTACCTTGCAGGAATGTTTTAAGTGTACAGATTGGGAAGTTTTTATTCAGTCTTGTGGAGATGATCTCGACGCTTTGGTGGATGTTACTAGCTCTTATGCAGTATTTTGTAAAGACATGATTATACCCCGTAAGCGCGTTAAAATTTACGCTAAC